>NW_021703774.1:90770500-91266174 GCF_005190385.1 Monodon monoceros
TTTAGTTTTTTAAGGAACCTCCATACTGTTTTCCATAGTGGCTGTATCAATTTACATTCCCACCAACAGTGCAAGAGGGTTTCCTTTTCTCCACACCCTCTCCAGCATTTATTGTTTGTAGATTTTTTTATGATAGCCATTCTGACTGGTGTGAGGTGATACCTCATTGTAGTTTTGATTTGGAATGTAATAAATTTAATGCTAGTTTTTGGTTAGAAATTATCCTTTTGGCTAGTCTATAATTGTTTATTGTAGACATTGAAAACATCAGATTTTTTCAGGCTTAGAAAAGCAGTTATTAATTATATAATTACTTATATTATTTCACATATTCATAATATTTATCTTACTTTTTGCATGAATATATAAGTTTGGAGTAGGTAAGGCTCATCACATGATTTGTTCATGATATCTGACTTTAGACACAAATGATAAAGTACCAAAGAAATCTTCACCAGAAGTAGAAAAATACCATGTTTTTATAGATTATTTGGTAAAATTATAGTATGTTGTGAGTGAGGGGCACTTTCAGTGCATTATGTATTTAAATTGCAATGGGTCTTTTTCAGGGTCCTCCTGGTCCACAGGGTCCCATTGGCTACCCTGGTCCCCGAGGAGTAAAGGTAAATATTATTTTTTCCTACATTATTTAATTTCAATGTAAAATATTATAGTTATTTAATCCTTCTAATTTATTCCATAGGGAGCAGATGGTGTCAGAGGTCTCAAGGGCTCTAAAGGTGAAAAGGTAAAACATAATTTATTTAGGTGATTTTAATTGCTATATACCTATTGTATAAAAAATTTAAGTTTATTGAACAGTTATTCCATTTCTCAAATATATTGAGTGATTACTTATGTACCAAACAATGCAAGTCTAATTTTGTACTCTATATCCTGGAAATTTTAGAAGTCTTATATCCTCAGGTGATGACTACATTATTTAAAAAAAAAAAAAAAAAGCTATGTCATAAACAGAATCAATCCTGCATCTCTTTTTTTCTTACATGTGTTTAACGTTTCTAAATTATAAGGTTGGCCTTATGATTGGTTTGTTATGCTTGGATTGGATCCAGTTATATGTATAACAGAGGAATGTTTATTCCATTTTCTTCTCTACTAAAATCCCCAAATTTTATAAATTGAAATGAAGTGCAAAATATGAAAGTTAGAAGTAACATGAATCAACTGGGGGAACAGGAAGACTTCATATGTGATACTGCATGCACAACAAAAGCTTTAATAAGAAGGAAATTAAGATTAAAGCCAAGTAAAGGTAGCTGAAAGAATGTACATTCTTTTAAAGAGTGCTTATAGTTTAATTTGATGAAGAAAACAAAATTGAGATTTTTTTCATGTAAATGTTTAACATTAAATGTAGAGCTCCCAAATCCTTTGATGATTGTGTTGAAATGGAATAACGTTACTCAGAATCACTATTGCATTAATTCTTACTATATTTCATTTTATAAAACAAAGTTAAGTATAAAATGTTGGTAGATTTGGTGAGAAATATATGCAATACACATTTTGATTTCAAGGATAACTGTTTATTCCCACAGTCATAATATTATCAAAAACACCTTGAATAGATTTGATATCAGTAAGGAATAGATTACAAGAAGGTATGGACTTATTATATACATTATATTTTATTTTTCTGAAAAGAATAAATAGGTTACATACTGAGGCACTGTCAAAGTATGCAACTATATTGACAATTCTACTGTGTGAAAAAATGTCATGCATTTTAAATTAACTCAGCTACTTTGATTTGAATCCCAATTCATCTTGGTCATCACAGATGAACTTCAGGATATAGTGTCTTACTGAGCTAGCACAGTGGTAGTTTGGACAGTGTTGAACTTGTAATTACTTGCAAGTTGCCTATGCAAAAAAATATATTGTCTCAGTTTGGAATTTGGAATCTCAATTTTTATTGGTAATACATTTAAATATCAATTCAAATTGTTTCTCTGGAATTAGTGCCCATGAAGGATTTTTAGGGAGGGCAGTGTTTAAAGGAAAGGCATTTAATTGGGGTGGGAAAGTTGTGAACTTTTTGGAAAGGGGGGTAGTAGCAAATGACAAAGGAAAATAAAATTATAGATGATGAGATATATAAGGAAAAACCTACTCAGGAAAAAATAAATATATATTGCTTATATGTAGGAAAACAATTTGAGATTATTGGTTATTTTGTTTTTCTGAGTATATAATTGACCATTTATCTCATAAGAGATGAAGAAGGAAGTTGAAATTATTTTCTTTTATGAATAACAATATTAATTAATTAACCAAAGGTGAAATACCAAGTTAGTACCCTAACTAGAATAAAATTCTCCATTGTTTAGACTCAGATTTGTTCCTTAGAACTTAAGCAACATAATCCAGTTAACCAAGTGGCACAGGTGAATTCCTTTTTTACATGTTTTCTAAAAATCTGCCTACTTTTAAAAAATGTTAATTCAGACTTGATAATTTAAGGACTGGAAATCTTAGTAGCTTGAAAGTGTTATTTGTTTAAAAAATGTCACTTATTGTAAGGATATTCTTAATAACTTGAGTCATCTAATTTATTTTTAAATTGCAAATGTATTGAAAACAAAGTTTTGACAGAAATATCATCTGGTCCACTATATGCTCTCTTAAAAAACAAATCTCTCCTGGACAAAATATCCTAAAAACTGTTACTGATTTTAGACATAAAGTGCAGTATTTTTTTAAACTAAACTTGGCAACTGTGTAATTACCTTTCTCTCTAGGGAGAAAGTATTGAAGACACCAGTCAATAGGAAGTTAAGTGGTCATTTTCAGCTTTTAAGCCTCTGCTATTGCACAATTGCATTCAGTGCAGAGAGAATCCTAATTCCACAAAGCTACTTTGTGGCCAGAAAGTTGAAAACATTATGCTTGTGTCAAAACTTTTAGACCTGTCAGAATTCTTATGTTTAGATAGGATATCAGATTGGATTCCTTTTCCAAGTCTAAGTCTCATATATCCATCATAACCTGATATTTTCTGGACCTTAGCATACCTTACCAAACTAGCACTGAGGCAAGGATGATTCCAAATGTACATTCAATAAATGTTTATTAAATATCATGATTTTTGAGGGTCAAAATGTACTAGGCACTGGAGATTCAGAGGTTAATTAGGCATGATTCTTGGTTTTGACCATTTAATAGAAAGAAAGAGACCTATGATCTATTAAGTGCAGGATGTTATCTTATAATGCTAAATGTTCAGTTGGGCACACAGAACAAAGAGGTTAATTTTAAGGGGGAAATATTGAGGTCATGGAAAACTTCATAGCAGAATCATGAACTAAATCCTAAAAGAAGAGGAAAGTATCACCAGGTAGACAGAGAAGGTAAAGGATTTGCAGATGTGTGTGTATGTGTAAGTAGTTAACCAATGCAAGAATTACAAATGGAAATACAGGTAATTCAGTTTTTCTAAAATCAGTGTGTTGGATGGAAGTAGAGAGGAGATTTAAGACCAAAGATAAGACTATAGAGGTGAACAAAGCCTAGATCATGGTAGGAAGGAGAGGGGGGATGGCAGCTTATATTCATCATTAGCACTTTGGAACAATTGAAGTATTTTAAAGCAAAACTGACGTGATCAGTTTTATGTTTTGTAGAGCTCATTTGGTAGCAGGATGTGGAAGTGTAGGAACTAATCTTCTCAGCTCTGTTCTCAGACTTGGCCTGACATGCCTTTTTCTCAAACTCTGCAAGTCAATTAGTGCTATTGAATACATGAATGCTTATTCTCCAACTACTAATTAAGGTACCAACTGCCCCCTCAAATCTCCAGATTCACTTCTTGCCTCACCAGAACCAGCACCAGCACAGCACATCATCATCATTATCATCATCCTCATGTCTTTCTTCTCTAAACACCCATTCTATTCCACCTGTACCAAAATTAATACAAATTATTGGTAAAACAAAAACTTCAAACTACTCCACAATACTCTGAACAGAGTTATTGCTCAATTAATGCTATTGAATACATGAATGATTATTCCTTAGGAATTTAAATTTTTTTCTTGAAATTAAGAGACAGGAAGGTTATTGATGAAGCTTATTTCTTAAAAGTTTGCATATAGTAAAAATGACAGTAAATATTTTCATAGTCAAAATTTCTCCTCTCTTTGCTAAAGGATGCCCAGTTTTCAGCATCATTTGTTTGTGCATATGATGTGATGATAAGCAATCTCTATTTACACGTTAAGGATAATATTAATTTGCTTATTCTTCACCTGAAGAGAGATTGTAATTAGAGAACAAGTTGAGTCAGAAGACATTTATCTAAAGCACAGGAGACAAAATGAATGATATAAAATTCTTAGTTATATATCAGTAAATTAAAGACATTTTATTTGGTTGTCCAGAGTTCTTGTAATCCAAAGTTAATATAATTAATTAAATTTTACTTTTTCTTTGTTCAAATAACATAGGATACATTTTGTTATAAGAAAATGGTTATTCCCCCCTATAAGATAGAGAAGATTCAATGGACACATTTGTGAAAACTTTTCTGTTAACTTAGAGGCATTAATTATGGGAAAATGGGAGGATACTGGGGAAAAAGAGTTAAAATAGGGAAGAGGAGGTTTCACAACTAAGGTACTTATTTCTCAGAACAATTTTTCCTAATTACCAGTACTCATAATTTGCATAGCCATATTTTAGATTCATAGAAACAATTGATTAAACACTTGTTTTATTACTTATACATTTTAGGGTGAAGATGGTTTTCCAGGATTCAAAGGGGACATGGGTCTTAAAGGTGACAGAGTAAGTAGAAAGAAATTTGCACTAATACATACATTTGTGTGTTTCTTCTTATAAATAAATATTGCAAACACAGGATAAATAAAAAATGTACTACCCGTGATATTTTTCACTTCCATTTTTATATGAAGATTAGGTGTTTAATTTTTGTAGAGATAATATAGTATCAGTTGTTTTTTAGATGTTATGTTAAATCTCTATATGTCCCAGAACACCCATAGTTTTATATATATATAATATATATACATAATATATAGTATATTATATATATGGTATTATTGTTTACAGATATTTTCTAAAATGATGATCAAATTGTTTTATATAATTAATTCAATAGATTTGTTTTAAATTTTGTTCACATATAGTGAGCTATGCTGCCTGGAAACTGTATCTGCAACTTTTATGAATGTTCACTATATAGTTGTCTTGAATTTTTGAATGTAGAAATAGTACACTGTTTTTCTGTTAATGAGTACCTTGAAAACAAAATTGTGTCACCTAAAGTAAATTAAATTTTATTGGGAAGATTTATTTTATAACTAGTATAATAGTATCTAATAAATTTAAGCAAAAAAGGATACTATAGAATATTGATTTTCCTAAAATGCACAGAAAGCCTGTGTCCGGGATAGGGGCAATAACTTACACATCCCAGTTCCTAATACCTTAAATGCGAAAGCCAAGTTTAAAACAGACATTTTTCTTGTGTTCCAAACGGTGATTTCTAAAGTCGCTATCATCTGGGAGGAGCAATTATTTTCCCTATTACCCTAATAGGTTCTCAGGCTGGTGCCCTGTAAAATTAGACTGACACAAGACAGGTGAACAAGAGAAAAGTAAACAGAAGTTTGCTAGCATATGTATCATGATTATACATGGGAACACTCAGTGACGAGTAACTAAATAGAGTGGTTACAACTGGTGCTTGTATAGCATTTTAGCAAAGGAACAATAAATTTTGAGCAGGAAAAGGACTTCGAGTTTCTAATACTGTAAATTGTGGGAAGGCAGATATATGGGAAACTAATGGTATATAAAGGCTAGTTGTAAAGTTTGTTGCATAGGTAGATTCCACTGGTACCTGCTTCTGACTCTGGACTGGTAAGTATCTAGTTATCACTACTGATTAATTTTTGTCCTTTCTAGTAGAGAGGGGAGGAAAGACACCTTTGCAAATTTGTGCCTTACTTTTAAGCAAGTATGGGGTGGGTAGAGAACTTTTTTTGTATCTGCTTTTTTTCAATTGCCTTCAGTTCAAAATAATCCTTATGCCACAGTGGCATATTTTGGTGTAGCATATTCAGCCAACCTACGGTGTCTAATTTTGATTCTTATTTATTTTTTTTTTCTCTCTCTCTTTCTGCAACACAATGTATTAAAATTAATTTAATGTAGGGCTTCTGTAGTTTTTCAACTTTCAGACAGCATTGAGTACTTTATTTATTAATTGAAAGATTGATGAAATCAAATACTTTCAAACCTCTTTGTCATATGTAATATGTGAGTAAACAAACCAAGAGTTGAAGAATATAAGTTTTTGATAGACTATAATTTCTGCCATTCAGTCTCCAAGATATTTTAAATTACAAGAATGTTGTTACTCTGTGTTTCAGGGGGAAGTTGGTCAAGTAGGTCCAAGAGGAGAAGATGGCCCTGAAGGCCCCAAAGGTCGAGCAGGTCCGACCGGAGACCCCGGTCCTGCTGGTCAAGCAGGAGAGAAGGTTAGGGAGCAACTTTAAATTCACAGGTCCTCTTGTAGATGATGCTTCACTGTGATTTTAGGGTGTTTTTAATCACCTGTGATGTAAATCTAGAGGGTTTTATTGAATTTCAATTTTTTGAATTTCAGTTTCATATCCATATTACTACTTAGAAGTATAATCATGAGACGGGCACATTTATCCTCTTTCACTCTTCCTTATTTTCTAGTCCCTTCTGCTTCCATTGGCCATGTAGAATCAACCACTCTTAATGCTCTTCTATATTAAAAGTGCAGAATTTGAGCGTGATTAATGAAGGCTGAAAGAACCAATCAAAGATGGTCTACTTATTATTTTTGAACAACTTGAATCATCTTTGGCCCTCAAACCAAAATGTCCTTTTACCACTCTTTCCACATTAACATATATTTTTACAGGATAAATGTTTTAAAAACTACTGATGTTCAGGCCAAACTTGAAAAGGTTTTAATTTTAATCTGGGGTTAACTCAAGCATCACTATGTTTTAAAATATCCCCAGATAATATTAATATTAATTGCTTTAAGAGCCACTGGGCTATATGCATAATGTCAAAAAAATTTGCAATCATTATACTTACATTTAGATAGGATATTAGGCAACATTAAAATTATACCTTCGTAGAATATTTAGTGATATTGTAAACGTCTTATAATGAACCTGAAGTTAAATTAAGACAAAACTAGAAATATCTATGACAAATGCTTTCTGATTATATACACTGAAGGAAAATATAAATAATAATCTCTAGGTGATATAAATCAAATGATTTCCATTTTTTTGTAAATATGACTATTCTCCAATTGTTATAGTGGGCATGCCATTATTCTATAAATATGGAAATTCCATGCTATGTAAGAAAATTGTCATCTCTGCCCCTTACCATCCTATCCCAGAAGGAAAATACATAAGGATTATATAAGAATTGTGACTAGACAAATAAAAAATCATTTCCTCATGTCATTATGAGTCATCTGATATAGTAGTTCTTCTACAGTTTCATACTCTCAGTTGTGGTTTGTAAACTGATTAATAATGTCATTGTGTTTAGGCAACGGAGGGAAAAGACAGGATTGGGGAAATAAGGGCTTACAAGGCCTACGACCCTTACTTAAAGTGCTCACTTGCCAATAGTTAACGATACTCTAGGACCTTCCCCTTTTCTCAACCCCACTATATTCTGTGTAAACGGTCCCACAAACTATTCTGAGGCATCAGGACTTTACCCCGCAGTGCTTCATCTTTCACCTTTCATTAGAATTTTCCCTTTTATTGAAGTTGCTTATCACCACACTGAAAATACAAAGAACTTTTCTGTCTGGATTTATTTCTAAATGACTCTAAAATGAATGAATTTACATTCTAATGTAGTATTAGCATAGACTACAAAAGTTTTCTGATAATAATTAGAGAATTTCATTAACCTTGAAATCAGTAGCATAAAACAAGCTGTGATAACTTACTCTGTCCAAGGGGACATCATTATAAGTATGCTTCTTAAGGCTTGTTTGAATGTTTTCCATCTGAAGACTGCTTACCTATGCAGTGTTGATCATGAATCAGACAACTGTTTAGTTCAACCTATAATAACAAGGTCATAAACTATATTCCTAATTTCTTGCCTTGCTTCATCCAGTAAAATATTTATTTTTTCATAAAATCCTGCTCATCTATTAATGTTATATATATAGTAATTTGAGCTTGTTTGTTTTTATTCTTATTTCCTTTAAATGCACATGGGAAATAATGATACTGTGTGTCTGTTAATGTTTAAGACTTTGATAAATAATATTTTATATATGAAATGTGCTTTCATAAGATCTTAAGGAAAATGTCACAGTAAAATTCCACAAACATTTTATTCAATTCATTTAATTTTATTTTCTCTCTACTCATGTTTTTAATTTAATGCTTTGCTCAAGGGGCCAATTTTGTTAGTTTAGCATTTTAAACCTCTTAGGATTTGTTATACATCTTTGGGCTTCACTGTAATTTATCGTGTTTCAGCACTATCAGATTGAGAGGTAATCTCATTGCGCTGGAAGAAAATAGCTGCATATTCAAGTTCCCACCTGTAGGAATTAACACTCCACAAAAATCATTATTTAGCTATATCTCTCACCATTTGGTATTTATTAACCCAATTTATTCAGACATTTGAATAAAAGAAGAAACTTTGCTCGAAAATCAGGTTCAGGGCTTCCCTGGTGGCGCAGTGTTTGAGAGTCCACCTGCCGATGCAGGGGACACGGGTTCGTGCCCCGGTCCGGGAAGATCCCACATGCCATGGAGCGGCTGTGCCCGTGAGCCATGGCCGCTGAGCCTGCGTGTCCGGAGCCTGTGCTCTACAACGGGAGAGGCCATAACAGTGAAAGGTCCGCGTACCACAAAAAAAAAAAAAAAAAAAAATCAGGTTCAAATTTCTTAGTATAGTTATTTAAACTTTCCTTACTTAGCAAAAAAAAATGTTAACTTATGATTGCTTGCTTTATATTTACAGTGAGAAATGAAATAATTTTATCAAATAGATTACCTTTAGTTGGAATGGTAAGATCTACATGCAGTTCTAACTATATCCATTAATTTTAAATAGTATTTAATGTTCATAAATCTTAGGTGATTTCTTAGCTTATTCTTTAGCTCATAAACAGTCCTAGAATTCTTTTTACTCAGTGTTCTATGTCACTAAAGAAGGCACTGTCACTTAGACAACAGAGGTTAAGTTAGTGAACATTATAGCATTAGCAACATTTTTTTCCCTATTCAAATTAAGAAATATAATGAAAGTAAAGAATGGCAAAAACTTGCAAATCTTCCTTTCAAATGTGCAAATATGTGGTTCTAACTTCTAGAAAAATGACTAAAAGCATCATTTAAACTTAATTCATCTTAGAATTGATTATTATTATTATTTTAACTTTAGGGGAAACTTGGTGTTCCAGGATTACCGGGATATCCAGGAAGACAAGGTCCAAAGGTAAAATAATTAGCTTGATTTTTACAGTTTATCAGCCTTTTGTAGATACACTTAAAATTAATCATCTATGGTTACCTTTCAGTTTGTAATATAGAGATGATGAATCCTTAAAATATAATCTTATAGGGGAAAGTCAGAGGCAGTGTGGACACCTGGAGAGAGTTCAGAGATCTTAGGTGATTTTGGATTGGAGTATTTTAGAGACAGACTCATGAAAGGAAGGCACAGTCAGCCACTTCCTTGTGAGTGGAATAAGGACTATTCCAGGGCAGTATATTAATATATATAGAAGCTTTAAGTAGATGACAGGTGATGGATAATAGCTTTTGATTTCCTTTCTGGTACCCTGAAGGTTTGAATGACCACTTATATTTTTTTTAAAGGAAGAATGACTCTTCTTTCATCCTCTTTATTTTCCCTCATTTCCACAGAACTTGTTTCCTAGGGCTACTGTAACAAATCACCACAAACTTGGTGACTTAAAACAATGGAAATTGACTTTGTTACAGTTCTAGAGGCCAGAAGTCTAAAATCGAGGTGTCAGTAGGCCCACGCTCCCTCCAAAAGCCCTGTGGGAGAATCTGTCCTTGCCCCTTCCATCTTCTGGTGGCCCCAGGCACTTTTTGGCTTGTGTGCAATCTCCGACCCCTTCTCCACACGGATTTTTTTCTGTGTCTGTATCTTCTCTTCTTATAAAGACACTTGTCATTGAATTTAAAGACCACTTGGATAATTCAGGATATTCTTATTTCAAGATCCTTAACTTAATCACATCTACAAAGACCCCTTTTTCCAAATTAAGTAATATTTGCAGATTCTAGAACACTTGGATATTAGATATATCTTTTGCAGGGGCACCATTCAACCCATGCACTCAATGCACTCAAATTCTACTTTTGACTATTTGAAATATATTTTAAGCAAAAAGAAGTTTTAAAAATACATCTTTACTTTGGTGTACTAATTTTCCTCGAGCTAATTATAAAACTTTGCTAAGGCTGCATTTGATGTATTGACTAGTTACATTAAACGGTTAAATGATTTAATATGTAAATTTTGGTTCTTAATATTAAGGTAATTATATGCACATGAGATTATCTATTTATCTATTATTTATCTACCTATATCTTTGTCATCTATCTATCCCTGTTTGATCCATTCAGGCTAGACAGGTTTAGTATTTAAGAATACATCCTGGGGGGGTTTCCCTGGTGGCGCAGTGGTTGGGACTCTGCCTGCTGATGCAGGGGACACGGGCTCGTGCCCCGGTCCGGGAGGATCCCAAGTGCCGCGGAGCGGCTGGGCCCGTGAGCCATGGCCGCTGGGCCTGCGCATCCGGAGCCTGTGCTCGACAACGGGAGAGGCCGCGGCAGTGAGAGGCCCGCGTACTGCGCAAAAAAAAAAAAAGAAAAGAAAAAAAAAGAATACATCCTGGTTGGGGATAATAATCCCCAAATATATATTTATTAATAAGTTTCACAGATAAACAATGAGAGAAAAAAATATCCTCCCTCCTGACTAATGTGAACTGCATGAACTTGTGACTCATCATCATGTGGCAACGGTATTTTAGGCTTGCTATGTGGTTTTGTCCTATAATATTTCACTGAATTTCTAGAATATATTTCCTTGTATGCTAGGAGGTAATTGAGCCTTTCTAAAATAAGATTCATTTAATCTATGATTTTAAAATAATGCAAGCATCATTTATATGTTTCTGCCTACATTTAGAACACTGATTAATAATTTTTACCTTTTAAATACTGTCTCTAATACATTGTCCTGTCACCTAGTTACCTGCCTTTCAAATGTCAAGCATTTTAACAAGTGCTTTGAGTAAAAGAAGATATTTACTTCATAACCCACAACTTTAAACTATTCGTAGATTATTTGGTAAATTTTTTATCTAATTACTAAATTGAATTGCAATGTGGTAGTGTTTAGATTTAAAAGTGGAAAACTTTTTTACATGTTACATGAATGAGTACAATTTTCTATTAAGTGTTTATTTGACATTTTTATCTTTTTCTGTTTTTCCTAAGTCAATCCTCTATTCAATATTCATTGACTTATTTTTATTTACAAGATGGGCCAGAATGACTAGAGAGAAATATTTCTTCCTAGAGGAATCAAACATTTTATTTTTACCCTTTAACCTAAATGTCTGAAATTTTGGTCTTTATTTTTTTCTATTACTTTTCTTCATAACTTTTTTCTATGGTCAGAAACATTTATGTTTCTCAGTTCTAAAACAAAAAAATGATGGATGCATCAAAGATCAAAGATAGTTTCATATTTTTTCCTATGTGGAAGCCAATGAATTTTGAATAGATTTAAGTCATTTTGTACTAAAAATGAAATTCGGCTGCTAATCCCTTTCAAGCAATTTAAGGACTATAATTAGGCAATATAATTTATCCAATATCTTACTAGTAATATAAACCATGCTGAGTATTTAAAAGATGCACTGCCATATGCACTATAAAATGATAGCTATTTCAAAAAGTAAAATCTATTTTAAGGTAGGATTCATTTATATTTAAAACAATTTAAAATAATTTTGAAATTTTCAGTTCACTGAAAGAGCCAGTTTCACTATTAACCTTTGACTTTTTGGCCTTTTGTTGGCTGTTTATTTTTTCCATTTAAAAGCAGATAACGTCTTTTCATGGAAACTGTATATTTTGGTGATAATTTTTATGTGAGAAAAGAAGAAGAATATGCCCATATATTACAAACTGTTTAGTTGGTGGATTGGACATTTTTGTCTATTTCCCATAAATGTCTAAGAGCAGAAACCATGTAAGAAAATAAATTTATTAAACGTGAAATTGATGCATAAGAGCAATTTATTTGAATGGAGTCTCTATAAATGTGTTTGTGTTCTACTCAGGACAGATGAATATTTGTCCTCAAATTGAATTTGATAGAAGTGAATTACTTTCATATTGGATTATAGTCACTTGTCAAATTCCTAGAATAGTCACATAGTAATATTCTACCAGGTATAACTATCTGATTCTCTCTCGAGGAAGAGAAAAGGCTTTGAAAGCCCTTCAAAAAATGTCATTTGCAGACATTTTCCCCCATTGTGTGAGTATTACATGTCCTAAAAATTGTTCTCAGGTTGATCACATAGTGGTCTCTATAAGCATGAATTAGAATATATTGCTAAACAGGTCCTAAAATGAAGTTTAGCAGCTCATACTAAGTTTTGTCCATCAAATCCCGTAAGGCTTCGTATAAAATTTTCCTGACTTGTGGAGGAAATATAAATTATAACATCCATTCTGTATGTATCACCTGGGGAAATTGCAGGGTCCAGGAATGCAATGCCAGAGAGTCTGTCTCAGTATGTCTGCAGTGGGATTTGACAGTCCACACTTTTAGCAGTCACTCCAGATTATTCTTATACAGAGGAAGCATTTATCACTTGGAGAAAGATTACTTTAAGTTAGTTCAATCCAAGTGAGTATAAACTGAAATAGACTCACAGGCATAGAAAATAAACTTATGGTTACCAAAGATGAAACGGAGAGGGAGGGATAAATCAGGAGTTTGGGATTAAGAGATACACACTACTACATGTAAAATAGATAAACAACAAGGACCTACTGTATAGCACAGGGAACTATGTTCAATATCTTGTAAAAACCTGTAATGAAAAGAATCTGAGTAAAGAATACAGATATACATATGTGTAACTGATTCACTTTATACCTGAAACTAATACAACATTGTAAATCAGAAACAAACAAACAAACAAAACAAAACACAAAGATGTATTCAAGTCAAAGAAGGCTTTGTTACATCTTCCTCAATGCATGGGGAAGTGTGTAAATTCTGCATGTCTACTACTCTTTGCTAGACATTTTACACATTATTGCATTTAATCCATGCACTGGTTGGAATAGGAAAATAGTGAGTGTTTGGAAGCCCCCCCAGCCCACCCCTCCCAGGGTCTCATAGTTATTGGTACGTTGAGGAGCAAGGATTGAACCCTAATCTGCTCTATTTCATGATACAATGACAAGGCAAACCAATCACAGTCATGTTCAAAGAGATCTCTCAGCAGATGAAAATCTGGACATAGGTACATAGGTACAAGGTTACGTATTCCATTTGTAAAATGTAGCTGCTTGTGGATTAAATTACATAATGCTTTTACAGTGCTTATTACATCTTTAAATAATCATTATTTATTGTTAGCTATCGTTATCATTTTTATACCTTGCTTTCCTTTATTCCAATTTCCTATAAATTTCAAAGTACCTGTAAGATGCAGATGATTGCTCTCATTTTGTAGAAGAAAAAACTGTACTCATTATTATACTATAGTAATGTATCCAATTACTTAAGTGAATGCATGACAAACATAAGTCTTGAATTTATGTCTTCAGAATCCCACAAACAGATTCTAATGCTGAACTGTCTGACTTAGAGTCTCAGTTAGATCTAACCACATTCAAACATCAAACAGAAAAGATGGAAGAAGATTTTTAGTCTTTATGGTTTGACCCAGTTCTAAAGGTGTAAAATACTCAACTAAAAAGTGATAAGTATAAGAATACAATAATGTTAATTCAGGAAAAATACTTTATAAAATTCCTATTTTAATATTTGATTATTCATGCTTGTGAAAAATAAATTTTTTTTCAGAGTTGAAGCAAGTATGTAGAATTATAAGTCAAAAATTTATTTTATATGAAATGCCCTTGAATTGCTGTTTACTAGTATGAGAAATGATATATTTGATTAATTAATTTCCTTAAAGTTAAAAACTAAAATGTTTTATCAATTCATGTTATCAATGCTTCCAGGATTTCAGGTGTCACTGTAAGTTCATTTTTAAATACATAAATGGAGGTTGTACGGTATCTTAAATTATATTTTTGATTTGAATGCTACCAGCTTGTAAGAATCATTGTGTTCCAAAAGACTTTCAGCTTGTGGCTAAAAATGTTAGTTACTGTACTCATTGTTTATTATTTTTATTTTTGTAGGGTTCCACTGGATTTCCTGGGTTTCCAGGTGCCAATGGAGAGAAAGGTGCCCGGGTATGATATACAAGTATATTGTTCTGGACTATCTAATATAAATGTTCTTACATGAGTACCTATCTCTCAGCACCAGACTCACAATTTACTGTGATATACTGCGTATTGAAACTGTTTGAACTGTCTTTGGCAGGGTGTAGCTGGCAAACCAGGCCCTCGGGGTCAGCGTGGTCCAACGGTAAGTACCTTGATTTAAAATATGATTTTCATTTTTCATCTAACTCTCCTATTTTCTTCAAAAATAAAAACTGACCCCGTGCCTTTAGATCTGCTTAGAACTAGATCAATTTCATCTTTGCTCTTATGTGCAGGGTCCTCGAGGTTCAAGAGGTGCGAGAGGTCCCACTGGGAAACCTGGTCCAAAGGTATCATCAGCACTTGTTCCATTTGGGCTTTCCTGTAAGTTCCTCTTCCAGAGGATGGATGTTAACAGAAGGAATCTAAACTGATTTTTTTCCGGTTTTTGTGTTGTTGTCGCCAGGGCACTTCAGGCGGTGATGGTCCTCCTGGCCCTCCTGGTGAAAGAGTAAGTATGATACAGTCATATCATATAAAGTAAATATTAGTATGTTGCAAATGTTTAAATTTCTGGGAAAAGTTACAGTTACATGTTTCTGCAAATACATGTACACAGTCATCCATAAAATCTAGTCAGAGTTTAAAAAATTCCTATTCTTTAATTTACTTTCCTACAAAAAGCTTAATCAATTATGTGCTATTAATTTTGTTATAGAAATGAGAGAAATTATATGTCTAATTGGCCTATGATATCAACTTTTAAACAAAAATAATTGTTTTCTTTTAAATATACATGTAACACCTATGCCTTCTCCTCCACACCTCTTGCTTTCCATACTGATACTCACTTTGTTCCTGGAGCTGGCAGCAGCTTTATGCTGGTAAAATGCAAGCTACCAGTAGCCATTAAGTCACAATCAATATACATTCAAATCAAGATAAAACATCTATTCCAGTAAATAGGAAATCTATTTAGTAATTTGATTTTCAATTGGTATAAAATAAAGCTAAATATACATAAGTAAGCATGCCCTTTGTTTGTTTGTTTTTTTTTTTTTGGCAAAATATAGCATTTTTTGTAGCCAGATTTTTCAAAAGCTATCCTCTTGATAGTAAATTTATTAACTTTATTTTTTATTTAAGTATAAATAAATCCTAACCTAATTGTATTACTTAAGAAATTTTATTTATATTATGTTCCATTTTATATATATTCCTTTTAGGAATATAATTATCATGTTCTGGTCATATAAAGGATTATCTTTCACCATCCTTTTGCTGCGACCAAGGTAGTCCTTGTAATAGGGTCTACTTTATGCCTTTTAAAGATATGTAAATCTAAGTGTTGAATAATATAGTTAATTAAGCATCAAGTCAAGAGCAATATTATAAATGTATATTTGGATTTAATGTTAATGAGAATAAATATATAATAATGTTCTTTTCATCTTATCTACAAAAGAAGTTTATACATGAGTAAAATGATAGTGACATCCTCAGAAATAAATACGTTTTAAATATAGAGATTAGCTAAAGGTATCCTCTATGGTCTTTTTGAGATAGTCACTTATTTTTTTCTTTTAATTTTGTATGCCTGTAGAGTCAGAACATTTATAGAATCAATTTTAAAAATAATTTTTCTTTTTGGGGGCTGTGGACTTGAAATATCCTCCATTTATGGATGTTTGTACCCAGTGTTTAAAGTAGATTATCTACAGGGCTCCTGATACATCCATGTTCTATTCACTTTTAATATGAATTCTAAATATTTACAGTGTTCTTCAGCTAAGACCATTGATGTGATGTGCAGTTTTGAGTAGTGAATAGTGTGGAAGATCATCCATTTTGCTTTTAAATTACCATAGACTATCTTGTTGTAATGCAATAGTTCTCCCATTATGTTAAAGAAGCTGTATTTTATATTGTTCTTTATCTGTGGAAATAAACTGCAACATATAAAGATGTGCCTTATAAGATATATTCTTAAATTTCCCCACTGCTTTTTCTCTTCAGGGTCCTCAAGGACCTCAAGGTCCAGTTGGATTCCCTGGACCAAAAGGCCCTCCTGTAAGTGTCATGGTTTTTCTTTCTCTTTCTTCATTTGACAGTGTTTTCAAATTTTGAAAGTCATAGCTTTTATATTAAATAATATCTAGGTACAAATATGAGTAAAAATTCCTATAAAAACAAAATTGCTTAATAATGCCAGAGTATGTATTTTCAGCCTATGAAGTTTATCAAATGTTTCTGAATCTAATTTAAATATATCTTACTAAATATTCCTTCAAAGTATATCAAAACTAGAACAACATGAATATTATTCTCTCAACTACTCTTCTACTGCAATGGTTTTTTTTTTTGGTTTTCTTTTGTTTTGTTTTTTTGTTTTTTTTTTGTGGTACGTGGGCCTCTCACTGTTGTGGCCTCTCCCGTTGTGGAGCACAGCCTCCGGACACGCAGGCTCAGCGGCCATGGCTCACAGGCCCAGCCGCTCCACGGCATGTGCGATCTTCCCGGACCAGGGCACGAACCCATGACCCTGCACCGGCAGGCGTACCCTCAACCACTGCGCCACCAGGGAAGCCCTGCAATGAATATTATTGACAGCATTAAAAATCATTACTGAATCTTAAATATTTGGTATATCAATTTCTTTTTTAGCTTCCATTATCCAATGTATCCTTCTTCAAAATGTCACTTCCTAAACATCCTCCAACATTCTGACATTACTTATATCACATTAAGATCTGTTTATTTGTATTTACTATTTTTGCCTCTATAATGTATTTTTCTTAGAAAATGTAATGATAACCCTTCCTGAATCATTTCCTTTTTATAAAATTTGTTTAGAACCACAGTCTGTAGAATATCTTCATCAAATATTTTCACAAAGTTAATTGAAACCTTTTACTTTCACACAAATATTTGTGGGAATATAGGACATGCTCAGTGCTCAGCTGCTTTTTTCTCTCTCTCTCTTTTTTTTGGCAACCTATTCAGTTTATTTATGAGTTAGAATCAACTTACTGTCTTAGTCCATACCGGCTGCTATAACAAAAAAGCACAGATTGTGTAGTGTATAAACAGTAGAATCTATTTGTTAGAGTTCTGAAGGCTGGAAGTCCAAGATCCTCATCCCAGAATGGTGAGGTGAAGACCCTCTTTCAGGTAGCAGACTTTTCACTGTCTACTCTCTGGAGCCTCTTTTATAAGCCACTAGTTCCATTCATTAAGGTTCCATGAAGGTGGCATAAGCACTGCCCAAAAGTCCCATCTACTAATAACATCACCTTCGAGGGTTAGGATTTCAACATCTGAATTTCAAGGGGACACAGACTTTCAAACCATAGCAGCCACCTGTCTAAGGAAATTGTTCTCACAGTGTGGTCCCTGGACCAGGAGATCAGCAGCACTTGCAATTTGTTAGAAATGCAACATCTTGTCTCCACCTCACTCACCTAATCAGAACTCTAGGAGAGGGGCCCAGTCTGTGTCTTAACAAACTCTCTAGATAGTTCTGATGCATGCTAATGTTTGTGAACCACTGTTCTAGTCCAGAGTAGACAATGCTATTCAAACTTTAATGTGCATGTAAATCATGCTGGTATTTTCTTAAAAATGTAGATTTTAATTCAGTAGGTCTGGGATGGGTCTTGAGACTTGATGTTACTGGCAAATGTCTAGATGATGCCAATGCCAGTGGTCAATGGGCCGTACTTTGAATAGCAAAGTTCAAAAAAGTTTTGGCTGAGAATAAGACCAGCATAGTTTGAATATTATCTATGCTGTAGGAAACTAAGTATAGTTAAAATTTGCAGTCAGTGATTTGAGAACCAAATGTTTTCTCAATGTAATAATACCAATAACTAACTCCTAGTGGCAGTTTTACTCACATCCTGGTTATTTTCACTTAGTGGCACATTGATATAGATTTTTGGCTGAATATTTTAAACTGATTTTTGAACTGAATCTTTTTTTAAAACTTTTATTGGAGAATAGTTGATTTACAATGTTGTGTTAGTTTCAGGTGTACAGCAAAGTGAATCACTTATACATATACATATATCCAATCTTTTTTAGATTCTTTTCCCATATAGACCATTACTGAGTATTGAGTAGAGTTCCCTGTGCTATATAGTAAGTGCTCATTAGTTATCTATTTTATGTATAGTAGTGTGTATATGTCAATGCCACTCTTCCAGTTTAATCCTCCCTCCTCCTTCTCCCCTGGTAACCATAAGTTTGTTTTCTACATCTGTTGAACTGAATCTTTTTGGCAAAACCACAACAACATGCACCTTGTGAGAGGAAATTATGTGAGGATTTTTATATATGCCAATATTTCAAAAATTGTACATCCCAATGTTCTTATTTCTAATAATTATATATAATATAAATAATTATAGTTAGTCAAATATAGTCCAGTAACAATCTTGCATAAATGAACGATTCAGAAAATTATAAATTAAGATGTTATAAATTTAAATAAATGTTACAAATGATTATATTTTTAAACATGTTGAAAATCATTTATAAGTAAATAAATATATTCTCCAATTTTTAAAAATTAATTAATTAATTAATTTTTTGCTGCATTTGGTCTTCATTGCTGCGTGCAGGCTTTCTCTAGTTGCGGCCAGCGGGGGCTACTTTTCATTGCGGTGCCCGGGCTTCTCATTGCGTTGGCTTCTCTTGTTGCAGAGCATGGGCTCTAGGTGTGAGGGCTTCAGTAGTTGTGGCTCACGGGCACTAGAGTGCAGGCTCGGTAGTTGTGGGGCATGGGCTTAGTTGCTCCACGGCATGTGGGATCTTCCCGGACCAGGATGGAACCCGTGTCCTCTGCATTGGCAGGCGGATTCTTAACCACTGCGCCACCAGGGAACTCTTGTTCTCCAATATTTTTGTATTGAGTTTGAATAACCCCCTCTTTCTCTGATTAGTTTCAAATGTGATTTTAGCTCACATATTTGAAAAATGAATTATTTATTGTGAAATACTGACTTAAATGCTGAAACTCTCTTACTTTCTAAAATAATTTTAGACACTGTGTTTAAAATATTATTTTTATCACAACAGTCTTGCTCTAGTACAGCAAACATATCAAGAAAACTTGTTATCTATATTATTGTGTTATGAAAGGATTAATACAAATAGCTAGTATTAAATAAAGGATAATATAGATACTGTCTGCATATAATATTGTTTGCTCACTATTTCAGTTTTGTTCCAAATGTAATATTAAGTCATGTAAAGTTGCACATACAGAGAAGTGAAAATACTGTTGCAAAAATGATTTTGCACACAAGATTCTTTCATAAGTATTTTGAAGCCATGTGCATAGATCATTGTTTAGCAACATAAAATCCAGTGATATGTGTAACTTCAACATTATCATACCATTTATATTTGTACAAATTGTTAAGAAGTTTCTCTCATGTAATATAATTTTATTGTCAAGAAAGCCATTTTTTCCTCAAACTTTTTCAGTCCATTCTGTCACGTATCTTTCAACAAGTTTTGAGCCATTGATCATGCATGCATTTTGTCTCTAAGGAGTATTAGAAGTATAATAAATGCCTACACTTGAGAAACATGTAGTCTGCTTGGACAGACATGACACTGTTAAGGAACATTGCTTTCACTGCTAAACAAAATGCATTTTATACTCTATTTCTCTGACAAATGAAACATTAGTGCGTGAAATAAGAGTACCTATCATTTCTCTGCTATGTAGTTGTATAACATATAGGAAAGAACTGTCTTCATTTCTTTGATATTTAGAAGGAGGGATTCAGGTAGAGAGAACCAAGCTCCTCTTCCTTCAAATTAATTGATTCATTTTCATTGTAATCAGGAAATATATATATATATATATATATATACACACACACATACATATGTTAGATATATACATGAAAAATAAATGAAAAAATATATATATTCACGCAGACACATGTGGAGTATGGATTAAGCACTTAGAATGTTCATGTTTAGAGTCTGTTAATCTCATGCCAGTGTCAGCATATAGTTATCCCAATTAAAAAAATTAATTTAGGTGATTAGGATTTATAACATGACTACTATAAGATACATTCTATTTAGAGAAAAGCCAAAACTCAGTGCCAGTGTGAAGTGAAAAACATCTTAACATTTTAAGTGTCGTTTCACGGATTGCTTTGCTGTATATGCACCCTCCCACCATTTAGATGAATTTGTTGTCACTACTCTTCACCAACAATACTAAAGGGGCAGTCTACTTTGATCAATAAAATTATTATATTTAAATTAACGCCATGAAATTATTTGGTAATTAATATGCTTATTTTATTGGATAGTAGTGTGAGGCCATTAAAATTACTTAGGATTGGGCTTCCCTGGTGGTGCAGTGGTTGAGAGTCCGCCTGCCGATGCAGGGAACATGGGTTCGTGCCCCGGTCCGGGAAGATCGCACATGCCGCGGAGCGGCTGCGCGCGTGAGCCATGGCCGCTGAGCCTGCGTGTCCGGAGCCTGTGCTCCACAACGGGAGAGGCCACGACAGTGAGAGGCTCGCGTACAGGAAAAAAAAAAAAAAAATTACTTAGGATTAATCACTTAATATTAGGAATAAATACTTAAGAAAAATGATGATGGTATGAATTCTTTATATAGTCTATTTACACTGCTCCCATAGGATATCTAGGAAAGCCATTAAAAATCATGTTGCATTCATCCCATGTGAGATTTTTTAGATGTAAGATCACTGTTTTAAAGAGTTATAATATTTTGCAATAAAAGTGTAATCTATACTTTTCACACCAGCAAATATAACAAGATATTTAACTTTTATATTTACAGATTTGCTAAAAAAACATGTAAATGCCTTATACTTATTGTAAAACTCATCATTTGAGATACACTTTAGCGTGGTGGAAAAAAAAAACCTGACTCATGTTTATTATCCTTTAGCTGTCGCCCTCTATAATTTTAGTTAAAACTTTTACTACTGCCCTCAATTAATGGCATATTTATTCCCATATGTATCAAAATAGTGATAGAGCACAGGATTTGTTTTTATTTACTATTTTGAAATACGGAACCTAGATGAGGTCCACTAGCAATCAACTACTTATAGATGTGTCTCACCTCTAAACCGAGAATGATACACCTAATGCCTAATACATAGATATGTAATATACGTTTTTGAAAGAAGGGATGGGTAGATGATATCCAAGAACATTTTGGGGACTTGGTTAAAAACATTCCAGCTTTGGTCCTTTGGGTGGATGGGAATAGAATCACTGAGATGATCCTGGAAAATATGAACAAATCACTGAGGAAGCTATGATCTTGTGAAATATCATAACAGGCTTTAATTAGAGCTGGTAATTTAACCAGTGTGTCAATAAAGATGCAATCAGGAAGCAGAGCTGGTACTAGTCACTGTCGGGAAGGCTTTCCACTGAAACGTTATAACCAAGCTAGAAAAAGTCTTATTCCAGTGGGAAAAAAGCTATCTGTGAAAATGATCTTATTTTGAAATACCTTTTCTCAAGCTCAATTTACAAAGAATTGATATTTGAAAATAGCTTTACGTAAATAATGTATTTTTAAATAAATAAGTAGGTTTATTCAAATAATTAACATACTGTGAGAGGTATACCTGTTATCGTTAAAAATGTTATTACAGTGATCATTTCTCTTCATTTATCCAGACATTCTCACCTAAGAATATCTCTGCCTATACTTATTATACATGTTTTGAAAATTGAACTTGGTGCTTAATGGTTTCTGAGTAGTATGAATAATCCATAATGCAGTCTAAAGAAGCAATCTATTTCTACTAAGTATCTAAAACATAAGAACCTCACAGAGTTGTTTACTTTAAGTACTTAGTTAATGGCTTCATTTATTTTTTTCAGTCATGACAAAGACAGCGTCCTTTACTGAAAGTGATAACATAGTAGATGTGCTCTCCAGTGTTTAATAAACATTATGTTTCCAAGAGGGTATTTAAGAAAACCTGCTGGGAAAAATTTGTCCTGATGACTTCTAAAATTGAGCCTTGCACCTTGTTTCCTTTACTTGAAGCAACTGGGAAGTAAAATGCCATTGTTTATAAGTTTGTATTTCTTTCACATTCTTGTTAGTTAGAGCTCAGACCACCACTAGAGGACACTATCTATCTCTGGTATTCAAGTCTCAGTGCACAAGAAATTGTATTAGGAACACATCACCAAAAAGAGGGAAAAATATTCATTTGTCAAGTACTGAGAAGCTAACATTTTTACAAAAACAAAAATACAAACCAATATGATATGCTTTTTGAAAAGAAAGATGCTAATGAAATTTAAATGTAAAATATTCAGATTACAGTTGTACAATTTTCTCCTGGTCTCATTTATAGCTATAGATATGCTAAAAAGATATATACAGGGGCTTCCCTGGTGGCGCAGTGGTTGGGAGTCCGCCTGCCGATGCAGGGGACACGGGTTCGTGCCCCGGTCCGGGAAGATCCCACGTGCCGTGGAGCGGCTGGGCCCGTAAGCCATGGCTGCTGAGCCTGCGCGTCCGGAGCCTGTGCTCCGCAACGGGAGGGGCCACAACAGTGAGACGCCCGCGTACCGCAAAAAAAAAAAAAAAAAAAAAATACACATTCTACCGTATATGAAGTCAATAGAACATCAAAATAAGATATCTAATGAAGATATAAGAAAATTGCCTAACATGTATTTAGATTATAAATAATTCAAGAAATATTTATGACGTTTGATGTTTAATATTTGTGATTTCAGGGACCACCTGGAAAGGATGGCCTGCCAGGACACCCGGGGCAACGTGGAGAGACTGTAAGTGACCCCAGTCTTCTGATTCAAATTTTCTATCTCAAGCACTTCATCATTTCACAGAAAGATACTTTATTATCAACAAGTCAATTACCAGGTTAAGGACAATGGTGAAATTAATTCCATTTAATCTTTTAAAAATATATTTGCAATACATAAATAGACCTATGTTTGTATCTAAACATTTAAATAAATATACTTGAGGACATAAATGTTACTTGATTTTCCTTATTTTCAATAACAACACTTTAGGGATAAGCTGATGGAAAAGACCTCATTGTCTTTTGGATACCTCCACAAGGTTGTCAGCCTTGACCCTTTCACATAAGTCTTTGTTACAGATATATTCCACCCTACCCTTTCACCTTTCCACTCTCTAAAGGAGACACATTACAATAAACTGCAGATAATATACTCTTCTATCCAGAATTAAGAGATGAAATATTTCCTGCTATTGGAACTGTAAGGCTGTAATTGGTCTAGAACTATGTCAAATGCATTCTCTCCTCTCAAGTAGGAAAATGGAAATGGAAAAAAATGTAACTTAAATGATGGGGAATATAACATTAAATACATTCTCTGAATAACTTATGTGTATAACAGAGGTGGACAGAGGGGAAACTGGCAGCTCAACTGTGGTTTAAGAATCCTGTCGGTTTTGTTTACTTACTCTGCCACTGTTAACAAAACTTTGTATCTGACTGTTGCAGTGGGATGGTAGTCTAATGTGAAATCACCATGGATTAGCATGTTTCCTTGGAATCAATTCTTGGTTCCTAACATTGATTAATTTTATCCAGATTTCTTAAGGAAACCACAACACAGACTACCTTTGACCGTGTGGCTCAAAATTATCTTAGGGTATTCTGCCAGCATGAACATATATTTGGGGTTCAATAGAAATACTGGATAACAGATTTGAAAACATGATGATTTTCTACATAGGATAAACAATCTGGCAGCAGCAGCCAATTCCTGTTTTGCTCACCAAGTGACAATTCTTAGTGTAATGACTTCTTAGTTTTAGTCAGATTGTAAATTTCAAAGTCTTGGATTACAAAAGCAAAATCAAGAATGATTTTAGTGAGACCAAAGAGTAAAATTGTTTGGGTTTCCTCTTGGGAAAGACATCTCCATGATGAGCAAGAAATAAACTCTCTAAAGGATAATCCACATTCAAATTTGCAAATGCATTCTCATTCAAATATTGCAGTCAATCATTTTTAACTAAGTCATGGTATAGCTTCTTGGGAATACCTCTCAAATATTTCCAAAATGTCTTTTGAGGAAGGGGTACCAAGAGAATTATCATTATAAAATCCCTTTTGACTTTAATTTAATAAACAGCTTCTGCTTCTATCCAAAGTAACCATATTATATATAACCTTTAAAGTGAAAGTGGAAAACTAGCATATTAACTAATGTTTCTAGGATGGATATTCTCATCTAGTAGTTTTTTGTAAACAACAACTAGAATTATGTCTGGAAAATTGTATTCCTGATTTCAAATCCACTTTAAGAACAATAGTGAGTCACCCTTCCACCAGGAACCTTTCTTTCTCACCTTGTTCTGTGTTGACTGTGATTCAAAAGATTGTCTTGTCCAAGAGTCAGAATCTAGGGCATCTATATTTTCATATATATGTTTCCTTTTTTTAAAGAAGAAAGTATTTTATTATATTTGAGATTTGTTCCCATTCAGAAATCCTTGAATTGAAGGTTCATTCTGACATCTTACAATTTAAAGTTTTTTAAGACCACTAGGAATAATTAGAGATAGTCCTTATTATACTGAAACAACCCACGTTTGTCTCAGAAACACAGTGCCAAATCATGCTTTGACTGTAGAGGTAATCAGAATAGGAGTTCCATTTTTATTACTCATGTATCAAATTAACTTCTGTTTTTCGGGATTTTGAAAAACATAATTTAACTTATTATCCTAAAATTAAATGGCAAGGAAAGTCTTATTACATGACAGTATTAGAATAATCGCACTCCATTCTGATCTATAAAAGTTTTCTTGTACATAGTTCATTCGTAAGATCCTCAGTGTCAGATTTATAAGATACTTGCAAAACTCTGAATGTTTTGAATGAGCAGGTGTATGGTCAATGCTGTTTTCCAGCTCCTTCCAAATCTGTTTCTCACTCAGAGGTACTAGCACCCTCTTAGAACATATGAGTACAAGTCTGGGTGGCAAATTTTTCACAGAATTTCCTCAGTTAAGCATTTATTTTTAATCAGTTAATTTTCATAATTAATTATTATTGTGATCAATTTCATCTGCTATTCTTGCTCTCACAGTTACTAAGGAAAAAACTTTATAAGACTAATTTTTTTAAAGTCCTGATTGCACTTACATCTTTATGTCAAACTCTGTGATTAGAAATTGGGCAAAAGGTGATCCAGACAGAGGGAACAGATTATGCAACCATGTGGTGCATGGTTGTTAGGGAAAGTTGAGATTGTGTAGACTTGGTAATGGATATTTCATGACATATGCTTAGCAATGAGTTGAATAGATTTGCCTTTGTGGCATGATAACAAGCGGACAGGTGAGTGAACCTGACTTGAAAAACTGTAGTGGTCAAGGAAAGTGGAGAGTATAGTTCAAATAAGACAGGTCTGTCTACTCGACAAGAGAGAAGAAGCTGTATTTGTGAGTTTCTGAGATGATATGGTAGGATTAAATGACTGAGCTTGAGGACCTGAGGAAAGTCTGGGATCTGAAGTCACTTTGTTAATAAAGGGAGAGAACAGAGGTGGAAAATCAAAGGAGAGGATTCATTTAGTGAGAACAATTTTGAGAATGTTAAGCTGAGGAAAAAGCATAAGAAGGCATTGATAACAATTGTGATCATGGAAGTTATTGAGATCATCTAAGGAGTAGCTAGGATGTGGGACTAAATGCTGTAAACAAATGATAAGAGTAACAGCACTAAGAGCTGTTAGCTCTCAGTGAAAAAGAAAAAAAAAATATTATGTATATATATGCTTACATATGTGGGTACAAATTTCCACACCATTAAGTTCCTGAAAAGTTAAAATTAAGCAGTCAAACTAAGTAAATGCTATAATATATTTCCCTTGAATTGATTCACTTTGCTGTTGTTATTGATAACTCAAGTGGAAACCTGATGGTCTTAAGAATTAATGTATTTTTTAACAGATCTTTATTGGAGTATAATTGCTTCACAATACTGTGTTAGTTTCTGCTGTACACCAAAGTAAATCAGCCATATGCATACATATGTCTCCACATCCCCTCCCTCTTGAGCCTCCCTATCCCACCTCTCTAGGTCATCGCAAAGCACCGAGCTGATCTCCCTGTGCTATGCTGCTGCTTCCCGCATGTCGATGCTACTCGTACTTCGCCCCAGCTTCCCCCTCTCACCCTGTGTCCTCAAGTCTAAAAAAAAAAGAATTAGTGTACTTTAAAAATAGGAGAAATTTGTTTTCTTTCCCCATGGCATCATTTAAAATAATTACAGATTCTTTTCCTGCTTTTAAGTTTTGTTTTTATATATAATGTAATCACAATTATCTGGAAGTTCATGATACAAGTGTGGGGCTAGTTTCTGCTCTTTGCTTTCTAACTTTCTTATTTCCAATCTGATGTTGTAATGAATAAAACTTTTGCAAATACTATTTGCTTTAATTCAGTTCTCTGGCAGGTTTGTCAGTATTTTGAATCTTTATCCAACTGTTAAGTGTCAATTAACTCACATGAGAAGGAAATTTGCTAATCATAATACAGTCATGCAGAATGAATAACCCAGGAGTCTAGAGAAATATAAACACCAGAATATATGCCCAAAGGCCTTGTTTAGTGAGTACATGTGCTCACATCTACTGGATTTTATTCTAATGACTGCATTATATGCAAGGTACATTTGTAAGTATATTCTTTTGGGTTTTAAGAAAGAACACTGATAAAATGTTGAAATAATGACAACGCATGCAAAGCTTTCTTTTTATAAATTTATTTTTATATCTTGTTTATTTTATGAGATTGTTGGAATGCAGGAAAGAGAAATGCATTATCACAGACTGTAGATTTATCTCTGTATAAAGGACCAGTGGACTGTTTCAAAGAATGTCTAAATCCTCATTTATTTCATCCATAAACGTTTCTCGATTAAAATTTCTATGTTGTCTGACTCAGTGAAAGAGGGCTAAGAACACATTTTTGCTCCAGCTTCATCCCTTTTTCTTGTTTTCTTTTTTAAGCTTATTGAAAGTAATCATAGGACTACAGTTTACAATAGTGAAGATGTTAAATTTTCAATATAAAAAGAAATGGAATGTAGTAATTCATAGGCATTTAAAAATAAGTATTTTTAGCCAAAAGATGACTTTCTTTTAATGTGAATTATTCAACTGTCTCAGAGAATTTTAATTTATGCTTTGTGCCCTGGATAGCTTTTATAGATTTTTTTTTTACCTTAGGGGTTTCAAGGCAAGACCGGCCCTCCTGGGCCAGGGGGTGTTGTTGGACCACAGGTACGTTCCATTTTACTTTATTTTCCTAACAAGATTTATTTTCTTGTTTATATTTTCACCTTTGCTAAGTTGTGTAAAATTTGCTCATTTTATTGTGAAAAGTTTTTAATTGAAATTTATGTATTTTTATATTTTGGATGGCATTTAAATATATAATTTGCCTGTATCAAATGAACTTCAGCAAACCATCAGTTAGCTAAAGCGATTTTTCAATTGCCTGAATGAATAAAAGAAAAGAATAAAATAAATGACATTAAGTCAAAAAGTTCACAATGAAGATGACACGAAAGCCTGATCATGGCATCATCTGCTAAAAACACCACATAATTTTTAAATAGATTGGCCATAATCTTTTTTGGGGATTTCAAATTATAAAATGACTTTAGTTTTCTAAGTATAAATTAGATTTAGAGGTATAATATATTAGAAATATAAAGCTTCTAACACAATTCTTCTAAAATGTTAATATTTGCATTATATTACATGTTTCTTAAAATTTTTGTCTTCATAACAATGATTTCCATCAGTGATAAAATATTAGTGTTTAATCTTTGAGTATATAGAAATAATGGCAAAGACAAGTAGCTTTTTCAAGGGAGGTGGCAGAAAGAATCTCAAAACTTGATGCAGTATCCTGAATTATAGTATTAACTACTTATAGAAAATAATTCACAGGGATAGAAAACAATGTTTTTATTCTGGCATAGCCTATTGAATGGACACGACACATCTAGTTTACTCAGCTGGAATTTTATCCCTGCTAATAACAAATTATAGCAAAAGAGCAGTTTACTGAGTGTTTTAATTATTTAATTGCTTTAAGTAGTCTTTTCTCAGCCTACAATTAGCTCTTAGTACTTTGTAACTCAATCACACACCACACACACAGAGAGAAATGAAAACTGCGTCTTCTTTCTAGGAATATGTGTGATAGAAGCAAAAACGAAGAATTCTTGGATTGGTTGATCCCTTTTATTTCAGAGATCACTTTGAGTCAAGGGAATTTCTGTTTGCTACTTTATAAAGAAGAAAACAGTGTGCATGATGCTCTTTTTGCAGATTTCTGTGTGTGTGCTGAGCCTTCCTTTTAACTGCTTATCAGTTTTAATTTTTAAAAAACCCTCTAAATAATTGTTTTCTTCTTTATTCCAAACAACTTCACAGCAATTTTCTGTGGAAAAATCTAACTGAAAGAATCATTCCTATTATGTTATTTATCTCTGAACAGAAATAGGATTAGGGCCCCAACTAGAATGTAAACATCTTGGGGCTTAACTGAACATTTCAGGTCCTCACGATTTTGAAAAGTCATCTCTGCCTAATGCAGACATCCGGTTTCTGAGCCCCGTGTTCTTTTTTGTCTCCCTACTTTAAGGCATAAAAATAACAGGTGTGTTATTGAATATGCATCTTCATTGGATTATTTTTCTTTATTGGTCCTTTTAAGAAAGAAAATTCTATAGCCTATTTCAAATGTAACCGTATTTTCATGTTAGGACAAAGGAAGTGATTTAATAGGAGCAATATTGATTGCAATACTTGATACCCTTTTTTTGTGTGGTCATGTGAATCACCATTCATTTTTGTCTCAGTGGTGATAGCCATTAAATTAGGATCAGTTCTACATTCCTTACTATTGAAATTCTGATCAGATGTTTAAGGAAACATTCCTATGGGAAGAAATGTTTATGCATTAATGATAAGTTCGGGACCTTCAGCAATACACAATTAAAGGAATTTAAACCTAGAAATGTACACTCAAGTTCGGGATAGATGTGTTTTTTATCCAAGACCAAAAAGTAAGAATCTGTTGCATTTTTAGAAAAATAACAGAGAATGATATTCCATAAGCAACTTCAGTAACACATTCCACTGTTTAACAATCTTAGCATCTGGAAACTTTCCCTTTATATATGTTTAAACTTAAATCCTTCATTTTGCTTTTCTCTAAGTGGAGATAGAGAGCAATTGGTCACCATTCTCTATCTACACTTGAAATAGCACCACAAACCAGCACCACTCAGGGGACACATAAGTGACCTGACATTTTTCACTTTGTCATTTGCAGCAGTTTAAGGCAGTGGGCTATTTGTTATAGTCTTTGGCCGAAAGGAACTGCCAACCCAAACTCATGATCTTCAGGGTCCCCCTGCCACATTATCTAGACTTTGTCAAATGAACGTAGATTAACAATTGGAAGGTCTCCAATCATGGAAATTCCAAGGAGGACCACTTTGGTTGTTTGGGTTCCAGGGGACCTGAGCTTATTATCAAGCAGTGATTAATTGAGTAGTGGTACCAGTGCCTCTTTTGCTCCTAAACTCATTTGACACCTAATATAAAAAGAGGGGAGGGTATGAAATTATAGTGAAAAAACAGTTTTTAACAATACTTGGCCTCACTCCGAAACAATCTGGTATTAAATAAAGAAAACAGCTCTTTGAATTTATCTATATATTTCCCTTATACACTCAGATTTTAATAAAGATTACACATAATCTTTCAGACTTCTACCAGGTAATTTACTTTCACTGCTTTATATGCAGTTTTGTAGGACATCATGAAAATAATTGAAAATGATAAAACTTTGTGAAAGGGAGTGATATTTGTTTTGGGTTTGTGTTATCTTTGCCAAAAATAAAAGAGCAATCTAATGAAGTTTGTTTATCCAATTTAGGGACCAACTGGTGAGACTGGTCCCATAGGCGAACGTGGACATCCTGGTCCTCCTGGCCCTCCTGGGGAGCAAGGTCTTCCCGGTGCTGCAGGAAAAGAAGGTGCAAAGGTACACCATGCTCAAGGAATTTTCTTGGCTGAAAATATCCATTTACTTTTTACTGTAGCTTCTTATTACTTGTCCATAGATTTTCTAAATGTTGGTGTAGTATTTAAATGAATGTCAGAAAGATATGTCAGTAAAATATTCAGTTTATTGTATTTCAAGGCATGACTGGACAATATATAAGAACAGTTAGTTCTATTGCCCATAAAACCATCCATTTATATACACTCAACTGTGAATAGTAGCTCATTTTAATGTATATGACATTCCACACAATACTCTCATCATTAAACGGTATTCAGGCTTTACTCACAGTAGTTTAGAGGTAATTACAATTTTGTTTTTGGAAACATGTAGAGTTTACTCTCTATGATGGATGTTTATTATGTTCTTTAGGGTGACCCAGGTCCTCAAGGTGTCTCAGGGAAAGACGGACCAGCAGGACTACGTGGTTTCCCAGGTGAAAGAGGACTTTCTGGAGCTCAGGTATAATTAACATATTAATGAAATATGTGAATAAAATTGCTTATTAGAAGCATTTTTTTAGGTCTCAACTAAATAAAGATTCATGAGTAATTAAAGGGGAATATGTAAGCATATGCATGGGTTGTCATAATACATATAGCAATATACATTAGTGTCTGGAAACACTTCCTAATATTCTCATTTTGTCACTCATACATCTCCTCCTATTTATATTCAATTCACATCAATTCATTATCTTTGCTTTTCACTTTTCCCAGGGTGCACCTGGACTGAAAGGAGGAGAAGGTCCCCAGGGCCCACCAGGTCCAGTTGTAAGTATGATTATAATAAATAGCCATGCTATCCATGATTGCAAATTACAGCTCTTCTTTCATTACTCTCATGCTGTGATCCCACAGTGTGTGGAAGAGAAAATAAACACGTGTCAATCAAATCAGTCAGTCAATGCCTGGTTTCTACCAGTTGCATGCTCTAATGAGTGCAGAAACAAAAGAGTTTAGATGATTGAAAATATTTATTTTACCACTGCTGTCAGGAGGTAAAAGGAGCTATCTTGCTTCTTACAATACCTGAGGAAATAAATCGTAATTTGTCTGATTCTGAGTACTTGATGAGACTTGAATTTTATCAATGCTCATTAAAAAAATCCCGTAAGTGTGAAAGGCATATATCCATTTTGTATATTATCTAGATTGCTTTATTTAGTCAATGTAACCTTATGAAATAATCGGCAAATGAGTAAATATCAGATTTTTATTTACTTGAGATACATATAACCCCCCAGAAAGCATTAGAATGCAGCCTTCATTTTTTTCCATTAATTTACCTTCATTCTTAGCTGTACTGTGTGAAGTTACCAATAAGAGCCAAACTACCAATTTTAGCGGTTTCTTCTCATTCTCCATTTTATTTCACCAATCTAAAAAGATGAAAGTTGCTTTAACTTGCATCTCAACTTCTTTATATAACATATTGAAGTCATACTAGTTCCACCTCCAAAATATTCCTTTAATTTGTCCCCTTTTCTTCATTTCCACTACCACCACATTTGTTCAGACTCTTTCCTTTCCCTCTTTGCTTAATAGTGTCTTATCTCCTTGACTCTCTTTCTTACCCTCTTCTGTTAGTTTTGCCCACTGATTGTAGAATTTTAGCTTAATACACAACCTTAACTCTTCCATTGCTTTGCTTATATATATCTCATGGTTCCATGCTGTCTTTGGAAACCAAACTCCTTATAAGTTTCTTCAAAATTTGATCCCAATCACTATAGTCTATTTTATTTTTCTCAAGGCCCACATTCTAATTCTACCCAATTTAATGCACTGAATTTCTTGCTTATCATACTACCACAATCTTTATACTTTGCAGAGAATATAGTTTATACTATTCTTCTTCCAGGAAACCCCATTTTTCCTTTCTCTATTTGAAAAAATTCCTACTCATCCGTAGAGATCAAGCTTAAATGTTAAAATCTCTATAAGGTCATCTTTGGACAATTTGCTTCCATTTCATATATTAGTGAAATTTCTCTGCTCTTTGTGCTCTTTGTTATGATTTGCATTTTAGAAATTGCATTGGAATATATTTGGTTGTCTGTCTCTTTCATTAGACTGTGAGTTCCTTATGTTACTTTGGTTATATTCACAGCACAGTGCTGTCAATATAATCATTCCATATTTACCTATTTAAATTTATCATACATCCTGATATTGGAGTAAAGTGTATATAGCATAAATAATACTGAGAACATAACAATATAATCTTTGGCAGATTGATTAACATTATATTTAATCTGTAGGCCATACAAATGTCATTACAATGATTATGGTGGGTATGGATATCTGATAAGGATTTTTTAAAAAGAAAAGTAAGACTTTTCAATAACTGTATTTGGTATTCATAAAATTATATAGAACATTTTAAGATATCCAGATAAGTTAGTGGTGGTAGCATGAGTAGGAAAAAATAGTTGAATAAGACAGAAGTGCTTATTTGAGCATAGATAGAATCTTCAAAATTTTCAGTGCAATGCAGTCTATTTATCCAGAACTTCAGGTTCTAAAGTGAATTTTATTTTGGAATATGGATGCATTTTTTGAGATCAATAGTTATTGCATCTGTGAAACCTGAATCATGAGCACAAAATTTAAATTGTTTAAAGTTATTTTTTAGGACCCAAGCAAACAATGTTATCTGAGGTCTTTGAACAGTTGAAATCAATATATTTGTAGGGTACATAATATGCCCAGGAGATAGAGATATACTTTAATAGAATATTACTCAACAATTATCCGGTTACATGTGAAAGAACATAGTAAATATGATCAAAAAGATCTAATATTTATTCATTTAGCATCAAGAACCGCTTATTTGGCAATTACTACTTACTTCCCTGTATACAATTAAGCTCCACAGAAGATATACCTCTAAAAGACTTAAAATAAGGGAAACAATTTTGAAAAGAAACACGCCAAAGACCAAATAGCACTATAAGACAGTCAGTGATTAAATGCCTAATGATATACAAACAACAAATATTAATTATTCAAGGGCAGGGGAAGAGAAGAGAAATCAGTAAAAGGGTCATGCAGGAGGTGGCCCTTGAACTTGGCTTCAAAGAGTATAGAGGATTACAAAATCATTAAGATCTAGAGAATGATACTAGGAAAGGGGTAAGGTGTTTAGGGAACATCTGGTCTTACCAAAGTGTGACACCTTGGGAGAGGGACTAAAGTGTGATGAATTCTTGCTAGGATCCAGGTACTCTGCTATGTATTTACATAATATAATGCTAAAACAGAAATATAATGTGCCATATGATTATTGAAGCTCTAAAATGACAAGTTGAAGTAATTTGAAGATTTGAAGTTTTTAGAGTAAATGGAGTAAAAAAACAAAGTTTTTTGGAGCAAACAAATTTAATAAAGTTTTAGGGAAAAAGTTATCAGTGTGTAATACATAGCAGAGATGGGAGAGACTCATTGAGCATAAAAGGTCAGTGATCAATGTCATAATGTAAGTGAGCCAATGATAGTGCAGTGGGAAGTCAAAGGCCGGTGCAGATGGAACAAACACTAGGAAGGCAGGATAGTAGGATTTATTACTAAGATTGGATATGGGCAGTGAGGAAAGATGAAAACTGAATGATGACTTCAAGCTTGTGTCCTTGGGGGAGTGACAAATTTAGTGGTGCCTGGTCAGTTTTACCTGGTCAGGAACAATGACAAACACAAAACACTCTCACACTAAAGCTCAAAGCCTCTTAGTAGTCACAAAAGATTTTAAAAGGCTTTTAAATTTTGCTAATAGAAATGCTCCACAGATGCTGACTGTGAGTTTATTTATTTGGAATTAGAATCTATTCTTACAATAAATTAACATACCCAATTCAGTAGACATCAACCAATTAAAACTCTTCCTCAAAGTTGTTGGAAAAGGAATCACTAAAAGGAAAGACATCATCCACATTTATTAGTTCTTTATGCTATTACTGTAATTGCTGTAAAATATAATAAAGAGGTTCATGATGATGACTCCCACTCCATAACAAGTGCTAAACAAGCCTCAGTTTACTCCAGTTAAAGCAATTACATGCATGTGAAATTTGATTTTGAGATTTCTTAATTCCAAATTACCAAGATTAAAACAAAAGTTGTTGATTTTCTAGATGTAAACTATAATTTATTCAGAAAATTTGTTCATGTTAATTATCATTTTTTGAGATTAAAGACTTAGGGGGATTATCTTGCAACTGAAAGTAAAAACAAAGAATAAGGAGTGCTGACTTCTTCGGCAAGAAAGATAACATGTTCCATTTTGCAATGTTGATCAAAGATGTGACATCGAAATATCAAAGGAAAATATCTGGTCAGTTGGTGAGAGACAATGAAATTGTAATGCGTAAGGATAAAGGTGTAAGAGTATCCTGTAGAACTCCTGAGTCTGTATCAATCTCATATTAACTTCACCTTAGGGATATTTACCAAGTATTGGTAAGTGCAGGACTAAAATTCACAGGAACAGAGAGGGATAGAGATTCAGCACTTATGCATACGAAGGAACAACTATTAAAGTGATGAGTTCTCTAAGGAAAAAATGTAAAGAAAGATGTGGATGGTAAAGGAAGTAGAAAAGGGAAAGGAAATTATTAAGAGTATTTAGTCTTTCAACTCATGCTAAGAACTTTATAATTATTATCTTATTTGATTCTTGCAACCTGGCCCAGTAGATATTATCTTTCCATTATTAAAGGCAAGGGATCTGAGACTTAGAGAAGGTAAACAACTTGCCCAAGTTCATAGTCCTTTGAAAACGAAACACCACAGCACATTATATAGACCCATTTCCAAACATGTATATCTCTTACTCTGTAGACATTGGCCTAACATTCTCTCTCTCTCCCTCTCTCTCTGTCTCTCTCAGTTGCAGTTTTCCAAGTCCTCTTCATCCTTCTCTATTTTGGTGAAAAATTTTTCAATAGGAAAAGAGTTAGAGGAGCTAATATTACAGCTAACTAGGCTTTAATATTCCTATATGTGCTATTTATAATCATTCTTAACTTGAATGAATCGAAGATTAAACTGCTTAAACAGATGTACAAGTTGGATCCTTAATGACCATAAATATTTTCCAGTATACTATTGAATCCTTAATTTTTTTCCTTAGAATACAATTCTTAAGGAGAGTAGTTGTGCTGTCTTTCTGGAATACTAGAGAAATAATAAATTCCCTCATTGCATAGGATGTCAATGAACTAAAACTAAAAGCAGGGTTTTTATCAACAGTTCTTGCTCACAGTGAGATTTGTAAAGTGTGTACATGTCACAGTTATGCACGTCAAACACTATACCCTTTCAATATATTCTGGCCCATACAGAGCAAAATATATTTAATAGTCATCCATCTATAAGTGTGTACATGTATACATTTATAAATATATTTAACATCTATTCTTTTTATTCATAATCTATTCAGTTGGAAACATAGGCCAGACTGTTTGTATCACATTGTTATGACAGCCTATAGAAGTGGGTTTATTGACCTCTGATAGGTCTAGCTATGATGCCATTGGCTTGTATTTAAAAAAACTATAACGTATAGAGTTGTATCAACCAAAAGTATCTATTTGAGGATATGGGAGATTTGTATGCAAGGCTCCTATTATGAGTATCCTCAGAAGAAATCTCTTACTAATAATAGCATTAGAAATATTTGTAGTTTCTTGAGCAGTTAGCTGGGTTTCTTTTTTCTTTCAACTGTTACGAAAATTAAATTTCTCTTTTTGTCATGGCTTACGGAAATAATGGAGTCAAATTTGGGACACAGTAGAGAAGATAACTCCTTGCTTTTTGACTGTTTTTGTAACTTTTTACGTTCAACTCTATACAAAAAGTACATATAATGTACTTTAATATTATCTGCTTTATTTTATTAGAGTTACTTTTTAAAAATGCTGTACAAGACCCATTGCATTGACTTCATAAACCATCAATGGATCATGACCTGCATTTGGGAAAAGCCTTGGTCTCTAGTATGCACTTTTAGATTACTAATATTGTTAGTCCTATTTTTTGCCAATAAAAAAGTTACTTGCTTCTTTACATTTCTTACCTAACATTTCTTATTTATATTACCTTTTATTTATGTCTTCCCTGTAAGCTGCTGTAAGTCTTTTCTTATGGAAAACTATAATTAAATAAATATCTGAATATGCCAGACAATCTATTAAGCTGGAGTTTTATAGATTCATTAAATGGACATTTCCTGCATAGAGCTTATGGTTTACTGAGGATGATGGATGTGGAATAGATAAAATAACATGTTAAATAATGAGTAATATATTAAAAGATAGAACAAAGAAGTCGAAGTGAAAACAATGTATTTTCCCTAAAAGAATTAGGTTGGAGTTAAAGATATAAATAAAAATCAATTTGATCTATGAAAAGCAAGTTTTTCATGGGTTAGACTTAGTCTTGAAGTCTTCATCACTGTCTTAGTCCTCTTAGCAAAGAATTGGTATCTAATGTCGTAGTTCTCTGAAGGTCTAGCTACTCGGAGTGAATGTATATTGAGAAACAATTTTTAGTGCTCCTGCTGAAGACAAACAAAATTATCCCAACAGGATACTGTGACTTTGGGCTTCTAAAATCTGGCAAAAACCAAGTGTTCTCTGTATGCGTGATGATGTACAAAAAAGCTGGTAATAGATGCCCATCAAAGCAGGGCATGTTTTCTCATCTCAGGGGGTTTACTTGCTAAGTGGGTGTCTTGATGCACACACGCAAGGCAGGAAGAAGCAAGGGGCTGAACAGCAAGAGAGGAAGGCAACACAGCGTTTTTCTCATATGTTGAACACAAACTGAGTAAACATTTTATATTTATGTTAACACAGTATATACAAATATATTATGCAAACGAGTTCTCAGATTGCATTTACCACCTATATTTTCATAAAACAAAATCAAGGAAAATGTATTCCCTGAATAATCTCTCCCTCATATGCTTTTTCTGATAAAAAAAAAAAGTCCCCTCGGGGACTTCCCTGGCAGTCCAGTGGTTAAGACTCCACGCTGCCAGTGCAGGGGGCATGGATTCGATCTCTGGTGGGGGAACTAACATCCCACATGCTGCCCAGTGTGGCCAAAAGATAAAATAATAATAATAATAATTTTTAAAAATCTCCTCATTGCCAACAGTTATTTCTCTAAATAGAAGGAGATTTAAAAAAATAAAATAGTGTGCTGGTAAAGGCCCTCTATCCTTACAACCACATTTCTTCCCCGTCCCCAGGAGTGGGAGTTAATATGGAGAATGTATATGGGGAGGGGGCAGGCACATAGCTGCAGGTAAAAGTCCAAGATTTCACAACTGTGCAACGTATCAGTCTTTATTCCTTTCCTATGACTCCTATTTCATGATTGTCCCCTGATGATTCTCTCTTTTCCTCTTTATGTGCTATTATTTCTTCCTGTTGTTGTCTCTCCCTTAGGGTTTTATATGCCCTTCTTATCATAATTCCTATTTCTTCTAATTATTTGTCCACATCCCATTCCAGAGAACCTTCTTTTCACTGGCTTTTTACTTATTTCTCAAACAAGGAGCTGGAAAAGTTTTTAGAAGGATTATACTTACTAACTGGGTCATATTCTATTCTTTTTAAAATTAAAGCACACTTTCTCTATTGCAATCCGGTTAGACCTCAGGGGGGCTATTATGACATCCAATCAGGATGAATCATGTAGAGAGATGGTGGTGGGATCAGTGACCGAAGACTGAGATATTGTAGGACTTTAACTTAATCATTCAGAATTTATGTTTTAAACTCTGGTAATGCTTGATATTTTATCTGAATTTTCAGCTTATCTGATCTCAAATACATGTAATCTGCAGAGTGAGAATTACCTCAAACTAGTTTTGCCACGAAGGTCAACTTGGCTTTACAAAGAGAGGGGCAGACTTTTTTCTTTTTTTGCTTTCTACTTGTATAGCTCTGTTCATAAGGACTTGTGTTTATGTTTCTTTTCCTCTCTCTAGTGGGCTGCCTTCTAATTGAAAGCTGATGAGATGATTTCTCTGTTTACCTCTTTCCTTTACTTTACAAATGCTTCTCAGAATATGAAACACCCAGTGAATATAACAGAAAATATTTATCTGGGGTTCTCCTGTGTGTGAAGAGTTAGAGAAATAACCACTATTCTCATTGCTTCAAGGAAATAAACTGATGCTATTGACTTGTGTTTTATTACCATTGCAAGGTTTAGGGAAAAGGGCTGCAGAAGAGGATAAAGCTAACATAAACTTAAAGAGAGGTCACTAACTATAAAAATGTAAATTCCTCTCTTTTAAAAATAAGTAAATGTCCAAACTTCAGTTGAAAATAAGTGACCTATCGTGGTTGCTGTTTAGTATTAAAATAACAGAATAATTCATGATATTACGATTGTTATAATTCCTGTAATTCCATACATACCTTTAGAAAACTTTTAATTTACCTTCTGTCCATTGCTATTTAAATCATAAATTGGGGAAATATTTTTATAGTTTTTAGCCTCTTTTTCTCTGAGTTCTTTCCAGTTAAGCACTTTTGATGGGTAAAATATTTATCATTGCTATAGAGATGAGTATGTAAACAGTTTAAATTAGGATTAAAAATACTGTTTTGTGGGAAAAGCTCTACTCTTTAACGGTATGGCCTTAGATGTACCATACACATTCTGGATCTTAATTTTCTCTCCTATAAAATTTAACTTCTGCAATCATTTGAGATTGCATATCTACACTTAAAGTATGTAGCTATTCATGTACAGTACTCTAACATCTGTTGCATTCATATTTTAGGACAGACTTTAGATGTATCAACACAATAATATCAGAAAAAACAGAGGGCAAATTATTTCTGTTCCTATTTTGTTGGCGAGAAAATAGAGCCAAATAGAAGTTAATCAGTTTGTTCAAGATGGGAAAGCTACTGGTTTCAGTGCTGAGAAGGAAAAGATCACACATACAGTTGACACTTTTACGTAGGGCTTGCTATGTGCCAGTAAGTACTCAGAGGGCTGAAGATCAATTTAAAAAACAAGCAAAAATTTTACCTTTGTGAGCCTATTATTATCCATTTAACCTATGTTTAAACCCAAACATGTTCATCTTAGATGTAATTGTTCACTTATCTGACAAATATAAAGCCCTCTGTTCTTCACTATAGCCAGTTATAGGACAATGCAATAAATTCTATAACTATAACTGTCTAGCCTTTATGGAAAAAAATGTATCTGCAGTGTGAGATTCTTAAGGGCTGATGCCTGCCATAATACATTTTGTATTCCCAATCAGTGTCACAAGAGAGTAGTCTCACTATATTTTTGTTAAATGTGTTCTCTTTTTAATATCGGGTTTAAATTTTCATTTTTAATGGAATTTCTTCAGTGATTCAATTGGGATTAAAGGATTCATAAGACTTAATCTTAAAAGTTGACCTGGGAATATTTAAATAAGTTCTGTATGTTGATAACAGCATGTGCTTAATCAGTAGGTATCATCAGAGATTTTCACTTTTCATTTATAGATGTATAAAATAAAATCACTGCAGAGCATGCTGTTATCAAAAATATCTAGACTGTATGAATGTCAGAGAATGACTGTTTGGACAAAGGAGATAAGCATTGCCATTAATTCTTTTAAGTTTTCTCATTTTAGAAAGTGTTCAACCAATGTGAGCTTGTTCTGGTAGAAGTGGTCTTAAATGGCTTCTATTTCTTCTACTTATTAAAATTTAGCATAATATATGTGAATTATTGTGGTACAAACAACCAGGGAATATTTTCTTCACCATTTATGGAGTACTCTGTATTGCAGGAAGAAACTTTGTGTGAATCAGGGCACATGAGCTAGACACTGGGCCTTATGGCCGCCTTTACCTGAAAAGTAAACAAGTCGTACAGGAATTAAATTATATTGCATTTGTAAAGTACTTAGCACAATAGTTGTTTAGTAGGCTCAATAGTTGGAAAATAATAAATTTTCTTAATATACACATCTGTTTTCTAGTGAATTTCCTCTTTTATCATCCTGGTCTCATAGTTGTCAAGCTCAACACAGTCTAAAATGATATCTTCCTCAGGTAGTCTTTGAAAAGTCGGGGTTTAAATTTAAAACAGGATCAAAGAGAAAGGTTTCATGGCCTGACATATCAAAATTGCATCTCTTTTTGTATCATCAATTACAAATAAAATATTTCAGCCCTTAAATTGGATGCTTAGTTTAGATTTGATAACACTAATGGGTAGTAATGCTTTTGTGAGATTTTACAAGTAAAATATTAAAATGAAAATGTAACACACCCACCTTGTATGCACGCTCATCTTCAAGAAATCAGATTTTCAGATATTAGAGATTTATCTTTAGGGATGATAGTGTTTACCCGAATAAAACAGAATCACCCTAGTCACACTGTATATTGTTTTCTGTTTATACTTACACCAAAAAAGAGTGCTTTCATTACTGAACTTTTTCTTTCTCTCTTTTCTGTAATTCAGAATTCTTTGCATTCCTCTCAATTTCAGGATCCTTACTCTCCTTCTCCTCCTTTTAATCCTTGTCTTCCTCCTCTGTTCTCTCTCTCTCTTTCTCTCTCTCATTGTCCATCTTCCTCCCTCCCCTGCCCTCCTCCTCAGCCTCCAGGCTTCCTTTCTTTCTTTGCTGTCTCTGCTAAGTAGAGACAAATCTTTGCATGCCTTCAACTTTTAGGGCTGCACTTCTTGAATGCACTCAGAGGACTCTATTCTCATTTTTAATTTCTGCATTGGCCTCTGGAATCATTCATCCAAAGTCTGCCATCTGGTTAACAGTCACACCACTTGTGGTTGACTCTTTTGCATAAAATGTTTTAATATTATTAAATTAAAAATAACATTTTGACAGAGGACAGATGTTTATTATTTAAAAAATACTAACTGAAGTTTTCCTTTGTAATCTCTTCTTCTTTAGTATTTGAATTATGATTGGTAAAAATTTATTTTTCACACAGCTCTTAAGCACATCAATACAAATTGTCATTATCATTGTTCTTGTGTTCATATTTAGTTAGTTCTCTAGCTAATAAAAATAGAAATTAGAACAAAGTCAATAATTCATATTTGTATAATAAAATGACTTCTAATTACATAGGGAGAGTAATATTAGAAGATAAATGTGACAGTACTATATTTTCCAGCTTTTATAAATCATTTCTTTGAGTTTTAAAATGATGATGTTATTATTTAGACTTCTTAATTATTAAGGAAAGCTGCTAATAATCATATTTTCTAATATTTCACATTAGTTCAATCCTGAAAGAAAATGATAAATTAAAACTTAGCCACCCATCTAGGAATCTAATGCAAAGACAATATTCTTGTTATCTTTCAATAAATAAAATTGGAAATGGTAAATAGGTTATCTTTGACCTATACATGACTTAGTAAATCTACATTTGCATTTCTTTTATTCTTGCTTTAAATAATGTTTTCTTAAATTGTTGATAATTTATATGAAGGCAGTATCCACACTTTTTAAAATTTTACATATTAGGTATTTTTTAAGCAAACTAATTGAAAATATATAGCCTCTATTTTGAAACTCAATTGGACGTACCTAGTCAAATGTGAATTATCTAGTTAGTGTTCATAATAAAACCCAATGGTCCCTACAGAATTCTAAGATAAATTTAAGGACTTATTTTCAGGAAAAAGTCCAAGCTCTGGGATAGTGATTATTGAACTTTATTATGTAAAAAATTATATTTGCACCTCAAAGCAATGACAATTTCTGAACTCATTTTTAGGACTTTGAAATTGTGATTCAGCAAGTTTGAGGTGAAGTCCAGAAATCACTTTGAAAAATGCTAGTCTAGACAGTGTATCATGCCAATCCAGAATAATACAGGGAGAGAATTGTATAGGAAGGTACTGTTGGATTTATGCCTTATAAAACATCGTGAACAATTGTGAACACTTAAATGAAAAGAGAAAACATCTGTAAAATATTAAAGATATATAATTTTGAAATATTTTTCTTCTTATCAGTATTTCTTAACTTTAGTATCTGTGCTTAATATTGGGGCTAGAACTTAATCTTTTAAATTGTGAGTACTGTTCCTGTCTGAGATCTTAAAATTGTCTAAAAGTGACTTTTATGTTATGTAAACTGTAAGATTTCACAACTAAATAAGTGATTCTTAAGTGTAACTTTTTCCATCATTAATAACAAAATACCTTTTTTCCCCTGTGCTAGGGCTCACCAGGAGAACGTGGGTCAGCAGGAACAGCTGGCCCAATTGGTTTGCCAGGGCGACCAGGACCTCAGGGTCCTCCTGGTCCAGCTGGAGAGAAAGGTGCTCCTGTAAGTAATTTCAAGGAGGAATATATTATACTGTCATCCTGCACAAGTTATTACTTTTTATTCAAGGATATTAGCTCTTCATAGTCCACTGCATTCTTTCTGCATATGTGCCTGGCATATAAACACACTTATTTTTATATTTATAATACAGAAAATTTCAAATTCATTAAATGAGATGACATTTTTCCACATTTTATGAAACCCTAATATCTGTGGGGGAGTTGGATATTATTAATGTGAAAGGCTTCTGAGTTTGTTCCTTTTGAAAGATAAAATTGGTCTTTTGATTAAAACCATACTTTGCTGCTTTATATTAGAAAAGTGTTCACTTTTCACTCCTCTTGTAGTACAACTTAATTTCCAATCACTTTCATGGTCTGTAAGTGAAACGCATAGAGGCTGCACTTCTCCTGTGATTTGAGTTTTGATCTACAGTGAAAGAGGTGGAAAACATCTGGTCAATTATTTTATCTTATATTTATTTAATAATTATGGATATATTCTGTTCATTAGGTTTAAGTTTCATCATCAAGATTTCTCCCCTAATTTTGTTCCTGCTTTTCACTTAATCATATTAATTTTCTAAAACAACTAAAGCATTCTCTCACCCTCCAAGGTTAAAACACAAACTTGTTCAGTAAATATATATAAAAATTGCTGATCATTGTATGCAAAAAATACAAGTTCAATACTTTTGTGTATATGTAAGTTTTGACATATATTATCTAGTTTAAGCCTATAATCTTCAAAATACCTTTTAATCACTAAGGACCTAGTTTTAGCAAGTTGAGTGAGATTTAGCAAGTTGCTTTCATTGTCCATTGACATTACTGTTTGTGATCTTGTTTAAGTATTTCCAAATTAAAGTGACTGTTTTTCTGTAATCTACTATCTTTTAGACACATTTAGAATATTAGAATAGGACCATATCACCTGTGGTTAGAATCTTTTGGTGACAGAGAAAGCATTTTTAATTGCTGAGAAGTTTTTAAAGCAATGTATTTCCAGCTTAGTAAATTTGTTGAAAATTTAGACATTATTTTCTGAGATGTTAAAAGACAACTATAAAAAATTGTTATTTGGCTCCTTCTTACAATTTCTATAATTTCCAACCAATCTCAGACACTAAAGATTTGTCCATAAAACTTTTATAGTGTACTGTGCACTGGGAGGGGATATAAAACATATAGATTCAGGCCCTTTCATACAAGTTCATTCAAAAATTCAGGGCACTCGTATATTGGCACAACACAATGAAGAATGTATACAGAGAAAACAGATATGCATTGCTTTAGTATACCAATTGAGAGTATACTTATTAGAGAAGCCAAGAATTCTCTGAAGATAATAGATTGAAGGCTGGGTTTTAAATACCTTGACTTTATGAAGAAAAAGTAAAATATTGAAACAAAGACAAGAATATGGAAAAGTATTGAAAATGATAATAAATTACTTTGGTGATATAGAGGAGAAATTATTGACAGAAGCCCTTTTCAGAGATAAGATTTGGCCCAGGTTTTTTTGGTGATTGGTGGTATTATGAGGAGGGAGGGAGAGGAGAATGTTCTGCCCACCTGTTCTCTCTGTTATTCCCACCAACAACAAAAACTCCAAGGTGTTCATTCCACTGTTCTTTTTTTTTTTTTTTGCGGTACGTGGGCCTCTCACTGTTGTGGCCTGTCCCGTCGCGGAGCACAGGCTCCGGACACACAGGCCCAGCGGCCATGGCTCAGGGGCCAGCCGCTCCGCGGCATGCGGGATCCCCCTGGACCAGGGCACGAACCCGTGTCCCCTGCACCGGCAGGTGGACTCCCAACCACCGCGCCACCAGGGAAGCCCTCCACTGTTCTTTTATTCAACAAATAGTTATTGAGAGCAACTAAGTGCTGGACACAGTATTAGGTAGTACTTTTGAAGAAGTTATCTATCTAGGGATGGTAGCATCAAATGGTTATAGAAGTGTTGGGTGAAAATACCCATAGCCCTCCATGCAGACGTTTAGTAAAAACTGATGGAGACGCTGGCTAAGATGTTAAGCAAAGTCTTTTACCTCTTCCTAAACGCAAATATAAATCTGATATATTGGTATAGATTCCACACAGACCAAGATCAGAAGAAATAAACAGCAGGTGATTCCTGGCTAGAGATTATGTGTACTGTAATGAAGGCAGTTAAGAATTAATCTGTCTTATTTACAGATACTCTCATATAAAAGGATTGATTTTTGGAGTTCAGTCTCTCAAGGAAATCCAAATTAAGGAGAAATATCTGAATCAGCTCATGTGTTCAAAATAGTGACATTCACTGTGAATAGCACAGCACATTTTATGAGTGGAGATAGTTTTGAGACATTGCAATATTTAATTTGAAGGAAATAAAAGGTCTCCAGTGTGACATCAGAGGTATGTGTTAAATGATAATTATGGCATAGTTTTGAAAAATACAATAAGATCGTATGGAACCCAATGAAGTAATAAACTTGTTAACTTTGTTTTATGGACATTTTGTTATTTTTGTTGTCATTAAGCAATTAACTAACTAGCCTTAAATGGCTACTCTGGGCCACAGGCCAGCGAGGTACAATGGAATACAAAATCAGACAACTTCTGCCCTCACACAATTTATTGTCTGATGGGGCTTTAGATAATAAGCAAAGAATCACTAAGTACCTGTATAATTACAAACTCTGGCTAATGATATAAGGAAATGTACTGGTGTATGTCAGCTTATAACAGAGGGACCTAAGCTGGAATCAGATCCTTTCCTTGGGTAGGACATTGATGATGGAATGTAAAAGACGAGGGGGAATTAACTAAGTGGAGGGTCCTCCTAGGGGCATTCCAGGCTAAGTGAACAACATGTGCTCAGGCCAAGTGACAGGAAGGGTATGGCATCAAGTTGAACTAAAAAAGATCTACATGGGTTGAAATATAGAGAGCAAGGGCAAGGGAGGCTGGAGGCTGTTCCATAGGTAGTAGGAGCCAGGTAACGGTAGACCACACTAGCAGCTTGGTCTTTACCTTAGGAATGGTAAACAAGTAAATTGACTATAAAGAATGTTGGTAAGATGATTGTCTCTCTGATTGCAGCACAGAGGATAGCTTGGAAGTAAGAATAGATGTGAGATAAGAAGGAAACATTATAATAGTTGAGAGGAAGCCTACTAGTATTTTGGGGTAAGATGTTAATGGTGGAGATAAAGAGAAGTAAATATATTCAAGAGATAAAACTTAGTCATCGTAAAGGGACAGGAGGTGGTGAGGGACAGAGGGGTGGGGAGCAGGATAATGTAAATGCAGGAACTAATGACATGGATTCCCAACTTGTGTAATGAGAGAAAAGATAGAACCACCAACTGCAATCAGGAATAACTTTGTACAGAACTGATGAAGTCTTGACTTTTAGGAAATCACTTATTTAAGCTCTGAAAGGATTTTTTGCCATCTTTATTATCAAGCCTATACTTTTTTTTAATTTTATTTTTTATTTATTTTTATTTTTTGCGGTACGCGGGCCTCTCACTGTTGTGGCCTCTCCCGTTGTGGAGCACAGGCTCCGGACGTGCAGGCTCAGCGGCCATGGCTCATGGGCCCAGCCGCTCCGCAGCTGGTGGGATCCTCCCGGACCAGGGCACGAACCCCTGTCCCCTGCATCGGCAGGTGGACTCTCAACCACTGCACCACCAGGGAAGCCCTCAAACCTATACTTTTTAAACTACACAATATAGTTAAATTTTAAAAAGAGGAAAATGATGTCATTGTCTAAAAGTAAACAAAAATTTTTAAAAAGCTAACAGCCTTGTCATTTTGAATCAGTAAAAGCAGCAATGAAAGAAAATATCAAAATCTAGAAAAATTCATGAAACATTGTTAAAAAATAGAAAAAGTCTACACATAAAGCATATTATAAAGTTGGGTATACAAGTAGCACAGAAAAAGAGTAAAGGGTCAGTGAGTTCTCACAAACATCGAGCATCTGATTTATCAATATATAATGCTTGATTTGAAAATGTGTGATTGAAAGAAAAATTCCAAGTTGAGTCTTAATTGTTTTTGTGACCCATAACTTGAGATTCATAAATTGTTAACCAGTGTTAGTATTCTTAGTCACGAAAGAATATAGAGATCTTTTGTGTTATCATTTGCTACTAGGAAATAGCAATATATTGGGAAAATATACTTTGGGGGAAAATCAAAGCAATTTCCTTGTCAAATATGGAAGCCAGAGTATGACTGTTGTAGCTGTACTTAAAAATTGTAACAATAGCTAATTTATAGGTTTCTTATGGCAAAGTAATGACCTGCTGGATTTTCAATGCAGGGAGAAAAAGGTCCCCAAGGCCCCGCAGGGAGAGATGGAGTACAAGGCCCTGTGGGCCTCCCAGGGCCTGCTGGGCCTGCTGGCTCCCCGGGAGAGGATGGAGACAAGGTGAGTGCTCTTTATTCATATTAGTGCGTCCTGTGAAAAATAATTTTTTTCTTAAGAATCCTGGATATAATCTCTTTTAAGATTAGATGTCAAATCTAAAGATATCTTTTCCAAAGTTTCAATACAGCTTCCTTGTGCTCAAAAGTTTTATTTTAGAGGTTGAGAATTATCATTATCCCAGGAAATAGTATGTAGGATATAAACAAGACAAGAACAATGGTAGTGAGAAAAAATAACAGATGCCAAAGTTGCTTATCTATTTTTAAATATATATGTTTCTGAAATAAATGTGAAATTAATTTAATTAATTACTTGTATACATTTAGTTGTGGTGTCTTGGATATTGCAGAATTAAAATTTAAGAATGAGCTGCATACATATTTGATAATCCTATACTTCCCTATTTTTTACTAACTTGTAAGCAAAGATTCTAAGCTCTTGATTTTGAATGTATAGCTATGTTGTGTTTGAACTGAATATATTTTCTAATATTATTGTGAAATTATATAACAAAATTTGTTAACCAGTGCTCTGATAATGTGCAACATTTTAGCAGTTGGAAAACTAGGAGGAAAAATAACTGATTTTTGATTAATGTGTAATTATATTTTTATATAAATTAATGTATTTTCATTATTAGTTTATACTGGTAATATTTCAGACAAAATTGATTTTGTGAATTAAAAATCCATCTGCAGTATTCCTCAAAGTCCAGTTGACTTTTGTTTGTCTATATACTAATCAATATTAGAAATCAATATTAGTCAATACTAGAAAGTGAGAAGCAGGCTTTTCCAATTTAAACTGTGACCTTAAATGTTAGCACATAATTACATTAAAGTAAAATTTAATCATATAATGATAGTGATGACAATGCAATGGCAGGTATGGCATATTAGAGATAAACTTTAACTCAAATCTTTCAAATACAGGGTGAAATCGGTGAACCAGGACAAAAAGGCAGCAAGGGTGACAAAGGAGAAAATGTAAGTTTCCTACTTCTTATTGAGGGAGCATTATTCATTTAACTCCTTTTGGTGTTAACCATGGATATTTTTTCATATTACTATTCCCTTACCTCTCCGAAGATTATAATATTACTACTATATTACCTCTGTGAGAACTATTCAGTTTGAGATTAAGTCAATTTTAATAAAACCTCTTTTCAAATTATGTGTTAAGAAATGCAATAATTCCAACCCTAAAAGCCACAGAATGAGACTAAATCATCAGCAATTTTACCCTCCATTGTTTTTGCACCATTAGTTTGAATACCATATGGTTTAAAGACAAATAATACCTTAAAGTTGTTATGAAAAGGATTTTTGACCTAGTGGAAACCTGACAGGGACTCAGGTACCCCAATGGTCCCTGAACCACACATACCTCCAGAACCTATGCTTTAAGCACTCTTCCCACTGTGTGGCAGTTTTAAGAAAAAGAGCAATCCAATCCAATGACTCTTTAATGTTTGGATTTTTTATAGTGCCTGATCAGTTATTTATGTTGGAAAAAAGGACAGTTAAGAAGTAATATTTATGTGTGTAAGACTCATAAAGCCATTGAAATCTACTGCTCAAAATAAGGAGTTCCAGTATACTTAATATATAATACTGAGTTTGCATGTGTTTACATATAAAGAAAATTCTGAGGTTTCATATATCATTACTTTCTGTCATATAGAATTCCCCACATCCTATTTTTCATTTAGAAGATAGCATATGGATGCTATTTTCATGTGCTCTTTCTGACACATACATATCTCGTTAGAGAAATCTGGTATTTTGAAATTTTTCAAGTGTGAAACTTCAACATGATTTATATTAGCATAGAAATCCATTTTTAAATATCCACAACATTATAGTTGAGAATGCTTTCAATAACTGCCAATTTAAAATTAATTGCAAGTAGGCAAGTCTGAGTCTCAAGGAATAAAATAAATAATGGTTGACTGCACTGAATGCCAAAACCTTTTTATTTTTCCCCAAGAAATGTAGAGATGATTAATAGATTTTGATCAACCAAATGCTCTGCACTACATAGCTTAGGCTCCTCTGGCTTCAGTTTCAAAATTACAGACTTTTATCTCACCACAGGGTCCTCCTGGTCCCCCAGGTCTTCAAGGTCCAGTTGGTGCCCCTGGAATTGCTGTAAGTATTCCTCTTTGTTCATCAAATCTAAAGCCTTACCATTCTCTGATCAGATTTATGAACTGTCACCTAACCAGTCTATTTCATGTGGTAATAAGTTTGTATGCTTAACATTAAATCAAGTTTAAATTATCTAATGTAGCTAACCAAGCTGATCTTTATAAACAAAAAACACTGTGACTTCATTTGAAGATAGATAATAAACAGTTGAGAAGTACTTCATAGACAATTTTGAACATTATTTTCCCTTTTTAAATAGCTTTTACTTCACTTGATATACATGAGAAAATCAAAATCAGTCATATTTCAGAATCAAATAATGTAAGCAAAACTAACAATAGTATATTTGCAGCGGATAATGGAAATGTAACTTACTTTGTACTTGGTAACTTATAAATAGACTGTCTTTGATTAAATTAGAAATGGCTACATTTTTATGATGACTTGTAGCAGAATCATGATTCTTCCAGTTTGTGATCATTTCTATTTGCCTTTTCTAGGGAGGTGATGGTGAGCCAGGTCCCAGAGGTCAGCAGGGGATGTTTGGACAAAAAGGTGATGAAGGTGCCAGAGGTTTCCCAGGACCTCCGGGTCCCATAGGTCTTCAGGTAAGATGTTCTCTGAGTTGCACACCCTTGTCATTCCCACTTACTTTTCACACCAGGTTTTCTGGAAGTTGTAAAACAAAGCAGCTTTCCTTCTTTCTATCTGGGAACTAGGGTACAAAGTTTAAGTATAATGACTGTTTTACTTAAATGTGTATCTGAACTTTAACTGCTTTTAATCAATTATTATTAATTTTTCTGAAGCTGCATCAGCCCTGGTTTCTGTTTCTGGAGTTTATTTAGCCCCACCATAGGTATAACACCCCTTTTCTTCATCCTCATTGTATTTGGAAAATGAATGACAACCTTCTTTAAGTGTGACAGTTAGAAGCAAGATGTTAGAAGCGTTCTTTCACACATCTCACAGCAAGAAAATTAGTACTCCAGATGGCTAGCAAAAATTAAAAGCCTTTTGATAAATAGCAAACTGTCAATCGCAACTATTAACAGAAACTAACAACAAGAAATGTTAAACAATAATAGGTAAAATAAACAAATTAACAGTAAATTGGTCATTTAAAATAACTTCTTAAATTTAGAATTATAATTTGTATTTTATGAAACACTTTCAGGGGAGGAAATATTAAATTGTAAAACATTGTAGGCTAAAACATTTTCATTCAAATATGGCTTACAACTGGGTTCTTAGGCAAAACATTGCATAGTAGACATCTGTTCTGAGTTGTTTTTCCACTCTTCCCTGTGAGGTTAACTGCTTCCTACAAACTTTGGAAACATCTGACTTTCTTCTCCCACTTGCTTATTCAATACCTACCTAGTGATCCTCTAAAAGATTATAAAATTTTGTTTTAAATGCTATTTGGGTGCCATGTGAATATTAGTTATGCCACTAGTTATGCCACTAGTTATGCCATTTAGAAATGATTAAATTAAATCATCTAGTTCATTGTACTCAAAATTTTGTGAAGTTGTGGAAAAGTAAGTAAAAGTTGAATTTGTATAAATTTAATTTTTATCTCTATTTTCATAAGTAACACCATAGAATATTAGTTTTTAATATTAACTAGCTTATTATATATATAATTGTACAAATTATATTGTAAAAATATAATTATATTATCATAACAATATAATTGTTAAAACACTCAATGGATGTCTACCAGTGAACATGATGTTATAATTTTCTCCTTTTTTTAATGCCAAAATAATTATTTTTCAACTTGGAAAATGTAAAAACTTCATTTCATATTTGTGTTTAGCCCTTTTGTACTTGTTAGACAATAATAAATAAGCAATCCTGAGTAGTATATATCAGTATGTATGAGAAGTACACGTATTTGAAAACAACAAGGCATTAAAAATTAGATTGCCAGTGGATATATTACCACTCATTTTCTGCTTTTTCAGTTAACTGATTATTCTGAATCCAAAAGGTTGTAATTTAGAAATTTAGTTATCATGATTAAAAAAGATGCCTTGTAGCTTATATTTACAACATATTAACATAAAACATAAAAAAGTCTTCATTTCTGCAGAGTAAGAAATGTCCTCTTTGATAAGGATGACTCAAGAAATCAGTTCCCTGAAAAATTGATTATATTTTTCCCACAGCTACCTCTTTAAATCAGGAATCTGAAAAGATGCTAATGTAATTAACATGTTCACAATCACATCTGCATACTTTAATTGAATCTTCATGGCATAATAGATATTAGCAATTATAATAGACAGGAATAATAATAATCTAATATTCTGTTTAAATGACTTGATTTTTCATTTCTATGTTTACTATTTGTCTGCATATGAAAGAGACATATAGAATGAGAGTTCTTGGCCTGAATTCATTTTTTTATTTCATCACTTATGTATTAAATGATTTTAAATTGACAGACCTTAAAACAGAGTCTCTCCATGCATAAATTACTCCCTAGGAAAGAGGTAGGACATGTGAAAACTGATTAAAACTGGAGTGCAATTTTGCACATTTAGTTCCTGCAACAAGAGAATTTGACTCATTATGTTTCTATTAATTTTAATAAGAAGAATATTCTGTCTTAACTCGAACTATAATCAAACTTCATAAAAAATAAATATTTAAATATTTTTCTATTGGAAGGTTTCTATTGAACTAATATTAGGAATAATCATATGTGTAAATAAAAGATGGAAATGCAGACTGGGCTTGTTATAGAAGTAAAAGACAACTATGAGCGAATATTTTACACCATTCAATTTGGGGATCCCAAATCAGATGCGCTCTGTACTAAAAGTGGTGGAAACCTGTACAGAAGATAAGGAATGTGATTGTTAATTTATACAGTGTTTATAAGAACTTAATTATGTTTAAGCTGTAATGCTTACTACTTAAGGAAATGGACTTAAACTGAAATGTTTATTTCATCTGTGTTAAAAATCTACTTGTCTGTTAAGAATTTGAGTTCATGTGCTCCATCAATGAATTAGAATCTCTTAGGTTGTAGATCTGGGAATCTAAAATTCTAGGGATCTCTTTCAAATAATTTTTAAGCAGGCTAAAATCAGAAACAGTACCTGGCTCTTTCCTCCCAGGAAACTTACTAGGAACTTCTCTAGTAATTCTAGAAGCTAGCATCAGATGATGATAACTGTTTGGGAAGTACATATGATAGGCTATTTTCCTAGACATCTGAATGATATATGAGAAAAAAATAAATGACATTCTGGTATATGTTGTTCATTATAAATCAGTAATTAATATTTCCTCTAAAAATGAATATATGGAACATTATAAAATGTTTACAAATATACTCGGTAAAGTACCCTCTCTCCAAACTAAGAGTCATATGGAATTAGTAGGTCACAAAAACAATTTAGTGGGTTATTACCAGCATTAAAAAATGAAATATAACAGGATAAGGTAAAATAGAATAAAAATATCAAAAATCATCATCTATCCATTCAAGGTAAGTATTACTTTTTGAAACCTATGTTTCAACTATTTTACATGTGCATGTTTACTAGGTAATAAGTATATTTATTAGTGTGGGTTTTGGTCAAATACTTTGTAGCCACTGTGTGTAGGACCAAGTCAATAACTTTACTAAAATATCAGTAGAAATGTAGAGCTTATGTAGTGTGTATTTTTTATTTCTTAAATAGATTATATCTGAAATACTATTGTAAAAACGTTTAAATATGTATAAAATGTATGATTTATATACATAATGATAAACCCAAAAACATTTTAAAAATTAAAACAATCCATAATTCTACCATATTAAAACCTATTACCACTTTTACTATTTCTGTCCAATAGTCATCATACCTATTTTAATACATATTTCACAGTTAAATTTATAGTATACATTCATTTATATTTGTATTTAATACTTATCATAAACATTATTCATATTTAGAATATTAGTATCATAATTATAGTCTTATAATATTCCATTAGTTTATACAACCAAATTTATTTAACTATGTTTTCTTATGATTAAACATCTGGAATAATTGAGAATTTTAACTATCATAGCTAGTGTTACAAGAAACATCTTATTGCATGTAGCATTTCCTGTTGATTTATTTTCTTAGAATTCATTCATTCATCATAAATTCAACATTTTATTAAAATCTCAGTTTTTCCCTGGCCTTCTGCTTATTGTTAGAGATAAAAAATTGACACCTGAAAGAGCACTGCCCAGTGAGGATAAGTATGTAAACAACTGGTATAATTGTGTTTTTAAGTGTACATTCAAATATGTACAAAGTATCATTGTGATATGAAAGAGGAAATATAAACAGCTCTGCATGGGTGAACTAGTTAGGAAGAGCAAGAGGAAGTAAAATAATTTTTCCATAAAGACAGAGCCAGGTGAAATTTGTGTGCAGCTGCTCTGAGTTTATTCAGTAGCACAAAACCTCTCCTAAAGCACTTACACTGCAAATGAATGTAAAGGAAATGGATTGAGAGAATAAAGGAAGTGTAATATATCAGATCTCATGGCCTATGAGTTTTTAAGATTCAGAAGTGGAATTAACAGATTAAAAGTTCAGAAGATATTTGTAACCCTGGATATATATTGGATGGAATATTTATTTTTGAAAGAGTTTTGACTATACCTAGCTATAAAATTCTCCCCTGGATAAGGTGTTCTAAAATAATTTGGGACAAGATTTTTCCAAAAAAGTTTTACAATGGTAGTTCCATATACTACTCATAAAAGATGGAGAAAATGATTTAGTATTCATAAATTCCCAGACCAAATAATGTGCTTAGTTCTTGTAACTGAAATCGAACAGTATATTAGGCAAAGCATAAATTTTATTAGTGAATGTAGATGTAAGATTCCATCATATATAGTCAATATTTGCATTATAAGTATTTTGACAAATGATAGTTTGACTCAATTTCCATGTTCTCATTTAACTTATAGTTAATTTTTAATTCTATATTAGAAATTGGCCAAATATATATTTTTTAAATACATGAATGACTTTTATTATTTTCTACTATATTTTCTTAGGGTCTGCCAGGCCCACCTGGTGAAAAAGGTGAAAATGGGGATGTTGGTCCCATGGTAAGTTTTTATGTTTTAGAATTGATGTATGCTGTAAATTTCTACATTACTAGCATCTTTCTTAAGGTTTATTAGTATGAACAAAGTAGCCCTAAAGGCTATGATTTTTCAGATTGATGCCTCCCTGATTCTCACCCAAACTTGCATCTGCCGCTATTGAAGTCTCCCCCCACAGTCTTGACTAATTCTCTATCTTTTCTCTTTCTCACTTTGGAGTAGTGTTTTATACATATATGGCATTCTTTGGTTGATGTATTGTTATATATTTTTTATTTCTATGTGTATTTATTGTTGAAGTGTATATAAACTGACACGCTTCAGTTATTTATTAGTCTTTAGCTCTGGACTTTGATGTGAAACAGGTAAATAATAGATAATAGTTACCCAGGATTTAGATAATTAGCAAATGTTAACACAGTATTAAAAATTAATTGTACTTTGAAACAAATTCTTAATTTAATAAGGAATTCTGTCTTAATCAGAATGCTATAACATAAAAATTTGCATTTATTGATTCTGGCTTTCTCCTCTAAGTTTAAGTCTAATAATTCACCTAAAAACTTGAAATACATATATTTGCTGATTAAGGACTACCTTGGTTAAGGAAACAATTAGCCAAGGTCATTGAAATCTATGAAATGTAATGAATACATTTCCTAATTGCTCTTTCCCTTCAATAAACATTGCCCCCAATTTTTGCTTCCTTCAGAATACATATTTTGATCTTTTTATATTTGCATATTAGATTTCATTTTATTCAAATAAATTATTCTTATTACAATAAACTTAAAAACTGAAAACATAAATATTGCTGATTCAAATAACTAATTAATACCTCAAACAGCATCATTACATAGCAAACTCCTCTCTAAATATGCTTGCTATGGTTCCCTGAATCATTAATACATTCTTGAAGTAAGGGGTTCTGGCCACCAGTATTTTATAAAAAGTGCCCCAAGGTAATCTTAAAGCACAACCAAGAGAGAGACCCTTTGTTTGAGGAAGACAACTAAATAGTTAATCTTATTCCAATTCTAGCATATGTAACATGAGAGCTGACATAAAAAACAAAACAAAAATATACAAATAAAAATATAGAATTAATGAATTCTAAATCTACTCAAGCACCATTTCCTCTTCAAAGTTTATGTTCCTTTTATACTCTAGCATTCTAGCATATTCTAGCCTAAAATATTTCTAGCTGTATGACTTCATTGTACCAGATAGTAACAATAGGCTTTTCTAATTTTTAATTAAATTGTTCTTCCTGCAGTTCTAATTTCCCCATAGCTATGTGTAAATAATCATTTGCTAACATGATGTTGTATCCATCACAAATGACTTATAACCATGATATGCTTCACTGACTATGATTTTGCAGGCTGAAACTTCTTTTAGTTTTCTTAATCACAAAATGAAATATCAGAAATGCATTTGAGTTTAGACTTCATAGACCTTAATATTCATCTCTTACAGGGTCCACCTGGTCCTCCAGGCCCCAGAGGTCCTCAAGGTCCCAATGGAGCTGATGTAAGACTGTGAAATATGTTAATTATTTTGAAGTTATATAGATATTATTTAATAGCAGGTAGTGTCAAGATATAATGGAGACAATTACACTCCTGTTAAATGTTTAAGAGAACAAGAGCTCAAGGATCATTTACTCACTCCATTTTATTTTACAGGAAAAGAAAGGCTTTGTAGGGAGCTAGTCCTCACAAATATAATATAGGTACAAAATTTACAGTCAATATATATTAATATTTATTGGTGAATTAGAAATACTAGCTCTAAGAACTGCATTGTTCAGTTCAACATACTGTCTTGCACATAATAACTGTACAATGTTGCTGAATTGTTTCCAATTTAACCTTTATCTTTTACAATTGCTTGAGGAGATGGTTGTAATTGGCTTGATTGTACTAGCCTAGGTCTGTACTCCAAACAGCCTTTATTTATGCATCTACTATCTAAAAGTTTTGTATTTTCCTTCTATAAAATATGTCAGAGTAATATGTGCATGATAATATGTGCACCTCTTACCATGTAAAAAATGTTTCCTGTCAACTGTATAAAGCTTTCCTCCCCCAAGCTTAATTGTTGACTGACTGTTCCAATATTACAGGAATGTAATGCCATATTTATCTTACTGTTACCATTAACAAATTTATAGGCTTTGATGTTCTGTTTCCATTTGACTTTCCCTTTTCACAAAGAACAAGTCATTTATTCTTGTCTTTATTGCTCTTCTGTTATTCCTGCTTTTAATTTTGGCAGACCAGAACTCGGTAAAATAGATTAGGCACAGATGTACTAAAAATGCTTTTAGGTTTTAATTCCCCCTATGTAATTTAAAGTTTAAGAGATGGTTTATATTGTTTTTTGCAAGGATTACATAATTCTTAACCAGAGTCATATCTTGATCCACTAAAAAAATTTACAAAATCATCCTCTAAATCTGATCTCTTCAATAGGCAGAGAGATTGAAATTATGTTTCAAGTATCAACTGACATGACTAGAGTTGGAAAGTCTCCTACCTTATCTTCAAAATTCTGTGAATTTGAAAATCAATTTAGTATAATTAAATTATTTGCTATCCAGTAAATTTGACAACTCAATAAAGTTCATCATGTTGTCTCATCTTTCAAATGACTTGGAATATTCTTGCATAATATTTCTCTCCCTTTCGAACTGGATTTATATTTATAATTTTATATTTTATTTTAAGAACAAGGATAACTGTATTCCTTTTCCACTACAGGGACCACAAGGACCCCCGGGATCCATTGGTTCAGTTGGTGGTGTTGGAGAAAAGGTAAGGAATGCAGTGTTATAGACAGTTTGAAACAGCGAGAATTGAGGAATTTGACAATATTAGCTAGTATTATAAGTGCTTTTAGTAGTTCTGTCTTTCTAAGTATTTTACACATAGTTATATGAACTACAGCTCATCTGCTCTAATAGTTAAATAATTAAAGAAAAAGTGATTTAGAGATATCACATTTTTGATTGACAGGTATTGTGCTGAGTGGTGGATTATTTCCTTTAATCAACACAGCCCCTCCATGATGATGGTATTATTATTACCCACATTTTTAGGCTGAGTGAGCTGAATCGTAGAGAATTTCAGTAATTTCATTAAGGTTTTGTTATTAGAAAGGGACTAAATCAGGATCCACTCTAACCCATGTAAGTTTGACTAGACTGTGGCTCTAGTACCCATTCATTATTGAAAACAGAAGAGTTTGGTAACTGACTTAAAAGCAAAAAATATGTAACTGACTTAAAAGCTAGAAAAGAATCCTTCATATTACAAAAGAATGAATCATTCAGTTCATCATATTTGGAGTTATATTTTCACTACTAATACTATGACCTGTCTTTGGTACTTTTCAAAATAGTTGGCATGTGCCATAATATCTGGGCTCAGAATAGCTTCTTTTTTTCATGAACATGATTTTATTTAAAATATCTGCTCTTCCTTTTCATGAAAATGTCAAAATGATCCTCTGATTTGTTATTTATGCATTCATTCTCATTTCTTAAAATAATTTTCAAGAAAATTAACATTGTTATTTGCTTATTTAAAAAATAATTTACCAGTTTTGAGGTAATAAAATTAAATTTCATACGATAAAATATTATGCAGTGAAAAAAACTTAGAAATTTCCTGAGTTTGCTTCAGTTTTGTTAATAAATATCAAAAGTATAGACTTATCCTAATCATAAAAATGATTCTGTTGTTTAGTCTCAAAAATTTTGACATAGCATATCTTATACTCATTCATTTATCTTAAAGTATTTGGCCCTCAGAAAAAGAAAGGTAGTAGGTTGAGAACCTAGTACTTTGGTGTTTATTTCTTCTCAAAACCCACATTCTAGTATTTTGACTATAATTAATTTTATATGATTAACTATTATATAGTTTCTTAATTACTAAATTAGAAATATTTGAAAGTTATTATCTAATTCTTACTGCATAAACAGTCTAGTTTTTTTGATTGATCAACTCTTGGTTTATATTCTTAAATTTAAAGTTTTGTGTTGAAAAATGCAGATAAGTTGAGAGTGTAATTGAAAGAACTTTTTTTTGTTGAATTCAGTTGTCATAGAAAGAATAGCAGAAGAGAGGACTGGTGTTTAATGGTATCATAGCAGTAGACTGATGAAGATGGCCCACACCTTTCCTCTTTCTTCCCTTTGCATCATCCTCTTTCGGCTCTAAAACTGACCAGATAGTTGTGAGAACTATCCTCTAATTTAGGTTTTTGCCGATATAGCAAATTCTAAAACCATTTAATAGCCTTTTCAGCCTATTTTACTTGTTTCCTAAAGCTTTTGTGTGCAGTGGGAAAAGTTTTAAGTGCTTTAGTTGCTTCTTTTATGGTTTTATCCTCTGTGCTACCCTTGAAGATAAACATGGATGCCAGATGTTTGGATTTTTGGATAACTTATTTTCCATACTGTTTCCATTTGTTTAAAGCCTATCTGATAATACTTGGCCAATTTTGAATCTTCACAGAATGATTCAGTCAATCAGGATAGCGTTCAACTTCTTACAATTAAAACATACCTGAATCTAAATTTGTTATACTAAAAAAACAGAGTTTTATTTTTTCTCTGTTTAAAAAAGTTTCTATGTGATAGCAGGATAGAAATGAAACCCTAATTTTATTTTTTTCTTCATAATCTAGGGTAATATATTATTATGTGGATTACAGATATTTGACATCAACTCTGATTTGGTTTGAATTCTTCCCCGTTTCTATTTTGGAAAATTTATTCCCAGTCACTAATTCAATGAAAAAAAGAAAAGAGAAACAAAGATACTTTAGTCATGCTGCACTTTGCTTAAATAAGTTTAACTTGTTTTCCATATAATATATATTTTCTATTGATAGATTTTGTACTTTAGTATTTTCTTCAAAACAAGGAGACAGAACAGGATATTACCTTAAGAATCAATACATCTGTTATGACTTTAGGCATACAGAGTAATTTGCTGTCTCTTCTGAAGGGGGCTTTAATCTTAACATGGGATAAAAGAGTTACATGATAACTAATAATAAATGTATAAACTAGCACCTCTTTTATATGCCAATACTCTTCATAGAATTTATATTATTGCATTTAAATCAATTATTATTACTTAGAATAAACATGGTAGAGCCTCATTGATACTAGAGATATTTAATTTGTATAATGTAGTCTTGTTACAGTGTTTTATTTCTTTCCTTGTGATTTTGTCCTATCCCCTTTCCAAAGATTTTAAATGGGACCTTTATAGATTTAATATTAATTTCATCTTAAGTAATTGCTATTTATATTGTGCACACTTATCTCTAATACTCAAAAAAGGTAATTTTCATATATATATATTAGAGAATTTAATATTAATGCATTGCTCTCAAAATGAAGAGACTTTGTAGTAAAAATTTGTCTTTAAATTTTTTAATGTTTTTTATTGTGGTAAAAGTCACATAATATAAAACATACTATTTTAACCATATTTAACTGTACAGTTCAGTGGCACTAAGTATGTTCACATTGTTGTGCAGCTCTCACCATCATCCATCACCCGAATTTTTCACCTTCCTAAACTGAAACTCTGTCCCCTTTAAACACTAGGTCCCCTTACCCCCTGACCTACTCCCCTTACCCCCGACCCTTGTCATCTACCAATGTACTTTCTGATTCTATGAATTTGACTATTCTAGGTGCCTCGTACAAGTGGAATCAAACAGTATTTGTCTGCACCTAGTGTATATTGGAATGCATTTTTAAGATTAATTTAATATATGTCCTACAAATAGATTGTACCTTCTTTTCTTTTCCCCTGTGCTACACAGTAGGTTCTCATTAGTTATTTGTTTTATACATAGTAGTTTATATATGTCAATCCCAATCTCCCAATTTATCCCACCCCCCCTTTTTCCCCCTTTGGTGTCCATACATTTGTTCTCCATGTCTGTGTCTCTATTACTGCTTTGCAAATAGGTTCATCTGTACTATTTTTTGACAATTATTTAATCCTGTCTCTTCACTGCCTATTATTTCCCTCATAAAAAAAAAAATAAATGGAATCATTTCAGAATCTAGTTTAACTTTATAGTGGACAGGGATTAAAGGGGAACAACAAAATACACAGATTAATAAAAAACACAAAATATGCAGTTATTTCCCTTCTAGTTCTAACTCTTATGATATCACTATGAGTTAATGTGGTACATGTGAAAACATTTTGTACATAGTCAATAGATTTCCTGTATTTCCTTTTTCCCTAGCTTTATTGAGGTATAGTTGACAAATAAAAATTGTGTATTTTTGTGCCACATCTTCTTTATCCATTCATCTGATGATGGACACTTAGGTTGTTTCCATCTCCAGGCTATTGTAAATAGAGCTGCAATGAACTTTTTGGTACATGACTCTTTTTGAATTATGGTTTTCTCAGGGTATATGCCCAGTAGTGGGATTGCTGGGTCATATGGTAGTTCTATTTGTAGTTTTTTAAGGAACCTCCATACTGGCACATATATACAATGGAATATTACTCAGCCATAAAAAGAAACGAATTTGAGCTATTTGTAATGAGGTGGATAGACCTAGAGTCTGTCATACAGAGTGAAGTAAGTCAGAAAGAGAAAGAGAAATACCATATGCTAACACATATATATGGAATTTAAGAAAAAAAAAATGTCATGAAGAACCTAGGGATAAGACAGGAATAAAGACACAGACCTACTAGAGAATGGACTTGAGGATATGGGGAGGGGGAAGGGTAAGCTGTGACAAAGCGAGAGAGAGGCATGGACATATATACACTACCAAATGTAAGGTAGATAGCTAGTGGGAAGCAGCTGCATAGCACAGGGAGATCAGCTCAGTGCTTTGTGACCGTCTGGAGGGCTGGGATAGGGAGGGTGGGAGGGAGGGATACGCAGGAGGGAAGAGATATGGGAACATATGTATATGTATAACTGTTTCACTTTGTTATAAAGCAGAAACTAACACACCATTGTAAAGCAATTATACTCCAATAAAGATGTAAAAAAAATTGTGTATTTTTAAGGCATATAATTGATATTTCGATACATGTCACATTGTGAAATAATGCCCACACTCAAGGTAATTAACATATTCATCACCTCACAGTTACCATTTTTTGGTTGTGTGATGAGAAAACTTAAGATCTACCCTGTTAGCAAATTTCAAGCACACAATACAATATTGTTAATTATAGTCATATTGCTATATATTAGATCTCCAGAACTTATTCATCTTGAGTATCTGAAATTTTGTACACTTTAACCAACATCTCCCCATGGCCCCCACTCTCCAGCCCCTGGTGACCACCATTCTACTCTCTGCTTGTGTGAGTTTGGCTATTTTAAATTTCACATCTAACTGATGTTATGCAGTATACTGTATATATTCCATATATAAAGAATTTAATATGGACATTTTACAGTTGATTTGAATGGCAAACTGCTTAAGTTTTTTTCAAAGATGTGAATAATGACTCATAAAAATATCACTTGCATATGTTTCCATCATACTGGGATAGATGAATGATTCATTGCTTTGAAAATAATGTAAATGCAATATTTTACTTGTAAAGTTTATTCAAGATAATTGGAAATATTTGCTACCTACTTGAGAGAGAAAATAATTTACACATAATAATACTAATGAATTCTTAGAAAGTACTTGATATCTTCACTCATTATGCAGATAATTCAAGAAGTTAAAATATGTGCATATTCTCAAAGAATAAGAAATTATGTACACAAAATAGTCTCTCCCCTGGAATTATGTTTATATTTAATATAATACATTTCAAACCAATTTATGAGCAGTGGATCTGTGCCAGGAATATTGGAAATAGCTGAGTTAAAAAATAAAGAAAATTCAGGCCTCACATTTTAAAAAAATTTAGAACAATTTTCACTTCAGAGTTTCTAGTACTACTGATTTTGTATAGAAACATGGTACATGAATGTATTGTATTACTTCACTTGGATGATTACTTGAACCGAATATTATGTTTGTATGCATTTCTAAGTGCGAAGAGTTAATAACAGACTTTCATAAGGGAAGCCTACTAGGTTAGGAGGTTTATTTATTATTGCACTGAGCCATAAAATAGCCATCCACATCTATACATGGAGATCATAAAGACTACCAATATATATCCTCAAACAGAGCAGTTTTAATTAGTATCTAAGTATCTATGTGTATCTTATAAATAGTGTTTTTGTATTTATTTATAGCTCTACTTTAGACCTCTACTAACTAAATTTCATAGGATTATCAAAATACTATGAAATTGTTTGATTATTACAGTAAATTCATATTTTAGTAAAAAACATTTTAAATTGTTTAATCCATAAACTTAATTATAATATGAATATTGATGCAACACAAATACACAATTTTTAGGAAACATGCAAATGTCTGTTTTGTGTGGTTTGGTGGTAACTTGGGTTAATGCTCTTGGTATTAACTAACTGATGAGAATTGTAGCATCCAGCTTATCCAGTTCTATCTCCCCACTTGAGAAATAAAAGTATTAAGGTCAGTAATAGGAAAAGTTTTTTCTTTTTATCAAAGTTGTCCACTGCCTTTTAAATAATATAATGAATTAAGGGCTAGTTTAAAGTGTCATGGTCATCATTGAAGGAAGTTTTACAAATGTGAAACATTGTTTCTGTGCTATGATACTCTTTTGATCTCTTCTTTATAGGGTGAGCCTGGAGAAGCAGGGAACCCAGGGCCTCCTGGGGAAGCAGGCACAGGCGTAAGTGCTGGCTTATTTTCAATGTAGTGTGTTATGGATCAGATATTTCCTTCAGAGTATTTTAAACATGTAGCTTAACTACTAGCTGTGATTCAGTTCCTTTCACTTTCCAACCCGTTAAGAATCATCACAAATGCAGAGCCTTTTTGTTCAACAATTTTGCCTATCCTCTGCATATTTTGATTCACACAGAAACTGAAAAAAAATTACATTAGCATAAGTTAGAACATTAGAACTATAAGCTGTTTATTGCATATATCTTTAGTGGACTGTCCACAAAAGAAACCAGCAAACTCTGCTACATCGAGTAAACATTTATGAACTGTATTAGCATTACATTATTCTAATTTAGATTGGTTTAAACTGAGAGTGAATTTCACTCCCAGGAAACATTTGGCAATGTCTGGAGACGTTTTTGGTTATCACATTTGGAGGAATGGTAACTGCTGGCATCCAAGTAAAAGAGACCTGAATGCTGTTAAACATCTTGCAACGCATGAGACAAGCTCCCACAGCAGAGTATTGTCTGACCTCGTATGCTAAGGTTAAGAAACTGATTTAAAGCTTGTAAGATAATCATTCTTTTTCTTACACTGTGTAGGGTCCCAAAGGAGAAAGAGGAGAGAAAGGAGAAGCTGGTCCACCTGGTGCTGCTGGGCCGCCTGGTGCTAAAGGACCATCAGGTGACGATGGCCCTAAGGGTAACCCGGTAAGTGACCTTGGTCCTCTTTAAAGTGGCATCTATGTCAAAGCCACTTGAAGCTTTTCGTAGAAAGACTAGAAATCATGAGACTTTGGTCCATAGCTGGTGAAGTTGACTTTTCATTGTTTGATGTATTCATAAGCATTCTCAAATCATTTCATTTTTAAAAAAAATTCTAGCAGGAGAAGAGAGATATTCTCATATGGTTTTACCATGACTTTTACCTCTTAAATTTCAGAATATCATGACTTTATAAAAATTTTTCATTTATTTCCTTTCCTTTAAAAACATTATTTTAGGGTCCTGTTGGTTTTCCTGGAGATCCTGGTCCCCCTGGGGAACCTGGCCCTGCAGTAAGTATCATAGAAAAACAAAGGAATTATTTTGCTGGGGATTGTTCCCAGTTAATAATTAAAGAAAAGTCTTAATTACTTCAGTGGATCCCCAAAAACAGCAATAAAAGGAAGATGTAAACTGTAATCACAACTACCAGAATAAAAATTCATATATTTGGAGACTATCATACTTGTGTTGCATGATTATTATTATCTCTTCATTGGGTTAATTTTCCAGACTTTGTTGAATTGTACATACTAATTATCTGAGTAGCTGCATTACTATCATTTCAAAGTTACAAGACTTTTGCTTTTACCTCAGTCCATTCTAAAATGCAAATTCTATCTCAAACTGCACCATATTTGTTCATGGTTAAAGGATGCACTGTCTTTCTATACTAATTACATCCTCCCCTTTCCTTATATTAAGAGCATACTATATTTTAAATTTGATATCATAGCAATTTCATACATTTTATGGAAAGAGAGATACCATAATCCTTAAAAAAAACAACTGAAAGAATATAATAATACTTTTATTTGTTTATCTGGTAATAATTTTTCTTAAGGACTAAGATGATACATCATATCTTTTTTTTCTGATAAAAGTTAATTAATAGTGAGAAATACTGGGTTCATTTTCTATTGCCCATTATAGGGTCAGGATGGTGTTGGTGGTGACAAGGGTGAAGATGGAGATCCTGGACAACCGGTAAGTAAGCACACTATTTTTATTCAATCTTTGCATAGTCTCAAGATATTTTAAAATAAATAATCAGAAATAATTATACTTCCAAATGCATAGCTATGTGTGTACACATTCAGGTATATTTGAGTTCCAGTTTAAAGTCAGTCTTACATGGAACATTTCTTACTTGATGTGATTTAAGAAATATAAGCAAAGCCTTCATAATAAAAACTGTAGTCATATCATACTAGTGATTTTGTCATATTATATTACATTGAACTATCTCTCCAACTGTGTTAAGTGGAAAGTCATTTTAAAAACACAAATAAGAATTAAATGAAGAAAACTAGGTTATCAGCCTATTATTAGCATGAATTACTTCAATTACTAACCAGAATGAACTCAGCATTTTTGCACTCATTTTTTATTTTTAATTTGGGAAATGCAGTAGGGGGCTTTGACTACATAAGATTATTTAGGGAGGAAGTAAAGGAGGGCACTAACTTAAGTAGGAGTCAAAGACAAACTGCACTCTTAGCATAACTTTGTCTCTAGAGCCATACCCACTGGATACTTGGAGTCAAAAAGATACAGACTTATTCTGTGTAGATAAGAATTGTGGGTCATATCCCAGCATGTTGCGTGCTCCTTGGAATAAAAATGCTAGTGTTGCACAAGATGAAATTTGAGGTAATAGATTTATGGTTCACAGTTGTATGTGATATACATAGAATTATTAACCATATAATTCTATTAATTAGTACATCTATTGGATGCTTGTCAGATATAAATTAGCACTTAAAAAAAAACAGTTTTAAATAGAAGGAATTCTATTCACTTTTTTCCAGCTGTGAAGAAGTTTTCCATATGAATTTACCAGCTCGAATTATAGATATCTGGAGGAAGTTTAGGTATCTGAAATAGGGCTAAGATTTTCCAGGAAAGATAGATGTGGAGAAATGAAGAAAGCAGGTTGGCTTCAGTCCAGAGTTTGAACAGTGCTGGGAGCCATAAAATAATACCCAATTGCTTAAAAGGTATTTTTCACATTTTTTAGGGTCCTCCTGGCCCATCTGGTGAGGCTGGCCCACCAGGTCCTCCTGGAAAGAGAGTAAGTTTCTTAAATTCTTTATTTGAAACACCAACTCATTATCCATTGTGTGTATAAATTTATATTATATTTGTAAGCTGTAGGCAGCGCATTATAATGGTGCTGAAAAACATATGTCCTAGAGAGTGATTTCTTAAATTTGTCAAAATACTCATTAAAGTAGAATCCAATTTAATTGACAGGTTTAATCTGTCACAATGAAAAATAGTTTCCCACTTCTCTGTGCTTAGGTCTCCTCTGTACAAATGCAATAGGCTCTCATAAAAGACTCTGCTGATACCCTGAATTTCAGCTCATGGTATCCTACAGGGAGATGAGTTGTCCAAACTCCAGTGCTTGTTGAAAACGTTATAGAAACTTGAATACAGTATCAGTAGAACGAGCTCAGGAATCAGCACATAATGTTAGATTGCTTTACACTGTCAAACAACTCTGATAGGATTTTAAGAAAGAGGTATAGTAAAATATAAAGGTCTTGTTCAAAATATTGACTACAGTGGACCCTAGGAGATTTGCTTTACTGCCTTTTTCCCACTATTATACTGTTTTTATAATAAAACAATCCTATTGACCTGCCTCTTGCAGCACTTCTATTAATACACAGTGTTCTCCTGAACCTCTAGTCTATTTTCCAACCTATCCATGAACAAAATATTTGGTCAAAATTAAAATATATTTCTTAGGCTCATTTCCCCTTCAGTAATCCAAAGACACAGAGCAATTGGGGCCACTCTGGTTTTCTAATGGTAGCTTTATCTTAGGAGAATTTTCACACTACACATCTTCCTATACACAGAGTGTGACAGGTTTTAATTCTGTCTCTCAGGACATAAATTGAGTCAACATTTACAAGCAAACATTTCTCTTTGCTGGAAATGAACTTAGTTTATAGTAAATATTTTCTCTGAATACAATTTTCTTCTCACTGACCCAAGTGCCTTTTTTACCTTTCTCCTCCTCTTCCTCTTTCTCATTATTATTATTATTATTTTGTTTGTTTTCTTTTTGTCAGCAGCCCAAAAGCATAATCTTGATAGAAAAAGAAATATATCCCAAAACAACCATTGGGCTGTTATTCTTAGAAAGTAATTACAAAGTGTAACATGATGTTGAGCTCTGTTGCCTGTTTTTGCCTATCATCTGAATGTTCTTAAAACTTTCCAAATGGATGAATATCTGTTCTATTACTTCAGACCTTTCAGAAGAATACTTATATAAAATATCTTTGAAAATTGGTAGAAATCTTTCCTGAGAAAATATGAAATCATTTTTTTCTTTCTCCCAGTCAAATGATGGAAGGCTATTTAATGCAGTGGTTAATAAGTCAGTGAAGTCACACTACCTGACTTTTAACCCAGCTCTACCGTTTATTACCTGTATTTCCTTAGGCAAGTTACTTATATTGCTTCTCAGGGAGGGCCTACTATACCTAGGATTTATAAGATAACTCATAAAGAACTAAAATAATATGTATTCACATAATAATGTTAGTGCGTTAGCCTTTAGTTATGAAAGTTATTGAATAGTTATAATAAGCACAAAATTATCTTATATAGGTATAGGTTATTATGCTTTTGATGCAGAGGGAATTATACCTTCCTTCAAATTATAACTACTGGAAAAGGAGGGACTATATAAAAATATATTTTGAATATTTTATTAACATCCATTGGCAGCTTCTCAGCTCATTCCATTATCCAAAGCAAATTCTCAGCAAGTGCTATATAGTTCAGTTTTATTTTAAAATATGTTAAAACACATTGTTCACTTACAATCTTTGATAAGTTCAACTGAGTACCATTTGCTATGTGGGATGTATTCTTTTAATATGTGACAGAGTTAGGGAATGAATTAATTTCTTTAGCGAGACAGTAGTGGATCATGTGGCTTACTCGTTTTGAAAACTGAATGATTTTGAAATTTTAAAAAAGTAAATAAATATAAACAATTTACTAGCATCAAACAGTAGAAAAATACCAACAAAAGGCATGAAAAGGTGTTTTACACAAATGTTCCACAAACACGTAAAAGGATGTGTAGAAGTTAGGGGAACATGTGTTAAAAATGACATAGAGATGCCACTTACATCTATAAATTGATGAAAATTTAAGTCTGACAAACCAAATGTTGGAAACGATGTTTTTCAAAAAGAAAATAATGGGGATTATCATAAACAGCTATTGTGAGCTAACTGGTACAACTGCTTTAGGAATTGTTCATTATTACCTAGCAGAATTTAACAATGAACTTTCCCTACTATCTCATAATTCCATTCCTAGGTACATGCTCTGGATGATATCTTATACATCTTTACCAAGATACACATATAGAAAAAATAAGTGTACTGAGATAGACATAAACTGAAATTTTGTTTGGCAATGAAAATATTGTATTGCAGATGTGTGAATCAACAAAGATGAATCTCAAACACCTGATGTTAAGAAGAAAATATATGTAGTGTTGAGCTGGAGAAGATATATAATCTCATTTATATAATATGTAAAAAAATAAAAACATGTTGTTTAGCATTCAAACATAAGTGGTAAAAGTGATTAAATAAATGAAGGCAATGATTCATTAAATTCAGAATGGTAGTTATTTCTCTGGGAGAAAGAGGGTTACAGTAGTTGCAAGTGACATTTAGGAAGTTATACATTTTTATGCTGAGACTCTTAGATATTAAAGTAATTAACTGATACATTCCCTGTATCATCCTTTTCATTATTAGAAAATTCTATAGTGGAGTGCTGCCTTTCTGATTTTTGATGAGATTAGTTAAAAATAATCTCATCAAAAATTTTAGAGATGTTCTAGCCTCCCATTTTAAAAAACAATTTTTACAAATATAATACGCTATTTTTATTCCGCTCTAGTCATTTTGAAACAAAATTAGAAGACTTTGTATCTATGAATTTTTAATGATATGAGATTGTGATGACTATGCATGGCTTATAAAGCTATTTACATCCATTTTGATTTAGCAGAAGAATCAACCTTAGGTCAGCCCAACTGAACAGTATTATGCAAGTTTTCTTCTTTTAAAATGTGGCATCATTAAATCTAACCTGAACGATATTTAACGTAATGTGTTAAATTGTGTTCTGTATTAGGATTGGACAGATTGGCAGGTTTAATTGGCTTTCTCTGTTTTACACAATAATCTTTTTTCTTTAGCAGAGTAAAATATATTTTAATGCTGTAAAGATTAGTGTCAACAATCTTATTACTAAAATTATAATTTGCTCTGATTTAACAGTAGCAATTAATGCTTTCATTCTTTTGAATTACAACCAACCAAACTAGTCAAGAGTTCTACCTTAACCTAAAAAAAAAAAAAAAAAAAAAATGGCTAAGATGAAAAAATAGAAATACAGATTATTTACTTAGGTCTTTCTCAGCCTGTAAACTGACACTCTTCATAGCTAACTATCGGCACAAACTAGTCCCGAATTTGATTCTAATGCTGTTGCATTAGAATCAAATAGACCTGGTTTCAAATTCTTGCTTTGCTACTTATAAATACAACTTAGAATAAGTTAATTTCTTTGAGACTCAGTTTTCTCATTTATAAAGTAGGCAAAATAACTAATATTCCATGCTGGAGTGAAGACTAAATTAATAAAATGTATATTTAAACCACTACATCTAATATATGGATTTATCAAGAGTTCAAAGAGTGGATGCTCTTCTTAAGGAGTTAAATACAGGTTTTGAATTATGCCATCATTTATAAACAAAACAAACATATTAAATAAAATATACGATAAGATAAAGACATTTTCTTCTAATTTTTGAGTTATATAAATTGAGATGAACGTTTATTAGCAATAAATTCATAGTAACTTCATAATTAATTGCATTTTTGAAGTATAGAATACTGTGATTCTGTTGAGATGGATACAAATTTGTATTATTTAATTGGTGTAAGTTGATGTAAAATCATGTAGCATAAATTGTAAAGGAATTTCCTATGAGAACTGTTGCCAAAAAACAGAGCATTAAATTCATGATGACTGCATATAATTTTAATAAAATGGATTTGCCAAGCAACAGGGATTTAGAACTAGTTTGAGAGATAATAATGTGATTAAAATGAGTTAGAAGGAAGTACTTGGGAACTTTATTGTATGTCTGTGAGGTCACTTTGTTTATGCACTGGGTGAACACAAAGCTCCTGAGCGTAAAGGGATATGATGCAGAGTGAATTTTGTGCATTGTAGCTGATGAGGAGAATTCTGTCTTCACCAACCTTTGCATTCAGCCAACAGGCAGCAATGTCTTTGATGCAGGAATCAATTTAATATCACCCTTGTAGAAACAGCAAAAAACATTCCTATACAATAATTATAATATCTGATCTACACACTTATGACTTAATTGAATACAGAATTGCCTTACCATTTATTTCCCTTTAGTTCATCTAGAAAGCATAATTTTAAGTAAGCTTTGTATGTATTTTGTGGAAATTAACATTTCTTTTATCCTTTGTTTTGCTACATTGGAACAACAGAAAAGGACCAATAACAATTTTGCTATAGCATCTCATAGCAGAAGTAGCAATGAATAGAAATGTATTTTTCCTTGAGTGACTCTTACAAATAAATGATAATAAACCCTCCCAATAGAATATTGGTCAGAATGTTGCGAGCGGCAGTGATACTGAGAAACAACATTCTAACAGTTATTGAACAAGTAGGGAAATTAAGTTGACATTTGTAGTACATGTACATTCTCTCATGCATTTTAATACTTGAGAATAAATGTATATTTCCTTGAGGCACTAGAAGATTGTACAGTTTATATCAGTAAGCCATGGAATTTTAATACTCAGGTTATCATAGCGGTTTGGAACCAAGAACTAGTTCAAAGCCCTTTTACTGAAAAAAAATCTAGAGATGATTTAAAAAAAGATTTAAAAAATCTTAAAAAAAGATTTAAACCTAACCTGAAAATGCATATATTAAATGGAATTTTAAGGAGTCCCATCTCATTTGCCAAAGGAAAATTTACAATAAAAATTAAAACAATAACTAATATTATTAAGTAATAGAAATACAAAGGAAGCTTTAACCTACTATATATGCCCATATATACCATATATGTATTCTTTCCATCCCTATGCCTTTATGCATGAATGTGGGTGGTCAGATTAGAAGGAAACATCCCTCCCATATCTACCCACACTAAGATTAAGATCAGATATTAGGTTCTTAGGAAAGCTTTCCCTACTGCCTAACTAGATCAGTGAACCTATTTTGTACACCTACTTCATCTTTGTGTGTTTTACAATGTACTGTATTTGTTAATTTTGTTGTCTGCCTTCATAACTAAACTTTGTGAACTCCTTAGGGTTTCACTTTTTTTTTTTTTTTTGTATTCTCCATGCACAGCACATTTCTGGCATATAAGGAAGGCTTAACTATTTGCAACATGTATGGAAGAATGGGTAAATTGTAGAATAATATTATAAAATGTGAATAGTGGAGAGAGGATTATACTGTGTATTTTATATAAAGTATATTTCTCATAGCAAGGAAAATCTCATGTAACGGTGATTACTGGTGGAAAATTAACCAAGGCTTATTTTATTTTCATGTTTTACAAGGCATTTTCCAATCAGAACACTCATTACTTCATGACAGTACAGGAAGTAATTCACTATATTAAGTCCTTGCCTCTCTGCTTATGCAGATATATGAGAAAGAAATGACTAAAACAAGAATTTGTCCATAGGCATTGTTTAGTTTTTTTTAAAGGGAACTTCCTATTCTCTTAAAAAAAAGTGTTGTCACCTGTTTTCATCCTGTTTTTCTTAAAAAAATCTGTGCCATCTGGAAAAAATATAAGGAATAAATGAAAATGGGAAAAATGAGATAAAGAACAGAGTAAAACCATTTAATGTGGATTTCCAGCATGATAAACATCAGGCATTCATTCAAAGAGGGAAGAAATCCTTTTGGGATGAAGAAACTTTTTATTGAATCACAATTTTGTGGCCATGTTATAGTTTACTTGTGTTTAATTCTCTAGGCTTTTCAAACTCAGGTTTTCTTTTCTCCCTTGCAGTAAAAGCAATATTTTTATTACATTTTAGACAGTTGATGACTTGTTTTTCCTAAAGCTAGATATTTATAAATCTTCTCTACAATGAAGTTCATATGTGTAATTGCAATCTTGAAGTTAATACCCCATACCTTTATGTCATTTGTTTACGGAAAAATCTTCATAGAATAAAGAAAAGCCCATTATTCAGTTGAATCTCATAATTTCTATAATGCCTATATTATTGTTAATAAATTGTTGCTAACTCAAGAGACTGCTTATAGGATTTATGCACTTCTTATCTTAGGGTCGAGGCACAATGAATGCCTAATAATATATGAAGTTATAGTGATGATATTGAGAAAATAATTACTAATGATATATTCATTGACCCTCTCTGAAATAAATGAGTTCACAGAACTCTGAGTTTGATGAAGTGCCTGATACCCATTTCAAATGTGGATTTAAAAGACCATATGAAAAACTAACATGTATCCACCATTAGAATATTAATATAGCATCTGAAAGAGAGAAAGTCATCCTGTCTCTCCTTATTTTCACCAATTAACACTGTTTCTGCTACTCTCCCCAAATTCCAACCTCAATCTCAGTTGATGATTTTGAGCACAATTCATAACAAAAATTGAAGTAAACAAATGGAAAACAAGAGAGTCTGGGGAAAAATGAAATACAATTTCCTAGAGATCATTAAGTTTCTTTTTTAAACTTTCTATACTTATGTCTGAACTTGTGTAGAAATTTTCAGCACAGTTAAGATTCAGATTGAATCTTAATGTTTGTTAAGTAATAATAAAAATCAATTAAGTAGTGAAATTAAATAAATATTTTATAATACAATTATAAATTTTTTATATCTTAGAATGAATTTATTATATGTATTGTGTAGCCCACCACAGTAAGAGGCCAAAAGCACTCTTATTGTATTGGACTATCAAACAAAGTGCCCTGCTTGTGTTGATCTGAGACGCCATAAGTGAAAATATCAATGACCTAGTATAATGAGTACGAACAAAATTTAGACACAGTGGGAATTACAGCATATTTCTAGCTTGAAAAATAGTTGTTTTCTTTGATACCTTGAATATTATATGTTATGTAATGTAAATGATTCCTTTCTACATGTTTATTACAAAGATTAGAAATGTCAAGTTTTATATTTCACAAATGACTAAGAGAATGTAAGAAGGAAATTCGAATGTCAGATTTCAAGATCTGACTATATATTATGGGATCGTTTAGCTGACTTTCAATTTTCTAGTTAAAACAAGTAGTTTCATACATGGAGTTCATATTTTTCAGGTGTTATAAACAGGATGTGTGGAAAAAAGTAAGTTGTTGACATGGTGTCTATAAATGTATTTTGAAAGTTAGTTTTGTTTGACCTGACTCTTAGGTTGCCAACATGGTGAAAAGTATTGGTAAAATAATAGAATTTATATAGAATAACAATATCTAATAATTTTAGTAACAATAATAAAATAACTAACATTTGTAGTGTTCTTTATGTCTCAGGTACTTTTATACACCATTTACATTTACCAACTCATTGAATTCTCATGATGATGCTGGGAGATAGCTACTGTTATAATCGACATTTTGCAGAGAAGTAAACTGAATCACTCACAGGGTGTGTAACTTGCCAAAGATCACAAAGCTTGTTGATGGCAGAGCCAGGATTTGAATCCAGGAAGTCTGAATCCTGGCTTTAGGCTCTTAAGCTTCAGATTCCATTCCTGTATTTGATACTGATCTACTGGAAGTTCACGAAATATTTTTTCATGTGTTACATTATTTAAATTTAACAACAATTCTATAGCAAGAGAATTCTTATTAATAACATTTTATGGATGAAAGAACTGAAGTTCAAAAATACTAATAATTGATTATTTATTAATCATTTATTTAGCTAAATTACTTATTATTTATTTAGCTAAAACTAAAGAGAAATAGGGAGACAGATACCTCACAAAGATGGGGAAAAAAAAAAATATATATATATACAAAGAGCAGTATTATGAAAAGCTTTAAATATATATAATTTATATATAATAATTAGCATTTCTCCATAGCAAATCATGCAGATATACAAAAGTTATGCAAATACCAGAATATCTTCTTAAGTTTTTGAATGACATATGGAGTGTGAAGATTTTTTTCCTGCTTTTTCTCTAATACTAGGTTTTAAAAAGTCATACGATTTTTTATACCACTTAATTATGTGAATTACATAGTTCCAGAGAATGAAAATATAATATCTGTTGACCAACAAGATTTTAAATTTTGTACTTTTCCTGTTTGAACATGATCTTATGAAAATGTATAATGTATGGATCTTCTAAGATTAAGAAAGGGGCCAATCTTAAAAACACATAAAATGATGGAAGTGAAATCTGAAACCTTCAATTACTTCCTAATTATACAACAAAATAAATGATATCTGAGTATTTAACACACTAAGGGTGACTAAATCATCAGCATTTCTTTAACATTTTTATCTTTATTGTTTCCTTACATTGATATGATGTGATTATCTGTATTCTGCTCAATCTGTGCTTCATTTGTTTTTAATATTCTAACTAAAATTTGTACATAAAAAGAGTTTTGAGTTTTCTCAGTGTTTTAAACTAAATTGTATAGAAATTCACAATTTATTAGACTCTGTTACAAATTAAACTGGGGTATTTGTAAATAAGTCTTCAGTTGCATTACTTTTATATGTTATATATATATTTTAAATGCAATTTTATGTTTATAGGGTCCTCCTGGAGCTGCAGGTGCAGAAGGAAGACAGGGTGAAAAAGGTGCTAAGGTAAAATATACATTACAGGTATTATGCTTGAAAAACTCAATGTGTACGCTGGACAACATCTATTTCAGTACTTTTAATAAAATAATAAAATGTCTTTTTTCATTATTAATGCATTCACATATTTTATTTTCTAACAGGGAGAAGCAGGAGCTGAAGGTCCTCCAGGAAAAACTGGCCCAGTTGGTCCTCAGGGACCTGCCGGAAAGCCTGGTCCAGAGGGTCTTCGGGGCATCCCTGGCCCTGTGGTGAGCATCTGTGCTGAAAGATGTCATTTTGAAAATAATGTCTTATTTCTAAGAAAAATTATGAATGAAAATATTTATGTCAGCATTATTTTATAAATTGTGTGCAGTAAATATTATGTAATAAAGTCAGAGACCCTTAGAATATTTAACTATGTCATTTATTTAATAAGTTCATGGTGAAATTCTAACTTCTAAAGGTAGAATAGAAAACTAAACCCTAAGATCTCAAAGACGTATAATTTTTATACACGCATCCATCCATCCATGTGTGTGTATGTATGTGCATGTAGACACATACACAGAAAGTAAAAAGACTCAAAAATTGCTTACAATATTTGTAGATGTCCTCCACGTGATGGAATTCATAGGTGATGTTTGCTTTCTTTCTTTTTCGTATTACCAAAATTAAAATAAAGAAAAAAATGTCTGCTTTTGTTAGTTATAAAAATCAATCATGTTTCTTCTTCCTTAGGGAGAACAAGGTCTCCCTGGAGCTGCAGGCCAAGATGGGCCACCTGGTCCTATGGTGAGTAGCACCTTTTTCTGCTGTTTAGAATTCCAGAAATGAAATTATTTATAAGCTAGAATTTCTGAAATTTTGTCTCATAAATTGGTTTATATTCTGTACAGTATTCAAGGAAGCGTATTACTCAGACCTAAAAAGAGAAAAGTAATCCTAACTGATAAGTTATTTGGAAAATATGCCCTTGATCAGAAGATCTTTCCTTTCTTATGTCCAATGGATGAAAAAAAAATTTCCATTCTGAATAAAATGCCACTAATGGCCCAGACAGTTCTTTTCCAAATGTGGACAGTTCCCCCAAATGCATGCAATTACACTTAGTTTCCTGGCACTTCATTTAGAAGAATAACATTGGCACAGGCATACAGTGATTCTTTCACCAAATAAATTTGAGTCATATGGGCTGAAAGATAAAGCATTTACCCCCGTGAATGAAGAGAGGTATAATTGTTACAACACCAAAGCTTGGTTACTCTCATAAACTGTGTATGCAAACAACACACTTGAGCAATGCAATAAAGCATTTAGTTGACCAGCATATGGCTCATAGATAGAGTTTATTATAGGAGCCAAGGCTATTCTTGCTACAAAATTTGGGCAGAAAGTGAGAATCAAAGTCTTGCCTTTAAAATTATTGCTTACTAAGTAACAGATTCTATTTCATGGTGGAGATATTTGAACTTCATTGTCCAAAATAGTAATATGTAAAGGAATTAATTAAAACAAGAAGCAATACATATAGCACTATTCAAGTGTAATATTTATCGGTTTAAATAGTCAGATTTGTCCATACAGAAATTTAAATTTTACAAAATTGCCTCTTTTCATGAGTATATCAACTACCTCAGAGGTATGTATGTGCTCAGAAAGCCATCGAAACTAGGATTTGCAATCTTAATCATTCAGGAGAACTTGACCAATTCTTTTAGGAAAAATGTCACAAAAATTTCCTCTAACATTCCAGATATTTCATAAGTGTTACAGAAATTATTTTTTTAACTTGCACTGAAAAGTTAAAGATCACTTATTTTAATAAGTGGATAAAAGTTATCAAATTTTGAGGAGATTATCAAATCTGCACATTGCCCCATTGATATAGGAACAGGGACTTGACAAAAGTAGGATCATCGGTTCCATGTCTGCATCACTATTTAGGGAATATTCTTCTTAGATATGTTAAATTCCTAACTGTACAAAGTCATAGCCTAGGGAAAAAAAATACTTCACCTTAATATCACCCTAAAATTTGCCAAAGATTTTTTTTCTTGTTATTACATATTTTTCCAATAAGTATTCTGACCTTTCTCCAGATGAAATAAAAAGAAAGCATCAAGCTGGAGACTTCCTTCAGCTAATATTAAAAATAAAACCATCAGACATACCACCTGATTCTGGCTTACAAAAGTTTATATTTCTGAATCTTAGGTAAATGTGGGTTTATAGAGCAAGGAGCTAAATAAACAACTCACATCCTTTTCCACAGTGAAATGGAAAGCATCAGAATTGAGCAACATGGGTGCCATTTCTTTCTCTGGCTGCTTGTTTTATCAGAGAGTACTTAGAATGCAAATCTATTGTAGCTTTTTCATACTATCAAATAGTTTGTGCTGTCTAATTTTAATGAAAATGCTACCTGGTCTACAGGAGATGAGGTTTTGTGGAGAAATCATCTTCAGGATGCATTTATGGCAATTTAGTGAACTTTTCAGCTCAGCTAAGAAATACTGGTACTTATTTTAGTAGGCAATTTTGTATTAGAGTGAGAAGTAGCATATCATGATTACTGGTTAAGGTCATCATCTCTCAACCCAAGAACCCTAGTTTCAAAAATGAGCACTACTACCTGCTTGCTGAATAAGTTTTAAGTAAGTTATTCAATTCTTTTAAGCCTTAGGTTTCTCATCTGTAAAATGAGAATTTGAATAGCATCGATCTTATGGAATATTATGAAGTTAAAATGAATTAAATGGGGATATTAATATCGTTTACCCCATGGGGTTCTTATGTTAATTAGATGAGCTATGTCTAAAAAACAAAACAAACAAACAAAAAAACAACTTAGACCATTTCCTATATAAGTAACAGTTTAACAACTTTATATTAACATTTGGATTAGAAATTCTTTGGGCTAGAGTGAAACAAACACCGGTTAAAACTCTAAAGGTGATATTTGGTGTCTGACCACTCTATATGATCAGCTCTGCTAGAGTTTAGATACGGTACAATATTTACTTTTTACTTCAAAATTTAGATATTTCTCATGGCAAAAATTAAATTTCTACATATGCATGAACTTTATATACAGATAAATATTCAGAATCATATGGAACTGAGAATAAAACAGTACGTGTGAAATCTAAAAGAAAGCTAAGGACAATGATGAGATTATATAAAGAATTTTATTTGAGGATTTTTAAAGTTGAACTGCTGGGGTGTTTTTTTTTTTAGGAAATAACAAAAATCAGATGGGAATAAAATTGAGTGTTTTAAAGAGAATGGTAATGGTTGCTACATTCTCTCCTCTGCTGCATAGTCAAAATAAGCATGATTTAATCAATTTACATTAATTTTTATTTTATTTTTTGAAGACACAATTAGCATCTATTTTAGTTTTAAGCTTTTATTTTGTTTTGTTTCATAATCTTTCATTTTAAGAACCTATTTGTTCCAATGTAGCTGAAAAATTGTTCAGTATTTATCTTCAGACAATTTTACCTTACTATTATCATACATTAATTCTTTTCACATACTGATAAGTAAAATATCTGATAACATTATTTGTTAAACCATAAGTGTGTGAATAAATGGTAGGATGGGTTACTGAATTATATTTTGATTTTTTAAATGCTACATTTAACTTATCTGTAAAAAGATTTGAGATGTGTAGCATTCCATAATGATTAAGCAGGTTTAAACTACAAAGCATTTATCTTTCACCAAATTAAACGTTATTTTACAATACTACATTCTAAATAAACAGTAGGATCTGCATTTTCTTTAAACTTCAATGCATTAGAATTTTGAGATGCATTTCAAAGCAAATATTCTGTACAGCATAATACAGCAGGGGAACATATTTGATTGTGTATTCTAGACACTTATGAATGTATCATCCCTGTTTTCCTTTTCACTTTATTACTTATGAATTATGTATTTCCCTAGGGTTTTTCAATTTACAATATCCTAAGAGGAAATAGAAAATATGTATACCTGAAATAATATTTTTATATGCAGAGTTGATATTTTTGATATGGTCCAGGTTCAGAGGGTTATTTATAACTGCTATCAACATCATAGCTTTACCAATTTCTATTTCTAACTGATGAAAATGATAATAAACTGATTTCACTTGGCTAATGCCTCCTTAGATATAGTTCACAATTTTATGAGATTATTAGCTTAGAGGAATTAACACTCTTTTCCTTTAACTCCTTCCTGAATAATATTTATAGAAATGATTTTAAATGCATTAAAAACACAGAAAATGTCTAGTATGTTTCCCATTACCCCCGAGCAATTAGAATCTGCATTATTTCTTCTTTTTTGCCATTTTAGCTTTTACTATTAGAATGTGATGAGAAAGCTGATTAATAACTATCTGTGGCACATCAGAAACAAATAGCAATAATTTACATTACACTTCACTATATGCAGTACTTTTGTAAGCCTGGTTTTTCTTCCATTATCACGATTCTCTGACACAGTTATTATTAGAACACCTTTATAAATAAAGCTCTGAGATAAAAAGGAACAGATCCAAGATTACCCAACTAATGAGTGGTAGACCTGAGACGCTGAATGAAACAGTATTTGGAATATTGATGCCCAGCAAACGACATTCCTATTAGTTCTCCCACTTAACAGCAAAATTTCTGTAAAGTGTATCACATACCAGAAAGAGTTTGAATGTAAAATAAGAAGTAAAGAAAGAAAAAAATCTGGCCTCTTTAATAGTTTTGTGTTTTCAATCTAAAGAATGTATTTACTTTTAACTGACATATGTCAATTTTAACCAATATTTTTAAATGGTTTTTGCTACTGGTACAGGTATATGGTTCTTTCATGCAATTACATATTTATTAGAACTATCTTTTCATGCTTTTTTATGCCCACTTGTTCTAACATATAGAATGTTTGGCATCTATCCTGATGGTCACATGACCTCAAGGAATTATTTTATTATTTCTATTACTCATTTATATTATTCCTTTAAAATTGTGCTATCAGACAACATTATTTTCCTAACCAATAATTCACCAAACCTTTCCGATGAGATGAGAAAAAGTAGGTGAAAAATATACTCACTTAATTTAAAAATTATTAAACAAATAATACTAAATAGGTAATGTTTTTATTTTTAAATAAATGACATCCTTTATGCTGTTCTGATTTTCATATTGATTTAACAGATATGGGACTTAATGCCACAGAGCCATGTTTCTCAGACCTTAATGAGTAACAAACCTGTGAAACAGATTTCTGATCTGTAACTCCAGAATTTCAGATTCAGTTAGTCTGGATGATGCCTATAAATTTGCTTTGCTAATATGTTCACAAATGATGCTAAGGCTGCTGGTCTGAGGATCAAACTTTGCGATCATCCACTCTGATATAGTGTTAGCAAATGAGATGAAAGTCCAGGGTTAAAACCTAGCCTTAGAATGGTCCTGAAAGTAAATTTGGTAATTTCTTTGTAGTCTCCTTTTTGTCTACAAGAGATTTAACAAAGTGACAGGATTGTTTATATTTATACAAAAGAGAATCTAAACTGAATTGATATAAACTTATATCTGAGGATTAATAATTTTCTTCTTACTAGAATATTATTAGGCACATTTACATTTAAATTGCACATAATTTCTACAAAAATAATTTATCTATTGTCAATAGAATGATGTAGGGAAATTGTTCACTTTATATCACTACTTATAGAATTTCAAATTCATTCATGAATTAAAACAAATATAAATATTTCTGGTAACAGTCCAAAATACTATTGATACACAGGACTAACTTATACTAACACTATTCTTACCTTCCTCTGATATTAAGGACTTCAGTTTGAGGAGTAGACTTAAGAAACTAAGGAATGGAAAGCGCTCATCTACACAATCTCACAGTAGCCCCTTGAGACAGGAATTATAATCCTTGGTTTACAGATGAGAGAACTGAAGTTCTCTTTGGTTAGCTAATTTAAATTGCTGATAAGAGAAGCAGGCTTCTACCCCAATCTATTGTATTCTGAACCCATACTTTTAAAATTACATCATGCTTCTTGGATTAGATCCATGGCTTTTAATATATTAAATTCACAAAAATGATGGACTGAGACTCAATATGCTCTTTCACACTGAAGACTCAAAAGTGTCTAGGTAGAGGGGGAAAAAATTACTTGTGGTAGCCTTGCGGAACATACTATAGTAAAGACTAATCATATAGCTTGGTAAAAATTAAAACAATTTGATTACTAAGTGCCATGTTAAAATCATTATTAAAATTATAATTCAAATAGTTCAATTCAGTCTATATAATTCAAACTCATAGAGAAACTCATATTTTGTCTTTGTTTCTTGATGCGGTACTTGTTGTAGGCAGCAGTGACTCATGTGTGGTGGTATTATCTGGGCCCTGGTTTCATCAGTCACAATCTTACAAACCATCTGTCAGTTACATTTTTTCTGACAGAATCTGTTGCCTGCATAGCAACTTGTTGTAATTTCAGAATAAGGATCTTATTTTGTGTTGCCTTCAATTTGGAGTACACTAGTTTTTATATTTAGAAGTCTGTTTAAAAGTCATCATTATGAATATTTTCATGAGTAGGGACCAAGACTAAGAGTTAGTTGCTAAAATCATGCCATAATTTTCATTAAAATATAATTTAGCCTAAATGGATAAATGCCTTATCCTTGGAATATAAAAAGGATTAAATAATTAAAATACAGGTCCAATAATATGAGAAAAGTAAATTATCTTATCTTTACATTTACAAATCATTTAGTTAAGAGATTCAATTCAGAAATTACAGCTAAAAATAGTATCTTGGGAGTTTATTTAGGAAAAATGATTAACAATGGTCAGTTGACGGTCAAAAGTTTATTGAGGTTTTTTTCTTTAAATTTTACTGGAAATATTGTAACCTTTGAATGTGAGTTTAACAGAGAAATATTCAATTAAATGAATGTATAACTTGGAAACCTCTTCTTCTAAAATTAGTGTAATTAAAAATGCATCTTTTCTTTCAACTGAAAAACCATATAAATCATGCCCTATTTCTAACTTCATATTTATTTAATCAAACTTATCAATATTATGTTTTATTATTATGGTTAACTATCAAACTGTAGAGTTTTAAACACATAAAATTATTTAGAATCCTGAAAAATAAACAGTGGTCATTATTAATTTTGAACCCTATCATATTATCGAAACCAACTTGCCCAGTGGATAGTAATATGATTCTCTAATTTGTAACTACTCTATGTATGTTTATTATTTAGGGACCTCCTGGCTTGCCTGGTCTCAAAGGTGACCCTGGCTCCAAGGGTGAGAAGGTGAGAATAAAAGAATGTGTTATTACAATGTTGATTTCTTAATAGCAGAGACAATAATGTTGCAGACTAATATCACTCAAAAGGAAATTTCAAGGAATACCTTTATCATCCTAACCAAGGAAAGAGTTATCAGTCCTTAGCTTCCAAGATGAATTTAGAAAAGAGAAAATATACAAAGTAATAGTGAAAAATGTACCAGAATTCAGTGTTATATTTCTCAATGTTCCTTTGTAGGAACCATATGGAGAAAGCATATGGTTATACTAAAATAACTATTCAGAAAATAAACAGATAGAATAACAAAATGGTCATTTTTATGTTTTTAAACATGAAAATAAAAAATTTAAACTAGAGTATCTTTCAGATGATTTGAAAGATATGTATGCTCTGTTGCACCAAATAATTAAAGAAAATAAAACATTTTTAGAATGGCATTAATATTTTTAAAACTACTTTTAAATCTTTAAATGTTTCTTAGATGCTGCAAAATTTGTGAAGGATAGAAATAATTTCATATAAAATAAGATGCTTTTTAAAATAATGTATTTTCAGTTGTTTGTTTCACCAATATTATATGTAGTCATTATTAATCTTTTAGTTGAAGGAATTCCCTTTAAGTAAATGTAACACTGAAGGGGATATTTTTAGAAAAAATTTTTTCAATAATATTCCCAACCCTTAATAAAGGACTCACTTAATGTAATCAGTAAATGATCCTGTTAGGTGAGGGGAAAGAGGTTCTTAATCCTATATTTCATTCAGAAAGGGTTAAAGTTTTTATCTAATTTTTTACTCTTATGTTTCATAAATTTAACGTGCAATTATTTTATGACTATAATTTAATATATGTTTGTAATTTATATGTTGTCAAAATTTCTTTGCCTTTCAAAGGGACATCCTGGTTTAATTGGCCTGATTGGTCCTCCAGGAGAACAAGGTGAAAAGGGTGACAGAGGACTGCCTGGAACTCAAGGCTCTCCAGGAGTAAAAGGGGATGGAGTGAGTAAAGATATAAATTATTTTCCTACTCCTTTCCAATCATACACTCACACACCTGCAGACATTCCTTTAAACATCACCTAGGAAGTAATTTAGAGCATCTTAATCTCCTTAAGTCAATGGTGTTTTCAAAAAGAAATTTATTTAACCTTAGAGTAAATAAATAAAAATATGACTTAAGTTAGAAACCATAAAAATTATAGTTCAATATTTAATTACACAAACATTTATTGAATCCCCAACACATACAAATCATTATTCTGAAGGCTTCAGGAATGTAAAGACATATGCGTAGAGAGGGAGACATTGCAGCAAAATGGACAAAAATACAGCTCATCTTGCAAAAGTTATTTCTTAGATTCACGATGGAAAATTTTAGGCCATTCTTATGTATTTTTTCATTGTCTAAATTTTGCAATGTGTGTTGTTATGCAACATATGAAAATGGAATCTCTGAGAAAAACTCTTTAATTTGGATGATTCTCTCTGTAGGGTATTCCAGGCCCTGCTGGTCCCATAGGTCCACCTGGTCCTCCAGGCTTACCAGTAAGTACAAAACAAAAGAATTTTATAAAGTAAACTTATAAATATACCAAAGAGACGCTCATTCTCCAGATTTTTATGTGTACTTTTGCCTTTGCGTTTTCCAGGGTCCTCAAGGTTCAAAGGGTACCAAAGGCTCTACTGTAAGTACCTTTCTCTTTGGCATCTAAATTTTTCAGTGACACCTACTCAAATGCTTTGTTCTCTATTTATGTTGTTCCTTATTCTTTCTAACAGGGACCTGCTGGCCAGAAGGGTGACAGTGGTCTTCCAGGGCCTCCTGGGCCTCCGGTAAGTGCATGGTAAAAAGCGTGATATTCTGACAGCTAGCATCCTGAGACTGCCAGTGATTTCTCTGAATTTAGAAGAAGGATTAAAAAGCATATTCTGTCAAAGTGCTGATTTTCTAGGAAATAGCAACTACCTTAATTAAGTACTCAGGTCTACATGCCAACACTTGTCTTTTAATTGGCTTCACTCTTTGAATGTAAAGATACCTTAACTATTGTAATAATCTTGCCTTTATTAGTTTTTCAAGAAAATCATATATTTTTCATGTCACATTTTCATGAAAGCAACTGGTTGTATGCCACAAAGATACATTAATACCTGACTAGGAATAAAAACAAAAGTTCAGATGCTTGACATTTTTTTCCTACTGCATATAATGATAATAATAAAAGCAATGATAATAGTTACCACTTTTTTAGCACTGACATTTTCCAGGCTTCACACAAGCCTGTTAGATCCATGTGAAAAAAATTGAGGCTTCCTTCTTGAACTTATTTCCAAGTTATATGTGTATTAGTTTGCTAGGATGGCAATAACAAAGTACCACAAACTACATGGCTCAAATAATAGAAATGTATTATCTAATAGTTCTAGAAGCCAGAAGTCTTAGATCAAAATGTCAGCTGCATTGGTTTCTTCTGAGGGGTGTGGGGTAAACATCTGTTTGAGACTTCTCTCCTTGGCTTGTAGATGGCTCTCTTCTCCTTGTGTCTCCTCACATGGTCTTCTGTCTATGTGTATCTCTGTGCCCAGATTTTTTTATTTTAGAAGGATACCTGTCATATTGGAAGAGGACCCACCCTTATGCCCTCATTTCACTTTATTAATTATATCTACAGCCACCTCATTTCTAAATAAGGTCTTCCTCTGAGTTACTGCGGCTTAGGACTTCCACGTATGAATTTTTGTGGGACACAGCTCAATCCATAACAATACAGATTAACTATTTGGTGTAGTTCTACTCTTACACATATATAAATTCAAGTCTGATTGCACTTCCTTTAATTTTGTTTATTTATAAAGTTATAGATGTTTGGAACCAGCTAATGTATATTTTTAAACATGATATGAATTATTTTCAAGCACAATAGACAACGCATTATATAGCACAAGAACTTTAAATTATTGTTTTAAGCTTCAGAGATTAAAATCTAGTTGCAGAGATAGGACATGTAAATAAGGACTAATTAATATATAAGAAAGTAATGGATATAACATATGTACACACAAATCTGTGCTATGTTACATGTATATAAAAAGGTCCAGAAATCATCTGAATTTTGTGCCTACCTCAATATCTCCACTAGATTATTTTTAAAAGAATTCACAAAGTTTATATATAAAGAGATATATGTACATAATACATGTATTTTAGCAATTAGAGAAAACATCAAAAATAGGGAAAACAGTGAAAAGTTAAACAAACTATAAGTTCTTATAACAATAACAACAGTAATAACTAATATCTACAGAATATTTTACCTTAGGAAACAGTTACATGCACATCCATCTCTTTTACAGGGTCCACCAGGTGAAGTCATACAGCCTTTACCAATCTTGTCACCCAAAAAAACAAGAAGACATACAGAAAGCATCCAATCAGATGCAGGTGATAATATTCTGGATTACACTGATGGAATGGAGGAAATATTTGGTTCCCTCAATTCCTTGAAACAAGACATTGAGCATATGAAGTTTCCAATGGGTACACAGACCAACCCAGCCCGAACTTGCAAAGATCTGCAACTCAGCCATCCTGACTTCCCAGATGGTATGTTAATAATGCATGACCAAGCAAATGCACTGAGCCTCTAAGTTACCAAGGTGCATTGTCAGCTCATTAATTCTAGTTAAATGTTTAATATAGTCTCTAAATAAAACGAGAGTGAACGATTATTAATTCCAGTCTTGTAGACAGAAAAAGTCATTTACACTGTTAAAACAAGGTCTGCTCTGGAAAATCTTTTTCTTGTTAAGCAAGGTTTCATTAAATTATGACAAGTTCATTTTGGATGATTATAGATAACACAAATGTAATTTGCCTTGTAATAACCATCACAGAATGGGTTTGATGTGTGTACACATATGTGCATGCTACTATATTTATATCCTATATCCTAACTTACTTTGCATTAATGATTAAATAGCATAACTGAATCATATGTGACCTATCAGTTTAGCAATGATTTGAACAGAATATTTAAGAATTAGAATAGTTTGAGGCAAAAATTTATTTCACTGATCCATGAATACCAGAACAACTGTGAACAATTTATTTGCAATAATAATCAGGATAATTTTCTATACCTATTATTTGACAAAACTTTTACATACCTATTCTGAGAAGGAAAGAGTTCCAAGTATCCTAGGTTAAGTGACTAACTCACACAATACTAAACTAACAAGGGGCAGATCTATATCTGATTTTAAATCTCCCACTTTATGTGGAAATACTTTGCCACTCTGTATACTTGTGGGACTACATTATTTCCCACTGTCGATCATATAATGAATGTTGTAACTGAGATCTAAATAACTCAGTATAGATAGAAAAGTTTCACGCAATTCAGGAAGAGACATTTTTTATGACAAAGAATGTCTTAAAATCTCCTATCTTGGGCTTCCCTGGTGGTGCAGTGGTTGAGAGTCCGCCTGCCGGTGCAGGGGACAAGGGTTCTTGCCCCGGTCCGGGAAGATCCCACATTTCGCGGAGCAGCCAGGCCTGTGAGCCATGGCCACTGAGCCTGCGCGTCGGGCTGTGCTCCGCAACGGGAGAGGCCACAACAGTGAGAGGCCCACGTACCGGGGAAAAAAAAAAAAAAAAGAAAAAGAAAAAATCTCCTATCTTAAGCACAGCCCGTTAAAAGGAAAACACAGTTAATTATTAAGGGTGCTTTACAAACTGCTATCGAATGTATTCAAATTTATAATATATTTATTTGAAAAAGATACATTTAGTTTCACATTAATTCAGTGAGTTATAAGGAGAATGACCCAAACTTCTGATCTAGCTAATATAGTCATACATATGTGACTGAAAATCAAATGTAAAAGATGACAGCCTGTACTGATAATATAAAACAACGTGTGATTAATTAGAACCTGAGCAGTCAAGAAAAAAATTTTGTAAATTTTGGGGATGGGAAGCTCACTATGGACTATAGTTCCCTGTGTTTTCCATATATTAACTAGCTTTATTAATTCTTTAATTAATAAATTTTAATTAATTACAATTAAATGTTTATTTATTAACTTATTGGTGCCAGGCACTGTTATTCATGCAGAGATTCACAGATAAATATAAAGAATAATGCCCTCGGGCTACTATTGTGTAATGATGGAGACAGGTAAACCATAAATATTTATAATAGCAAATTATGACAGATACAGATTTCCTCTGCTCTCCAAAATTAGAGGGTTCCTATGAAATCTTTTGCAAGCTGAAATGGCATGAAGCCGTAAAGGTATCTTAGTAATTAAGTATATGTTATTTGAAAGAATATTTAGTAACAATGTTGACTGAATAAGACAAGATAAAAATAATGCTTACCATATAATTCAAAATTATATATTTTTTAAAACCCTAAGAAATATCAAAGATTAAGAATGCCTATTCCAGTTGGTAAAATCTTTGATGATTTTTATTTTCTTTTATAAATTTTTCCTGTGAATTTCAATTTGTTCCAGATGTGAACTTATAAGTGGCGCGATCAGAAAGAGTGTAAAATTTTTGTTAAAGAATTTATTTCAAAAAGCAAACTGACATTAGATTTTCAGGAGTTCCAGTACTAAGCTAAGCAGTTGGAGCTTTTAAGTTGTTCAAAGTTCACAATCAGTGGATTGACATAATTCAAATTCATATTTGAAATGAAGTGGCAGCATGAAAAATGGTAAGAGGAAAGCAAAGTAATCATCACATGTATATCAAGTCTGTATCCCAATAATTCTTGTTTAATAAAAGCTCCATTGTCTATTACTTAAGGGATAACATTTTGTCAGCCCACTACTTACCATCTTTACTCACCTAACACCAAATTAACCGTCATGGTCATTCACATGATAAAATTTGTTCTGTACCATTTAGATAATAGAATTAATAGCAAACTGCATTTAAATATCTAAAATAGACTTTCTTCTTAGGAGCCCATTCAAAGGGGGAGTGCACTTACTGCATGAAGTTTTTCCTGTAAAGTAATGCAAAATTATGATACTTGAGGCTAAGTGGATACTCTCACCTCCATCATTACAGATAAATAAATCAAGGAAAAATATATTGATTATTATACTCAGATTACTTAAGTAGTAAATAATACATATGGTATTTAGAGTCAGGTGTATCTCATCCTAATGTACTTGCAATTTATTACACATGGATAAGAGAATGTTAATATTTGAGGAGGTGGCATTTAAGCTGAAACCTAAAAGTAATAGGCATGCTAAGATTTAAAAAAAAGGAAGTTCCAGGCAGAGCGTATGGGAGCATTTGGCAAAGACAAAGGGTTGCTCTTTAAGTATTCAAACATGTACCTCAATATGACCAAAAACATAAAAGTGATTCATGTGGAAAAAGATGAATGTATATTCATTTTTCCTTATTTCTTTAATAAAATTTGGTATATAATGTATTCAGTTTGGGGTATAAATGTATTTGTATATGACATATTCTTTCCTACTTGCAGGTGAATATTGGATTGATCCTAACCAAGGTTGCTCAGGAGATTCCTTCAAAGTTTACTGTAATTTCACTTCTGGTGGTGAGACTTGCATTTATCCAGACAGAAAGTCAGAGGGAGTAAGTACCAATCTGTTTTGGTGGTGACTGTTGACAGTTCCTGCCATGTTTTTGCAATATTGAACTAAACAGGAAAATTATACTGTCATATTTTCATTTATCTGCTTTTCTTACAGGGTAATTAGAGCATTTCATTTGCATAAGTATGAATAAGACACCAAAGTGACAGAGTTGACAAATACTTCTTTTCTTATTTTTTACCCAGATGTATTCTTTATGCACCTGTTTGCTCTCTAAAATTCTATGGCTTTCCATGACACAGCACAGCTGATTCTCAGATTTTAGCGCATGCATAGTATTCTTTCCAATTACCATGTGGTAGAACTCACAGCTGTGTATTATGCTCAAAATACACAATTTTATAAAGAATGATTCTTTCACATAAAATAAGAGTATTCCCTGCACTTTTGTACATTTTAAATGTTTAGTTTCTTCAAGCACATTCCTTGATTTTCACCTAGCAGTATTAATACATGTGAGCTCTATCTTTAAAGCTACAGGCAAATTATTAGTATAAGGAAAGATTTTTCACTAGCATAATTACATTCTCCAAACATTTTATAGGTGGGAAATTTTGACGTTATTTGTATTGTTTTAGTAAATCACATTCTTCTTAGGAAGTGGCGTAGGCATGCAGAGGCACGGAAACTCCTTAAGACGAAGTAGCTTTAAGTGTGTAATCTCTTTAGGAGAGACATTTAGTTTGTAAGTGAAGGATGGGTAGTAGGGGCAGGAGACAAAGCAATTTCTGTTTCCCAACCACACTTTGCATTTGGGGAAGCAGAATAAAGCTCCTCTAACCCACAAAGAAATGTGGGAAAATGGAAATGCTTCCCCTTACAGGATTACTCAAATTCCCTATAGTGAGGCCTATATACCTAGTGAGGCTTATATACCTTTATTTTTGCTGATCTTTGTAAAGCAAAACAATAAATTCAGATCTATAAAAGATTCTAAACATTTTCTCCAGCAGGGAATAATGGGCTTGCTTCCTGCCAATGACTTTTCCATAGCATCCCACCCTGAGTTACTAGCTGGATGCTTCAGGATGCCTCCCTTGGTTGTGAAATACTCAAGGTATCTGCCTTGATGGCAGATGCCAACTGGCATTGTGAGGGTTTCCTTTGCAAGGGGTTACCTAAGAGTTCCATCCATGTCCCCTACAGCCAACCCTTAGTATGCCTTTACCAAGTTATTTCCCACCCCCTTCTTTTTGAGCAATTAAAGAAAACAGGAAAAAAAAATGACTCAGTCTTCACTAAACTGGAATTCACAACATCTATCTCAAGTTTTGCTTTTTACCTTATCTTGTATAATCCAGGATAGACCATTTTAAAAACTCTTTAGCATCCTAGTCTTACTGAAAATTACTGATATATACATAAACAATACTGTTCATAATTTTAACCTACTTTCAAAATTTCCTGTTCCTTTGCAACAGGTAAGAATTTCATCATGGCCAAAGGAGAAACCAAGAAGCTGGTTTAGTGAATTTAAGAGAGGAAAACTGGTATGTTATTACCTCAGCATGAAGTGGTTTATTTTGAAGCTCTTACATAATACAAGTTCAAATTATATAATCTCTAGACCCTTACTGTGAACGTCTAAATTATACAAAGCAGGATTCCATGTATTCCCTAGTTTGCTCTATCTAAATCTTAGACCACTTTGTGTTTCTTTGGCCGTTTCTTTGTTTTTTTTAATTTTTATTGGAGTATAGCTGCTTTACAATGTTGTGTCAGTTTCTACTGTACAGCAAAGTGAATCAGCTATATGTATACATATATCCCCTCTTTTTTTGGATTTCCTTCCCATTTGGGTCACCACAGAGCATTGAGTGGAGTTCCCTGAGCTATACAGTAGGTTCTCATAGTTATCTATTGTATACATAGTATCAGTAGTGTATATATGTCAATTCCAATCTCCCAATTCCTCCCACCTCCCTCTTAGACCACTTTGGTATTTTAGAGAGAAGTCTAAAATTTTTGTATCAAAATAAATGGAAATATATTAAATTTACTAAAATATTAAGATCACATAAAGTGTGCATTTCCCTAAGTACCTGAGATAGATATCATAAAAATGGATTATGTTAGAAATATCAGATATAGAAAATATAATGTCTATTTAGTATCTCTGACCCTATTTCACTTCCGCTATACTTGAAAATTAATTTATTCTTTGTTTGCAATTTCATTAAGAACTTTTGGAATGTGAAATGTTTTTTCCGATAGTTACATCTGGAAATAAAGTTAACTGACTGACCTGACCTTTTACATATTGTAGCACAAGTTTACTTAAATATTTCCATACAATTACCAGTTAGTGATCAATCATTCTATAGAGATTTTAAAATTGGATGCCAAAACTAAATTTGCATTTAAAAGCTGTTTAAAAATATATATGTGTTTAAAATGTTAATTATAATGTATTTAAATGAATGTTTTTCAGTTATTCAGATAATTATTCAATAGCTTAACATTCTTTAAAAAAGGTATTATTTTCCATTGATGACTATTTACACAGTTATTATCCTATAAGAACCTATCATATTAGTGAAGTTCTCCACTTGACGTAACTGTCTAGTTCAGTCTTCCAGTCACATATTAAATAACCATGTTACATTTGTATCTTTGTATGAGATAAAGATACATGCACAGATAGAACTCTGTGTGTGGTTTTATTTTTTGCTGTTTTGTTTTGTTTTCCTTAGAGTGGATTTCCCAGTTGTTGTTGTTTTTTTTTTCTCCAACCTCTCAAGGATCTTCATCATCTGAACTGTTAATCAGTAAGAATTAAGTAGAATCAACAAAAAGGAGGAAAGTCACAGATAACTGCCTTTATATTGAGTGAATCTATAATCTGGGCGAATTTCTTAATTTTTTTTTAAATATAGGTTTATGTTTCAGCTGATCCCAGATAGTTTATTTATATCCAATAAAACAAATTATGAGCTTGACAAATGAGTTCTTAATAATTTGCAGTTAAGACTGTTTTCCTGCTCTAAATACAAAATAAGTATTTCCTGAACAACAAATATTCACTTGTGTGTCTTGGGCAATATGCTTGGTGCTGGTGATACAATGATGAATATAAGTACATCATCCGAGAACAGACAAACAAGCAGGTCTGTGCTGAAAATTTGAAGACCAAAAACCTCTTTGAAGACTGTGCCGCCAAAATGAAAAATTCAAGAACATGTTGAAAAATTTGTCAAGTAGATACATTAGGAAAATAGGTGAAATCAAACAACATAAAAATAGTTAACCTTTGCATTGCACTGAGATTCCTCAGTTTTCATTTTTACTATATTACCACTCTGTTATTTAAAAAGTTACACAAATAGGGCTTCCCTGGCGGCACAGCGGTTGAGAGTCCGCCTGCCGATGCAGGGGACACGGGTTTGTGCCCCGGTCTGGGAAGATCCCACATGCCGCGGAGCGGCTGGGTCCGTGAGCCATGGCCGCTGGGCCTGCGCGTCTGGAGCCTGTGCTCCGCAATGGGAGAGGCCACAACAGTGAGAGGCCCGTGTACCGCAAAAACAAACAAACAACAACAACAAAAAAAAACAAACAAAAAAAAAGTTACACAAATATAATGATAGATTTCTTGGAAACAAAGGCATTTTTTGTAATACTTACTGACTGATTAGGAAACTGAAGTATATATAGAAGTAAAGTGATTTTTTTCCAAAATAAGTATTGCTGACAGTACCTAAGGTGGGAGTACATCCTGATTTCATAAAGTCCTATATCTGGGTCTTCTGACTCTCAATGCATACTTTCTTTCATTAAGTGAAAATGGGTCTATTGATGCATCCACATGCTTCTGGGATCACAGTTCACTGTTGACAGTGATTTCATTCTTTTACAACAGAAAAGAGTAAAAGAGTCTTTATGTGTCTCTTTATTCTCTTATTCCCAGCTTTCATATTTAGATGTGGAAGGCAATTCCATTAATATGGTGCAAATGACATTCCTGAAACTGCTGACTGCTTCTGCTCGGCAAAATTTCACCTACAGCTGTCATCAGTCAGCAGCCTGGTACGATGTGTCATCAGGAAGCTATGACAAAGCACTTCGGTTTCTGGGATCGAATGATGAGGAGATGTCCTATGACAACAACCCTTACATCAAAGCCTTATATGATGGCTGTGCGGTGAGTATAATCTCTGCTTGCCTTCTTTCACAGAGGTGAGAAGCAGTGTGTAACCATTCCACTTTGGCCCTAAGTCAGATTTCTGTCATGAAGTGGATGTCAATTGTTATTAAGATTTGATGCTTAACGCTGACATATTAAAGTACAGTATATTAGAGACCACTAATATTCACACACAAACACACACAGAGACACAGAATCTCTGGAACATACATATAGACACATTTTAAAAGTCATAACAGAAGGTAGTCTCGGATCGTATGTTATTTTTATGGAATTATTCCTGATATTTGAATACTATTACAGCTAGATACTCCTGAAATGAAAAAAAAGAAAAAAATCAAGAGCCTTATTTCATTTGCCTCCTTAATTCATGACTCTAACATGACAGATAAAGGAATCATCATTATGCTGTTTATACCATAGATAATTCTTACCTCTGTATTTTGCTTATAGGGGCATGCTTATTGGTACTATGTTACAACAATTTAGTCAGTTATTATCATTTTGCTATTTTTATCCTCTGGAACTGTCTTTCTCACACATATGGTAATTTCGTAAGAGCAAATGACCAATAGAGCATCCTAAAAAGCTTATTGTCTTAGCTGATGAGTGAAGAGAAGTCACAATTACAAATAAACAAAGTGAGTAGGTTACACATAGATCAAAGAAGAGACCATAATGCATGTAAAAGGAGAAAGCATTTAGGATTTCCCAATATAATGTATTGATAATTATTCATAAAATTAATACATAGCAATAGAAATGCTTCAGCTTTAGACTTCTTGCATTATAATTCCTATACTGCGTTCAAATTTTTCTTAGCAAATTTGTCTGTGTGTATATATACATATATAATTATGTGTGTGTATATATACATATAGAATTATTATAATAATGGTAAGGATATATTATTTATGTAAGGGTATGACCCAGTACCAATATCAGTTTTCATGTTAAAATGTATTTTTCAGTTTAGTAAGATTCTCTCCAACTGTGCAGTATATTAGAGCGTTATCTTGAGTAATTATGGCTAAGTATTAAATACGGTCAACTTTCAAAACTTAAAACTACATATGACATCAGTGATAACAAGAAGATTACTTGAAGATTGATTACAAGAAGATTGTAATTACTACAAAGATAATGGCAAATTTGTTTTCCACTCTCTTCTTTCTTACCTTCTTATGTCCACTCAGAAGCTTAAGAAAAAATAACATATCTTAAAAATATAAAATGATTGTATAACTTTTTATTTCTGCTTAACTTTACAGTCCAGAAAAGGCTATGAAAAGACTGTGATTGAAATCAATACACCAAAAATTGACCAAGTACCTATCGTTGATGTAATGATCAATGACTTTGGTGATCAGAATCAGAAGTTTGGATTTGAAGTTGGTCCTGTTTGTTTTCTTGGCTAAGATTAGGACAAAGAACATATGAAATCAACAGAAAATATACCTTGGTGCCACCAACCCATTTTATGCCACATGCAAGTTTTGAATAAGAATGGTGTAGAAAATAACTTGCTACGTATATATGTACCAATTAGGAAATATCGATGCCCTTGTGGGAGCAGAATCACATGAAAAAAGCTTTGAAAATCATAAAAATATAAGATAGTGTGGCTAAGATGGAAACAGGCCTTATTCTTGATTCCCAATTTTCATCTCTTCTTTTCCTATTTGGATTTCTTTGGTGCTGTAGAAAAAAAAAAGAGAAAAATATATATTCATAAAAGACATGGTGCTCATTCCCATCCATCAAGGATGTGCTAAAACAGTGTGTTTAATAAATTGTAATTATTTTATGTACAGTTCTATACTGTTATCTATGTGTCCATTTCCAAAACTTGCATGTGTCTCTGAATTCCATCTGACTCTAATTTTATGACAACTGCAGAACTATGATGGCAATAAATGCATGTATCATGAAAAAATAAAGTTGCAATTTCTGATGACTCTAATTCCCTTTCTTTGATGAATAATAAAATGCCTTTGTATATATTGATGTTGAAGAGTTCAATTATTTGATGTCGCCAACAAATTTCTCAGAGGGCAAAACCTGGAAGACTTTTGGAAGCACACTCCGATCAACTCTTCTCTACTGTTCGTAATTTTGCTGAATTTCAGCCAAAAACATCATACATTTTAATGCTTTATTCAATGCTATACCTCAACCTTTTTCTTTTCAGAGTCCAGGATTTCACAGGATACTTGTATATGTGGAAAATAAGCAAGTTTATATTTTTGGACAGGAAAATATGTATAAGAAGCTGTTTTAACAAATTGATGCCTCCATCAAGCAATCAATCAGATGTACAGTTTTTTTACTACCTTATCTTATTGTCTTCAGTGTGCTTCAACCAGTGAGGTTAATATTAAAAGATGGAAACTAAACAATTATTTATGAATTTGTTCAATGTTATATTTTTAATCAGTTTCTTGAATTTGATTCTAAGTTGCATATTATAATAGTCTCCAAATATTATTTTACCTGCACCTGCCCAACAACTATTATTTCTTTTCTTTCAAGATAATATCATGCATTATTTGACCTACCTAATTGCTAAATAACATATGGGTGGACTGTTACTAACAGTGCTTGTTTTAAAAGTCATACTTAGTAAAAACAATCAAAACATTTTTTTCCACTAAGGCATTTTCTTTCAGGTAGCTTGAAATAGCAGTGAAATTTTAAAATTACACACTGAACTTTGTATCTATTTTAAGTAATATATGTAAGACTTGAAAATAAATGTTTTATTATTTCTTATATGAAGTGTTAAGTTAATTGATAGCAGATTTCACTGGAACATTTTCAACTGATAATTTATCACAAAAGAACATACCTGTAATATTGAAATTAAAACGTGAACATTTGTCATTCAGAAGTTCTTTTATTTTTGAAATCAAGTTTGTAAATGTCCTTTCAAGAAGGGAGATATGAATCGTATAAATAAACTCAAGTCTTGTCTACCTGGATTGGTCATTCTCTTTCTTAAACATGTTTTAAATTACTCTCTATTGCAGAAAAGGCTTTCAGTTTTGTTTCTTGACCATCCAGGTTAGAATAGTTTTACACTTTTGAAAAAGAATATTATCCTTCAGAGATTAGCTGTTTAAATTCTCCACATTTCTAAAATAAAAACACCACATGGTAATAATACTCTATTAACAAAATAAAGATAGGGTATATTTAAAATTTCAAAGAAATGTTTTTCATAATTAAATGTTTTACAAAGTCTCAAACATATGCTCACAATTTCAGCATTAAAAGAATTTCCAGAACTTTTATTTGAAATATAATCTCTACATCATACATAAAATAATATTGTCTATCAAGAGGAGTCCCATACAACAGAGTATTTACTTTAACGAATGCATAAAAATGAGAGAATATTTTGCATATTGACCTGCATTGGGGAAGCTGCATTTGTCCATTTAAAAAAATGGCTTCAAATTTGGCACTCAGTAGAATTAATGCATAAATAACTAATTCACCTATCCTTTTCTATACCCTTCATGTATAGTATCAAATTTTTTTCTCTCTCTTATACTTGATTTAGTCTGGACAAAAGGAAGCTAGTGGAAAGGAAAAAGCATATTATACAACATTCTAGTCTTGGCCCAGCATGTATAAGTTATTCATGTGTAAATTATGGAGAGTATTATTGACCTTGCAGGCATGGGTAAGTCCTGGGCCTGATGCACGTAAAGTTTGGTACAATTCTCTTTAAAAAAATAATACAAAATTACAAATAAAAAATACAAAAATTACTATTTAGAAGAAGTAAAGATATTATAACAAATCATTAAATTAAAAACTGGACCTATACCAAAAATATCAGAACATCCAAGAAAATATTGTTTTTATTAATTAATTCTCTGAAGTACTTCTGTAACACTTTTATCCATGTGGTTATTTGTTTACTTATTTATTTATGTTTTTTGGCTGCAATCTCTGAGTGCCTCTTCAAATGAGAATTTTATAATTTAAATTTCTTATAGAAATAATAAGTTTCTCTAACATGTTAGGTTAAAAATTCTTATTATCAATAGTTTAGAGATGTTTCAGTGTCACATTCTGTTATTGGTGAGTATTTTTTAATTTTAGATTATTTTAAATTCAGGAAAAGCTCTTTTATATTTCCTTCATACTATACTTCACAGTATAAATTTGTGAGGCTTTTCCACAGAATAGCCTCTGATTCTATACATTTTTTACCTTGTTGCTCCTCCACTATCACTAGATTTCAGATTCTGGGCACCATAAGACACATGCATACTATGGTATAAATTCTGTTTCATTATCATAACACAGTGGGTGATAGGGTTATTCCAGAAAGCCATTTCTATACTGGGAATACTGGCATTAATTATAAGTAAATAATAACCGCAAGCCACATAATTATATTCCATCATGTAAGCATATTCCACAAACCCCAAGTAAAAGAATCCCTAATTAAATTTCCTCGTTACAGTTTCCTTCCACACCACCCAATACAAGAAAGAATGCCAAGGGGAAGTTGGAGTGGATAGACTATGTTCTTAGCTGATCATGGTTAAAGAATCTTTGGCAAATTTTACCAATCATATGACCACATGAACATATTTCTAGGAGCTCTCTAAGGTCTTAGATGGTGCCTGTGAAAGAGGATTATGAAGCTTAAGCTTTATTAGTTTCAAGTAAATAGTCCTCTGCATGCTGGATAGCTGCAAAATAAATGAGTTAATTAAGGGCCTAGCACACTGATATATACTAAGAGCTAAATAAGTAGTTGCTACTGCTCTAGATTTCCTCCTCTACTATCATCACCTTAGCATGTTCCTTTATAAAACGTGGCTAATGATATGTTCTACCTCCCCCACAAGACTTTTATAAAGATTTAATTTTCAAAAAGTAAAACACTGTACAAATTGCATCACAGATGTCCAAATCAGCAAACAGACTCACATAAAATACAAGCCTTGCAGAGATTCACAAAGGATACAAAAAATAAGCAGTAGCATATACCATATCCAAGAATCCCGAATTCATCAGACAGAGCTTCTCAAGTCCCCGGGATGTATTTTGCTCTCGAGAAGGATGAGTTTAGTTGGCTTTAGGGTCTCTCAAATTTTATATTTTGCTGGTCTCATGTCTCTGTAGTGGTCATACAACTAATGATTCCTCAATGCAGCTGCAGCCCAGAGATCCAGAGATTGCAGAATTATTCACAATTTAAAATATTTCAGAATATATCCTGCTAAAACATTCCAAGTTCAGTTATCAGTGCATAGGCAACCCCTGCAGTAACCTCATTTCTTTTCTTTTTTTTTCTTTTTTTTCTTTTTGCCGTGCTGTGCGGTTTGGGGGAATCTTAGTTACCCGACCAGGGATTGAACCTGGGCCCCCTGCAGTGAAAGAGCAGAAGGGGGGCAGCTGTAGGCTGGGCAGAATTTTGAAGTTAATATTTTCTAAAGATGGAGGCAAGTGGTTTTGAATCATTGAATCATAGAACATCAATGCCAGAAAACTTGGTCACTTATCAGTTAATCAATGACCGAGGATATGATTTAGCACCATCACTATTAAAAACTCAACTTTACAAAATAATTAGGTCAGAAAGTGTCTTTGCTATATCCTTAATCACAGATTAATAGAAGAGATAAAACCATCACATCTAAATGAACAGTTTGGACTTCCCAGGTGGCGCAGTAGTTAAGAATCCACCTGCCAATTCAGAGGACACAGGTTCAAGCCCTGGTCCTGGAAGATCCCACATGCCACGGAGCAACTAAGTCTGTGCACCACAACTGCTGAGCCTGGGCTCTGGAGCCTGCATGCCACAATTACTGGAACCCGTGCTCCGCAACAAGAGAAGCCACCGCAATGAGAATCCTGTGTACCGCAATGACGAGTAGCCCCCGCTTGCTGCAACTAGAGAAAGCCTGCGTGCAGCAACAAAGGCCCAATGCAGCCAAAAATAAATAAAATAATTAATTTTAATAAATAAATAAAATCTATTAAAAAATAAAATAAAAACAGTTTATTGTCAAGGTTCTGACTATACAGATGTTTGTTTGGAGAACTGAAAGAGCAATTAATACTGGTTTGTGAGTGTGTTTTGTGAAGAGATGGCACGTCTGCAAATATCTGTAGAGTTTGGATGGGTGTGTATGGAGGTGAGAAGGAAGACCACTTTAAGGAGGAAACCCAGGAAAGAATTCCAGTGGTACAGATGGGTGTGGCACCTGAAGAAAAGGAGGAGTCTGATAAAGCCCCAGTCATGAGAGGGCATGGCCTGGTGTGAGGCCAAGGCCTGTGTTTAGGGTTGGGTTGTAATAGCTTGAAAATCATGCAAAAGAGCATGGATATTATACAGTAAATAATTTTAAATGAATGTTGGTTCTTGAGTAAGACAGTCACAATGAAAGTTGTGTTTAGAATGACTATTTTTGGCAGTTTTTACAGAAACGACCTAGTAGGCATTCTATGCTGGATGGATCTGTAAGATGAGTCAGATAATGGGGACCAAGTATCATGAAACTGTTGTGGAAATTTAAGTGAGTGATAATACAGATTTCGATTACAGTAATTACACCTCCATGATTTAAGAGGAAGGGACACGTATAAGACAATTTGAAAGAAGAAATGACTATATCTTAACAATATTTAAAATATTCCAGAGGATTTCACTGGATATATCCACAAATAAGTTATAGTTGCCTAGCCTTTAAGAACATATATCATAACATAACAGAAAAGAAACCTTGAATCTACTAAAAATCTGAAAAGCCAACAGGTCTCAGTAAAATAAAATGACATCTGACACAATCTTATCAATTGGCTTTGTATCTCCCATTGTATCTCATACATTATTGTAAAAATTACATATGAAAATAATTTGTGATTGCTTAAACAATACATGCTTACGACATTATGGGCAAGTGCCTATCTCCTATATAAATAAAAGTTCATGTACATTATCAACCACAGAAGACATACATTTATAGAAAGAAAAATTAACTGCTAAAGCTTAGTTATAGTTTTGTCTGTTGATACTGAAACTTTCATAAGTAAAAACTGGAACATAAAGAGTAAGTAAATAGATGGGAAGTCTTGGAAATAATTCTATATTACTAATATGAAAAAATATGATCTGTGTGTGTGTGTGTGTGTGTCTGTTAATCATCACATATTATTGGGAACAAGCTTTACAAATATATCAGTCCTTTCATCAGCAAAAGTCATGGCAATTAGTCCTTTCCATATAAAGTTCTCATCTGTAACAAAAAAGAAATGGTGGATCATAAAATAAACACAAGTCAAAAAGAGACGATCTTCAAGCTACTTCTAGTAACTTAATTCAAATAAAGCATACAAAGGCAGATCCAATGATAGGTTAGTGTTGTATACTGGTATCAGTTATTAATTATGTAAGGCTTCTCAGCAAGAATCCTTCACAGTGATGCAGAACTGTGTGAAAGTTACATGCATTATCACCTGACTCATTAGGACTCTGATGTCTCCACATTGTCGTCTTTAAACAGCACATCTGTTGAACAAAATAAAAGCTGATGTATAGATGTAGATCTTTGGAGAATCACAAGAACTAAAGAACCAAAGGGAGACAAAGACGACATCATTTCTACTTTATCTGTTCCTCTTCACTCGTTAATTTTTACCTAAATTTATTGATTTTTTTTTTATTTTTATTTTTTCTTCCAGTTTTATTGAAATACAATTGACATACAGTACTGCATAAATTTAAGATGTACAGCATGATGATCTGACTTACATACATCATGAAATGATTATCACAAGTTTAGTGAATAGCCATCATCTCATATAGATACGAAAGAAAAGAAAAAGAAAAAGATATTTGTCCTTGTAATAAGAACTCTTAGGATTTACTATCCTACAACTTTCATATATAAGCTAGCGCAGTGTTAATGATATTTATTGTATTGTACATTACATCCCTAGCACTTATTTATCTTATAGGTAGAGGTCTGTACCTTTTGACCACCTTCATCCAATTCCCCTTCTCCCCATCACCACTTCACAAATCTGATCTCCTTTTCTATGAGTTTCTTTATTTGTTTGTTTGCTTTTTAAGTTTAATTGACCTACAACACTATGATAGCTCCTGGTGCACAACATAGTGATTCAACATTTCTATACAGTAAAAAAGGATCACCGTGATACATTTTTTAGTTGTCATCTGTCACCATTCAAAGATGTTACAAATTATTGACTATATTTCCCATGCTGTATGTTTCATCCCCATGACATTTATTTTGTAACTGGGACTTTGTACCTCCTAATCTCCCTCACCTATTTCACTTTTCACCTCACCGCTCCCCTCTGGCAACCACTTGTTTGTTCTCTGTTTTAATGGATGCTTTGCCTGAGAGGAGTTTTTATGAACAAGACATCATAAGTTTTCTAAGATTTGGTGAAAGAAAGTTATATTATATATATTAACATAGACCTAAATAATGTAAAATTACCTAATTACCTGATGAGATATGTTTTAAAATAACGTTTTAAAAAAGATTGCCCTTTTATCCTTGACACATATGTTCATGAACATTAAACTATCCAAATATTCAAAATTTTATCTTCACTTCTTGTTACCCTTGACCATTAAAGAAAAAAAAACAGTACATGTTCTCATTGTTGTTATGTATGTGGCTGTGCTTCCTATGCTTGTTTTATAAGATCCTTCCCTCTTAGGATATCACATTCTTTAAAACAGTTGTAGGAAGGATTTAGCTTAGGTTAGAAGACAGGTATGAGGAAGCACTATGATTTTGGCAGAAAGCCAAGGAACTGGACAGAAAATGGTTTAATCTTGCTTTATCCTTGACATAATCTGGAACTGGAGCATGTGGAAATTCTACTAACTGAAAGACCAAAGTTTTCTTATGTAACCTCTTAGCTTTTACGGTAACAAAAATCCACCTGCTTTCCCTGACAGTGGAGTATCTTTGGTGTGTATATTTTAAACAAATCATCCCAAGCAAAGACTTTATTTTTGTAAAATATTTTACTGTGGCCACGTATTTTGTAGAATGTGGTAAAATTTTTATCCTTGGAACCCTAAAACCACTAGGTATATTTTGACGAACTGATGAAAGAAACGGCTTAAGGAAAGTTCTCATTTGAGCCATTAAAAAATCACTTTAGAAATGTCTCTAAAGGAAATAGCAAAAGTTTATCTACAAAACTTGGCAAAAAGAAAAATAAAATTCCTTAATTCTTACCTACCATTTTTTTAATTCACAAGCTTTGTCAGTCTTCTCAAAATGCTTTTCATGACTGCTTACTATGTACCTCAATTACTAGTGTCCTAGTTGGAGCTCTTTCTTAGGTCAGTTTCTTAACTATTACACCTTACTTTAATTGTCCACCTCTACTTCTTACCTACGCACACAAACACTCCAATCCATACTATATTTGCTGCCTGATTCATCCTTCTTTAATTAATCAAATGTCACCATTTGAGTTTTCTATTACAATAATACTGCCAAATGAACAACAGCAAAACTTAATGTTTTAAATGTTAAGTTTTTCTTATTGCTCATGATTCTGTGCGTAGATGGAAGGTCTTTCTAGCCTACATCTGACTAGGCTGATCTTGCTTGGGTTCACTCATGTGTCTGCTGTCTGCAGGCAAATGAATGGCCTGCTGGGGACTAGTCATCAAGAATGACCCTGCCTGTGGTGGATTTCTTTCACATGGTTCCTCATCCTCTTGCAAGTTATACCAGGCTTCTTCAAATGGTGATAAAACGCAAGAGAGAGAGAGACATAGACAGAGACAGAGAGGCAGAGAGAGACAGAGGGAGAGAAAGTATACACAACCATTAATTTTAGACCAGGGTCAAAACTGCTGTGGTGTTAATTAGGCCACATTCTATTGGCCAGAATAAGTCACTGGACTAGCAGAGTCAGTGAAAAAGAAAATAGTCTCCACCCTCTAATGGGGTGGGGGGCTGCAAAGTCACATTACAAAGTATATGGATGTGGGGAGAAGTAAAAGATTGTGAAGATTTCTACATTCTACCACACTCACTGTCAATCTCCTGCTCAAAACCTTTCAAGAACTACCTATTTCATATTCTCATAAAATGTAAACTCTGCTCCCAAGATTTCAAATCCCAAAACAGCTTCCATCTAGCGTAACCTTCAGTTTTAATCTAATTTAACCTCCCTTCCTATTTTTCCTCAACATACTTCCTCTACCTGAGCCATATCATCTACTCATTCTGACATGAATATGTCTTACATTTTTAATCATTCATATCTCTATGCTTTCACCCATATCTCCTATATTATATGCCTTTTTCCATCTTTTATACTTAACTAAACTCTATTTTTATTAAAATCCAGCTTTATTTTTACTAAGCTTTTATTTTTATTAGTCTCAGATGCTTCCTGATTACTCCAGTGCACACAGCTATTTTTATTTTTAATTTCTGAACTCCTCTAGTATAAACATATGTTCTACACAATTTCAGCTCTTGGATGTATAGTTCTTTGTATCATATACTTCTCTTTAATGAGTGTTAGTTTGGTCTACCCAAACTAAAAATGTAAAATATGAATTCCCTAGAGTCTAAACATTAGTTCTAATGATATAATATGTATGTTATGACTTAAAATGTGTCCTCTAAAAATTCATATGTCGGACTCCTAACCCCAGTCCATCACAATATGATCTTATTTGGAGATATCTTTACAGAGGTAATCAAGTTAATATGAAGCTGTTAGGGTGGACCTTAAACTAATATACTGATGTCCTTATAAAAAAGAGAAATTTGAACACAGAGACAAACACATATAGAAGGAAGACAATGTGAGGAGACATAGGGAAAGACAGCCATCTACAAGCCAAGGAGGGATGCCTGGAACAGATCTTTTCCTCAGAGCTATCAAAAGGAACCACTACCTCAACTTTGGACTTCTCTCCTCCAGAATTGTGAGATAAGAAGTTTCTGTTATTTCAACCGCTCAGTTTGTAGAACTCTGTTAGAATAGCCTTAGCAAACTAATATTAAGTATTAAATAAATATTTATTTTTGTTTGATTAATTGAATAGATGAAAGACTCATGAGTATAAATTAATAATCCTATGTTCTTAGATGAGAGAAATTTTGGCTGAATTGCTAGAAACTTAAAACTGCTGGATCACACATTCACAATATATAAAACAAGGTTTTAGTGTTTGCCAATATTAAAACTATTGACCAATAGAATAATTAAATTCTCTACATTATATGTTAGATATGAGATGAAGAAACATATGTGGATGGAAACAGAAAAGATGACCAACAAGTACTGCACATAGGGAGTAAAGTGGGCTGTTTTGCTCTGTGCAGCTATAAAATAGTGGTTGGCAAAGAGGCGCTAAATGTTAATGAACTATATGAAATTAAAAATCCAATATGAAGAGGGGTTTATAAAAGTGTAATCAGTTCAGCTGAGACATACATTACTTATTTGTTCTCCTGGGGACACAATGGCGAATAAGACACACATAGCCTCCTCACCTTTGAGACTTTAAGGGTAGATATATTAAAAAAGTGAATAATTGATAACAACGACAATAATAATAAGTATTTTTACGTCAGGTAAAATATAGGAAGCTGAAATAATCTATGGCAGGGGTTCTAACCTTAACGAGGAACCCAGTTAGGTATCTGTGAGTGAATGACCTTTAGTATGAGACCCAAAGCATGTTTAGAAATTTTCTTCCTCAACAACAGTGAAAGAGACAAAGTATGTTAAGTAAAGGAAAGATAATGATTGTTTGATGAATCTGGGCCAAAAAAAATCTTGGAAGACAAAAACACTGAGTATTATTCTCTTTCTTTTAGAGGGTGGTTAAAAAGGTTTTTCACTTTTCTTCTTTCTTTGGCTACATCAGCCCGTAGAACTTGCGTAGTTCTGAAACTTTCCCCGAAACAAGCTGTAGCCCCGCAGGCTGCTGCCTAACCTAGCCTGACACATTAGAAACAAGGAATAAAGTAGCAAGACATGCCTCAGAGACTTGCTTAAACTTCCGCAGTGAAGAGCAACACAGGTCTGACTAGCAAAATTGAAAACCCAAAGCAGTACTTCAGAGATAAAACGATGCCAGAAATAGAAACAAGCAATCATCAAGAGAACGATTTAAAGCACCAGCTCATGATTCCATCTCACAGCCCAAGTCAGGCAGAAGAAAATTCAATATTGTTCAATGATGTAAATAAAGTATTGAGGAAAATAAAATCCTAGTGCCTAAGGTAACAATAGTATTGATGTCTGCAGATTCTGCGTGACAGATGGTCTCAGCCGCCACTGCAGAGGTGGATACAGAGCTATATACCAGCTCGTGGCATCATAAACTATTCAGCTTAGACAGACTCATCCCCAGGACAGAGTGATTGGGGCAATTATCCTGTGTTCTGTTCTTTGTGGGAGCCCTGCTCTGCTGCTAGCAGTCAGCTGGGCAACAATTCTTTGAGCCAGGGGGAGCTGTTTGCCAGACAGAGCTGAAAAAAGACATGAGACATGATTCCACCATAAGCAGGCTTTAAATTGGCCTGATCTCCAAAGCCATCTAGGGGATATCAATAAGAGCCACCTGCAGAACTGCTTGCATAATAACTCCTAGCACTCCTGGGAGAAATCATTAAAGAGATTATAGTAGAGATCCTAAACTGGGGACCAAAGAGCCACATCTAGCCCTCATACCTATATTTTTTGGTCTGAATAATGCTGGCTTGCATACATTCTTTTTGAATCTTTTAAATTAGTTGCTAACCTTTAAAAATTAGAATTTCTGGCTTCTCTTGAAAATTTGGAGGATCTAACACAATGTGAATATGTGCCCATTGCACATTTTTGGGGAGTATTCGTTTTCTAATTTGCTGTACCCCCAGCACTCCCCATTGTTTTGCTTATATCTCATTTGCTTCATTATTTTTTTTATGTGGGTTGGTCCTTCTAGGCATTTAAGTCCTAAACCCAGGACTAAGGAGGCAAAGGAGGATGGAGATTAGGAAATGTTGATCAGACAGGGAATTCATTGTCTAGAAAAAAAACAAAGGCCTAAAAGAGTTATATTGATAAATTCAGAGGTAATTGGGAAGATCACCCACATATCAGGGAAATGAATTCAGATTTCATGAGAGGTAATAGGCAAAGCAAGGAAATAAAACAGGTTATATTATGAGATGGTTTACACTTTTTCAATCAGAATAGTGAAGGCAGCCAAGGACCCAGAAAGATTTGATCAAAGTAAAAGTCTCTGTATTAGTTTGCTCTGGCTGCCAAAACAAAATACCCTAGACTTTGTGGCTTAAACAACTGAAATTTATTTTCTCACAGTTCTGGAGGCAGGGTGCCACCAGGGTTGGCTTCATGTGAGGGACCTCTTTCTGCCTTGCTACCTTCTTACTGTGTCCTCACATGGTGGAGAAAGAGAGCAAACTCTCTGGTGTTTCTTCTTATAAGGACACCAGTCCCATCACGAGGGCCCCACTAACATAACATCAGCTCTTGTTATTTACCTCCAAAAGGCCCCATCTCCAAATGCACATTGGGGGTTAAGATGTCAACATATGAATTTAGAGCAGGGGAACGTTCTGTCCATGACAGTCTCCATTAAAGCTACCCTGTACAAAGATACCCTGTCCCACTTGACCGATAATGGCATCATAAGGAAAATTGAAGTAGTCAGGGTTCTCTAGAAAAATAGAACCAATATGAAGAACCAGGAGAACCAATGGTGTAAATTCTTCCCTAAGTCCAAAAGTTTGAGAAGCGGGAACTTAGATGATGAAGGTCCTAGTCCTAGGCCAGGAGAAGATTGATGCTTCAGCTCATGCAAAGCAAAAGTCAGGCAAAAAGAATTTATTTTCCTCTGCTTTTGTGTTCTACTCAGGACGTCAACAGATTAAATGAGGTCCACCCATGTTGGGGTGGACAACCTGCTTTACTCACTCTACCATCAGTTCAATACTCATCTCTTCCAGAAACATCCTCACAGACACACCCAGAGAAATAATGCTTAACCATATATCTGCATACCTGTAATCTGATCAAGATAGACACAGTATTAACCATCACAAAAATACATCTTGCAAATCAAGTGACTGGTAAATTGAGACTGGACCATCCCTGGTTTAGTTAGGTCTACATTAAATGTTTAAGAAAGACTTTGGGAAGAGTTTATACCAGAGACAAAGAACAACGTATGAAGGAGAAAATATTACCTAGTGCATAAGTGGTAGCCTGAGTCTCCGTACTTCAGATACTGCTAAATGGTTGTTACTTCTTCAGATTCAGATAAAGTCAGTATACATTTATAAAAAAATCACTGCTGTTTATAAAGCAACCTTAGAAATCTGAAACTCTGGACTGAAAGAAAGCAGAGAGATACTCTTGTGGGTTCCTGTGTAAGAATTTGGAGCAATACAGATACAACTGCTTGCACTACTCTCTCCATCCTGGAAGGCTGGACAGCTTAAGAAGAAAAGAGCACAGACAGCAGCCTGGTATATAAACTGACCTTCCCTGTAATCTGAGAAAGCAAGCTCCATTGACCGGCACTGAGCACTACGCACCTAGATTGGTACTGTGCTCTACATGAACACCTGTGCTTACGGTCTGTCTATATTTTTATTTATTTTACTTTTTTCTATGACTTTCATTAAAATTTGCTGAGGAAGTTAAACAGCAAAATTATCTAAAACTCCTCTTAAAATATGGAGTGATTTGTGCAGCTGGGAAGATGGAGTATATTTACTTTCTTTTACTCCTCCCACTAAGTACAACTGAAAAACCCTGTACATTTTATATAAAACAAATATAAGGAGATTCTGAAAGGTCAAAAAAAGACAGCAGATCATCTAGGGTGTCACAGTTTGTTACAGAGAGTTCAGGGTCCCTTTCCCTGAATCTCCACTGATACCCCAAAACAGTGGTCTCATTACTGCTGGGCAATGGTGAAAGGCTTCACTTTCAGCTAGGCTGCCTCTGACACCACCTCAGTGGAGAGAGTTGGGTGACTCTTTATTGTCAGTTGGAAATGGAAATTTAGGCTTCCCATGGGTTTCCACTGACAACATAGAGGAAGCAAGGGGTTGGTGAAGGGAAGGGTTCATTGCCAACCAGTAGAGACAAAAGTTTCAGCTTCCTACTTGCCTTCTCAGACACCACTCCAGTAGGAATACTGGGGAGCCTTGTTACAGCCTAATAAGGGTAGAATATTATGTTCCTTACTTGAATTTTCCTGGTATCAATGGATACAGCACCACAAGGTTTGGGTTGGAGAAAAGCAGTTACTATCGCAAAGTTTTCTAACTTACTGGACTTCCCCTTTCATAGTTTTTTTGGTAGAGCAGGTAGGGGGGTTTAAGTCTATGCCTGTTGAATTCCAACTTTAGCTTCAAGTCTGGTATACGTGAGGCTAAAAGAAAACACAGGTGTACTGGGTTGAATAGTATCCCATTTAAATCCAGTTCAATGTAGAACCTTGGAATATGCCCTTGTTTGGTAACAGGGTATTTGTAGATATAATCAAGTTAAGATGAGTTCACACTGGATTAAGGTGGACTTTAATCCAATATGACTGGTGTCCTATAAGAAGAGGAGAACACACATGGATATGGGGAGACACAGATTAGAAAGGAAGAAGTACAACTGTCCTTCTTGACAGATAGGATGATTGCCTATATAGAAATTCCAAAAGAATCTACAAAATCAGAACTAATAAATGAGTTCAGTGAAGTTGAAGGACACAGATTCCTGTACACTAGCAAGGAACACATGGACACTGGAATTAAAAATACAATACCACTTAACATGCCTTAAAAAATGAAATACTTAGGTGTGTAATTCTAACAAAACATGTACAGGATTTGTAAGCCCAAACTATACAACACTGATGAAAGAAATCAAATAAAATCTAAACAAATGGAGAGACATACAGTGTTTATGGATTGAAGCAGCAATACAGTGAAGTTGCCAAACTTCCCCAAGTTGGTATATAGGTTTAATTCAATTCCTATCATAATGCAAGCAAGACATGTTGCAGTTATGCACAAGATAATTCTAACATTCATACTGAAAATCAAGGCAACTAGAATAGTTAAAACAATTTTGAAAAAGAAGAATAAAGTGGGAGAATTGATCTACCTGGTTATTATGTAGCTACAGTAATCAACACTCTATGGTACAGGCAGAAGAATAGACAAATAGATCAACAGACAAATAGATCAATGGAAAAGAATAGAGAGCCCAGAAATAGACACAAATATGTCCAACTAATTTTGATAAAAGTGCAAAAGTAATTCAATGGAGGAAAGATAGCCTTTTCAACATATAATGACAAAGCAATTGGACATTCATAGGCAAAACAAATGAATGTCACACCTTATACAAAAATAACTCACCATGGATCATGGACTAAAATATAAAATAAAAATCTTTTAGGAAAAAAGATAGGAGGAAATCTTTGAGACTCAAGGCTAATGAGTTCTTAGACATGACACCAAAAGAAGCACGATCCATAGAAAATGAAAAATTGAACTATATAACTTCATAAAAATTACATACATTTGTTCTGAGAAAGGTATTGTTAAGGGGATGAAAAGACAAGTCACTGAGTGGGAGAAAAAAAATTTCAAGTCGTATGTTTGACAAAGGACTAGTATTTAGAATATATAAAGTACTCTGAAATCTCAACAAAAATAAACAGCCCAATTAGATAAAATGAACAATCCAATTAGAAAGTGGGCAAAAGAAAGGAAGAGACAACTCACCAGAGAGGATATACAGCTGAAAATATGCACTTGAATATATGTTCAAACATCAATAGCCGTTGGTGAAATGCAAATTAAAACCATATGTGATAGTCCTACACACCTATTAGAATGGCGAAAAAAAAAAAGTGACAGCATCAAATGCTGTCAAGGATTCAGATAAACTGGATGATTCATATATTGCTGATGTTAATGCAAAATGTTACATTCTGGAAAACAGTTTGAGAGTTTCTTAAAAACAAAAATAAGCATTGGACTACCATCGAACCCAGCAATTGCACACTTAGACATTTGTACCAGAGAACTTAAGACTTACTTTCACAAAAAACCTGTAAATAAATGTTTATAGCAGCTTTTTCCATAATAGGCAAAAACTGGAAACAACCCAGATTTCCAGCAGGTGAAGATTCAAACAAACTTTAACCCATCCACACCATGAAATACTCTAGCTATAAAACAAACTATTGATATACACAATACTCTGGATGAATCTTCAGCAAATTATGCTGAGTGAAGAAAAGCTAATCCAAAAGTCACATACCGTATGGTTGCATTTATATAATAGCCTTGAAATGACAAAATTACAGAAAAGGAGAACAAATCAGTCATTGCCGGGAGTCAAGGAGGGAGTGGGTATGTATGGGAGGAAAGTGGATGTGACTATAAAAGGACAACCTGAGGGATATATGTAGTGATGGAAATGTTCTGGTTCTAGTTATTGTAGTATATTTTCACACGTTACTATTGACGAAAATGACGTAAAGGGTTTCACTGTATTGTTTCTTACAGTAGCATGTGAATTTACAATTATATCAGAATAAGCAGTTAAATTCAAATTTGAAATATGTCCTATAAAATAGAATAATATAGAAAATAGGATACTTATATACCCACATTCAGATTAAATACATGTGGTCCCTTCATAAAATAGAGAAATAAAAAGCTATGGGGCTTCCCTGGTGGCGCAGCGGTTGAGAGTCCGCCTGCCGATGCAGGCGACACGGGTTCGTGCCCAGGCCCGGGAAGATCCCACATGCCGCGGAGCAGCTGGGCCCGTGAGCCATGGCCGCTGAGCCTGCGCGTCCGGACCCTGTGCTCCGCAACGGGAGAGGCCACCACAGTGAGAGGCCCTCGTACCGCAAAAAAAAAAAAAAAAAAAGCTATGGATAACTGCAAAGGGCATGTCCCCTCCTCCCATTCCTCACCCTTCCTAAGTTGGTAATATGTTTCCCATACTTGTAAGGATACATTTATCTATAAATAAAGGTAACTACAAGCCATATATAATATTATTCATGTGATCAACTTTGAGGAAGTATAACATATACACAGTAAAAAGTTTTTAAATATGAAGTTGGATGAGCAAGTAAGCCTAAGTAACCACCAATGCAATCAAGATATGAAACACATCTAATTCCTCCAAAATTCATTCACCCCCTCTACAATCCATCCCCTCCAACCCTGGACCCACAGAAACATGTGTCATATTGTTTTAAGTATTATAAATACCTACATAAATTTACCATACAATATACTAGTATATCTTTTTTTTTTACATCTTTATTGGAGTATAATTGCTTTACAATGGTGTGTTAGTTTCTGCTTTATAACAAAGTGAAACAGTTATACATATACATATGTTCCCATATCTCTTCCCTCCTGCGTATCCCTCCCTCCCACCCTCCCTATCCCAGCCCTCCAGACGGTCACAAAGCACTGAGCTGATCTCCCTGTGCTATGCGGCTGCTTCCCACTAGCTATCTACTCTACGTTTGGTAGTGTATATATGTCCATGCCTCTCTCTCGCTTTGTCACAGCTTACCCTTCCCCCTCCCCATATCCTCAAGTCCATTCTCTAGTAGGTCTGTGTCTTTATTCCTGTGTTACCGCTAGGTTCTTCATGACATTTTTTTTCTTAAATTCCATATATATGTGTTAGCATACAGTATTTGTCTTTCTCTTTCTGACCCTAGAGTCTGTCATACAGAGTGTAGTATATCTTTTGGCAACTCGGTTTGCTCTAAGCACTCCCCTTCTCATATCAGCTGTTTCTCAACCTCTCTCTCTCTCTCTCTCCTTCTCATTTTCTGATTCAAAATGTCTGTGTACTTTGAAATTCCTACAGAGCTCACTGATATCGGAGGGAGAAACTTCTCTTTTCCTGAAGAAAATTTAATGTAAGGGTTTTCACTAGAGGTACAGAAAATACTTATCTCTAGGAAAGAGGAAATAGCTCACAAACTGGGGTACCAGGACAGAGGGTCCTTCTGCAAGATTTTGTTTAAAGGACAGGAGCTTGATGCCTGACCAAGTTTTTAGACAGCATTTTACCAAGTTTATGGTCAAAATATTGTAATAATTAGAATAGAACAAAGAGCACCACTTTAGCCATCCATCACTGAGGCATCTTTGCCCAGGCAATTCTGGCAGTGGGAATGAAAGTGAAGCCGCTAATATAGTTAGAGTGAAATGTTTGATAAGTCCACAAGGAACTCTGTGAAGACAGGAAGAAAGGAGGCCTCATCTTGCTCTGTCATTAACAGACAAAGGGACTGTGAATCTTATGGGGGTTATACAAATTGGGGGAAGATCCCTTATATTACCACAACCAATTCCACAATTTGGTTATCAGAAAATGACGAGACATACATTAGCAAGGAATGTACAAGCCTGAAAGTAAAAATATCTAGCATGTGACCAGCATCCTGCTTACAGTCCTCAGTTGAGAAACTCATTGTGGTTAGACAGACTAAGGGGATGGAAGGGAAATTAGGAAACAAAATGGCACTTCTACTAGCAGTTCTACCTTCCAAGATAAAAGAAATCACTGGAAAAGATTAGATCTCTAGGACCTCCAAACCAAGGGGAAGTAAATAAATAACAAACATTTCCAATGTAAGAGGGGATGCCATTGCAAAAGTTTGGCCTTCACTGTATGCCCATGAAAAATTGGCCAAGGGGAAAGACTGGCCCTAAGTTAAATTTTAAAAGTGAAAACTCTTCTAAAATAGCCTTGCTAGATCAATTTCTTTGCAGGCAAACCCTTTGGGTTTTATTGTTTGTGAAAATACAGCCTGATCAAATGGGTCAAAATTTGTATTTAGGAATTTCAGAGTTTACTTAAGTTGGAATACAACCTTTCTACTGGTACAATTATAAGCAAATATATATTTTTAATTCATCCTTGATATGACCTATGCAGGAGGAATTGATGGAATATTAGAAAAGTGTGGTAAAGGGAATTCTAAGGTGACTTCATGAGCTCCACCTCCTGCTGCCAAGCCTGTATAATCTCATCCCCTTGAGTGTGGACAGGATTTCTCTTTTGCTTGTAGAAGGTAAAATACAGGCAAAAGTGATGGGATATCACATGCTTGACTAGGTTATTTTATATGGCAAATGTGATGTCTTATCATGATTACATCATGTTATATGAAAATCCATCTTAGCAGATTGGTGAACAAGAAATTCTCCTGCTGAGCCATTTGTGAACTGCCTATGAATAGGGCCACATGGCAGTAAACTGCAGTGGCCTCTAGGACCTGAGGCTAGACCCCTGCCGAAAGCCAGTAAAAAGCCAGGGCCCTCAGTCATAGAGTCGCACAGAAATAGAGTCTTCCAACAACTGAATGATTGTGGAAGTGGATTCTTCTCCAGGCAGGTCTCCAGATGATAATGCAGTCTACTTGCCACCTTGATTGCAGCATGTGAGACCCAGAGCAGAAGACCCAGTTGAGCTGTGCCTAGACTTGAACCACTGAAATTGTGAGATAATAAATGTATGTTGTTTTAATCTGTTAAGTTTGTATCTGTTAGTTGTGCATCACTATTTCTAGGATGAGCCATAATTTCTGAGAATTCAGAATGGTATCAGTCTAGATAAAATTGAATTAAAGTATTATTAGAAAATGGGCTGTTTTAAGCATTGTTTTCTTTTTTGGCATAAAATTAATTAGTGAGAGATGTTTTTTCTATAGGCTGTGGAGATCTGTTAGAGTGGAGTAGGACCCTGTATTCACACATCAATATAATCTGAAATATAATTATCAAGTAGTTCTTTCCCAGTGCTAAATGTTTTCAATTTTTTTTATTAGAATTTTTATCATGATGCCACATGATAGGTCTTGACATGCTGCCTTCCATTTTTTCTAACAGAGGGTATTTTTGCAGAGTTACAATTGAAATTGGCTATATTTTCTGTTTGAGAAATCATATATATATTTAAATGTTCTAGGAAAAGATGATGGAGATACATCACATAACTCAGAAAATAATAGGATATAAAATGCTGCAAAATGAATGGAGAAAAACAATTTTAGTGAACTAGGTTGTCTTCTGATAACTCTAATCTCTTGAGTAAATATAGGTTTTTATCTATATGGTGATCATTCCATTACAACCAATGCAAAACTGAAGGAGCCCGTCATATTTTATTTGAATATTTAACAATTTACACTAAATCCTGCTTTGGCTATAATTTTATGAATTTTCTGTGTTTGTTTTATGTAAAAATGTGAAAATTTGATTTACAAGAAAAATATATATTTGGTTATTCACATGACCAAAATGTGTTTTTCACATATATTTGAAATTCGTCCAAATATTTGATCTTTGTCCTGACTCACAGTTCCCCCAACACTTAGAATTTCCCAAATGTTGAGAGTGTAAAGGTGTCTCTTTTTATGTTAATGAGGTGACTTTTGGAAATCACCTAAGGATGGGGAACCAACCTTGCCAGTGGAACCAATCAGGTGATTAGAGGATTGGAACTTTCAGTCCCACCTCTGACTTCCAGGGAGGGAAGAGGGGCTGGAGGTTGAAAAATTGCCAATGGCCAATTTAATCAACCATGCCTATGTACTAAAGTCTCTGTAAAAACCCAGGACTGGGTTCAGAGAGCTTCCAGGTTGGTGAAGGCAAGCAGGTTCTGGAAGAGTAGCAGGCCTGGAAAAGGCATGGAAGCTCTGCACCCTTTCCTGTACCTTGCCATATGCACCTCTTCCATCGGACTGTTCCTGAGCTACACCCTTTTATAATAAACCTGTAATCTAGTGAGTAAACAGATCTTCCTGAGTTCTGTGAGCCATCCTAGAAAATTAATTGAACTCAAGGCAGTGGTGGTAGGAATCTCTGATTTACAGCTATTTGGTCAGAAATAACCTGTAACAACCTGGACTTACTGTTGGCATCCTGAGTTGAAGCGGGTTGTTGGAATCTCCAATTTGTAGCCAGGCTGTCAGAACACAGGTAATAGCCTGGGTGTTTGTTGGGGGTGGGAGGTGGGATCTGTCTTGTGGGACTGAGCCCTCAACCTGTGGAATCTGATGCTATTTCCAGGTAAATAGTGTCAGAATTGAGTTGAATTATAAGACACCCAGCTGGTGTCAAAGCATTGCTTGTTGGAGGGGTGCGGAACCTCCCTCTGTCCCCCTCTCCTCACACGTTGGAATTGGGTCCAGGAACCTAATTGAGAAATCTCTAAGACCTGCTAAAACTATGAGGAGACTATCTGAAAGTTAAGTGCTTACAGAATTGTAACATATATGTGCTAAATTTGATAGGGTTTTTATAATATACCGGTCTGCTCTTAAGGAGCAGGGCCATATGTAGTGTAAGTCACATAGAGGTTGTTTTATATATAAACATTCTGAGTGAACTTAAAGTCATAATACATGATATTTTTGATGGTTCTGAAAATTATTTGTTCTGCTTTCTGATACTTTTGATAGATTAGGAGGAATTAGCTCGGGGAAAACCTGAAGTTTTATATATATATATATATATATATATATATATATATATATATATATATACAAGAATATTATAGCTAACAATAAAATTGCTAGTGACAAAGCAATAAACAATGGTCCTAGTTAAGGATAACAAAGAATGCAATGCGGAAGATAGGAATAAATTAAATGAGTGCAGTTCAAATGGAGGAAGGCAGAGGAGAAGTTTAAATAAAATTTAAGAGTTTACTAAGTATTTGGGGGCTCTGTGACACTGGATTCTCTCGTTAGTAGGAAAGAACAATTTTGATGGTAGGAAAGGTAGAGCTTCTCTTTCTTTCACTTTCAAGTGATTAGGGTGCCTTCTTATTCTTCAGACTCTAAAGCCAATTGAAGGACAGGTGGGATAGTTTTCAAAAAGAGGAAAGGGGAATAGTAGTTTTCAAAATCTTGAAGAACAAAATTCAAAAATGCTCTTTGATTTGACAGTATATAGCCACCTGGGAATGTTAAAAGTACCGACTAAATTGTGGTTTGTAAATGTTCATATGAAAGCCAAATAAAATGGGGCCTAATAACCAAGGCGATTACTTAGATTTATCATTAATTCATGGCTTAAAAAAAGTTAAAAGTTGCCTTTGTCCCTACTGAGATGACATAATTAGAGAAGGAAAATTCTTCCACTTGAGTTTGAAAAACAGTAGGTTGAATTCAGTATCGTAGGGAGTAATGGAAAAGAATGGGCAGCAGGATAGCAGGATAGAGAGGGGAAGGATTTGAAAATAGCAAGAGTAACCACTGTGGCCCAAAACATGAGTCTAGGGGCTTCCCTGGCATCCAGTGGTTGGAGCTTTGCCTTCCAATGTGTGTGTGGGTAGGTGCAGGTTTGATCCCTGGTGAGGGAGCTAAGATCCCACATGCCTCGGGGCCAAAAAAAAAAGAAAACATAAAACCGAGGCAGTATTGTAACAAATTCAATGGCGACTTTGAAAATGGTCCACATCAAAAAAATTTTAAGACAAACAAACAAACAAAAAACCCGAGTCCACAGCAAATCCGAAGAGCAAGGCTTCAGCAGCACTAAAGGAGACAACATCCTGATGAGACCAGAAGCAGTGGTGTGGCCACTTGGGATCCATGAAGCAGTCCTACCGGGGTATTCCCATCCAGTCATTCACATCTTCAAGTAAGGCAGATTAGGGAAGGTTTTCTGCGTGTTAATAAGTGGCAGGCTGGGGGCGATGTATCAATAGTTCCAATGACAAGCCCGAAGGCAGAAATGGCCCAAACCAAAAAATCCAAATGGGAATGATAAAATATGAAGAGAAGAGAGATATGCATATTTGTGCATATGGTGTACCTATGCTAAGCTATATATTATCAATATATTATTTCAGAAATAAATGCATTACAAATTATTTTAAGAAGTCTTGCTTACTTAATTATAGTCTCCATCCTGCCTCACATTGGTACTTCCATCCTTACTTTGTACTCTAGTTTGAAACTGTGCTGCATTGCAAAGTCTTTGTTTCTTTTTGGGGCATAATATATGCCATCTATTTTTTTTGAAGTCCTGCATTCACAATAACTAGCACTTGTTCTGTGCCCAGTATATGCTCATTGATAACTTGAATAAACAAATGGCTAGATTGTTCAATCTATCAAGAAATTAACATTTGAAAACTAGAAAATTGACATGTAATGAATGGTCACTTGTAAAGCAGCATTTATAAATTTTCTATGGTATCAAATATAATGTATTTTTCATTTATGCTTTATTTGAACCATAAAGGAAATTATATATTGTCAAAATAACCACTTTTGATCTATCAACTTGTTCATCACCTTAAAATAAGGTGTTATATGGACTATGATTCCAACTAATATATTTTACTGACAGACTATTTTGTTCAAATGGGGGTGGCAAGAAAGCTAAATTTTCTTGTCTTAATAGTTCTTTCATTTATTTGTAAAGGCAATTCTTATCTGGTTTTACAATATTAACATACATTATTACTAACATAGGCTTAACAATGTTGCATTTACTCTTCAGAATGCAACAGTATCCCATTCACATAGATTATGATTTAGTGATTTAAGTCACATTTTCCCAAATATAATATGATTATGTCACATCTCAGCTTGCAACCTACTATGATCTCATTACATATAGAAGAAATCAATACAGGCTTAGAATGGACTGCATCGTCTTTCATAATCTCATTCTAACTCATTTCCAGCCTAATCTCCTAAAACTCCTATCACTAACCTGTGCAATCACCACCCTGAACTTCCCACTGTTCTCTCTACCTGTGTCAGACTCTTCAAAAAAGGAATCTTCTTTCCATATCCACTCCTATTTCCCTAGTTCAAGAATTCATCCTGTTCTCCCTAGACTTCTGCAGTAGTTTCCAATAGGTTTGCCCACATGATTTTAAATTAGTTTTCCAGAGTGAATCCAAGGTAAATATTTCAAAACAAAATTCTGAAAATAGTTTGCAATACATCAAGGAATTCTTATCACTCATAGGATAAGAACTAAACAAGGTCTAGGCACGATGTGATCTGCCCTATCTCTCCAGTCTTTCCCAGTTTCACCTTTATATTCATTATCAATGCTCAGCCATACTGCTTCCATTGCTCCATTTTTATTTGTTTGAGAATATCTTCCTTCCTCATAACACTGCCATGATGTTTCCTTTACCTGGGAATTCTCTTCTGGCATGCTCCATTTCACTTAGTGAACTCTGATTCACTTTTCAAACATCAATTTAAAAATTATGGCTTTGGGCTTTCAGTTTCTTCTTGGAATAAAGAGAGATGGAAAGAGTGCCACTGTCACCCTCAAAAAAAGAAAAAAATGCATCAAATTACAAATTCATGACTTTTCTTGAACCAAAGAACTGAGCTTGTGGTCCAGGCAATTAATCCAAAACCTAAGAAGAGACTAGAGCCTTGAGGAAACAAAAGAAAGGGGGGAACGTGAGCACTTCTTCACCTGGGATGATGGAGCCAGGCACTGACAAGAAGAATGCAGCTATAGTTGCTAACAAGTTGGCAGCTGATTATGTGTTAGTGTGAGAGTTTTTCTGTTTGTTTGTTTTTGTTTTTTGGGGGTTTTTTTGCGTTACGCGGGCCTTCACTGTTGTGGCCTCTCCCTTTGCGGAGCACAGGCTCCGGACGCGCAGGCTCAGCGGCCATGGCTTACGGGCCTAGCCGCTCCGCGGCATGTGGGATCTTCCCAGACCGGGGCACGAACCCACATCCCCTGCATCAGCAGGTGGACTCTCAACCACTGCGCCACCAGGGAAGCCCTAGTGTGAGAGTTTTGAGACCTCAGGTGGTGCATGTATTCGGGAGGAGTTCACACCCACTTGTAGGTTTTTAAACATGGACCTCATAAGATAGTCACAAAAAGATCAGTGAAAGTTCAGAGGAGAGCTCCTTCACAGTGCAGGGTTGGGGGAGGGAAATGGCAATGGCTGCAAGAGGAGCATATCTTTCCCTAAATAGGAAAGATCTAAATGATATTTCTTCCCTACCTGCCCTACAGAACTTACTGTGGTAGAAAATCAATAAACACCATAGCCTTTAGGGCATTAATAAAGACTGCTGAAGGAACTGGAGGGGCAGAATCAGAATACATGCTTGTCCAGGGTTACAGCTGGAGTAGGGGTAATTATATTTTACCACCAGACTAAAAAATAAAGAGTGACAGGTGAACAATTCTGGCAGAGGTTCAAAATAGTGCAAGACTCTAGAGGAATGATCTCTGGGGCACATTGTAAAGAGAAGCCCTAAAACTGAGGTTGAAGCAGAAACGATAATGCCATATAAAATATTAGCCCCCAAACTAAACACAAATTATTACCAAAGGAATTAAGTGACCAAGGTGCACTGAGGGTGACAATAGCAAGAAAACAACCCAAACCTAGGCCACTCCTGTTTGGATAGCCTCAAATCCACACAGTAAAGATCTAGAAGAAGAAAAAGCATGCCAATTTCCAGACCAAAAAAATAAAGTTATTTACCTCAGTAACCACTGTCTTATTTAGGATGTCTGATTTCTTTCAACAAAACATTAAATGGTTTATAAAAAGGCAAGAAATAAACAGTGAACTCCAAGAGACAAAAATAATCAATAGAGTTGACACACATGTCAGAAATCTCTGAGAAGAATGTTAAAATAAGTGTAATTAATATAATAAAGTCTCTAATGGAAAAGGTGGACATCATCCAAGATCATATGGGTAATTTTAGCAGAGAAATAAAGTATATAAGAGAGAAAAAAATTAAAATGCTAGAAGCAAGCAAATTAAACAACAGTAAGAAAGATAAGGAAAGCCTTCAACATACTTATGCCCAATACAGCCAATTTAACATTCTCCATATGATCAAAAAAGAAAAAAGAAAAAATCAGTGAACTTGAAGATAGGTCAAAAACAAAAATATATGAGAAAATAGAACTGAAGATCCAAGGGCTATTGGACAATATTATCTGGTCTAATAAATGTATTCTTGGAATCCCAGAAAAAGAAGAGAAAGATAAGGGGAGGAAAAATATATAAAGACATAATGGCCACAAGTTTTCTAAAATTAGAGACAGATACAAGACACACACACACACACACACCACCCCACCCTAGTAACTGTCAAACTCCTGAAAATAAATGAAAATGAGAAAAACGTGAAGACATCCAGAGAAGACAGACACATTACATGAAAAGACCAAAGATAAGAATTACACCACACTTTTTATCTGAAATCATATAAGCCAGAACACAACGAATTGTCATATTTGAAGTGCTAAAAGGAAAAAAAAAGACTCTGCCTGCATAGAATTCTATACCCTAAAATATCTTTCAAAGTAAAGGAGAAATAACTACTTTCACACACACAGAAATAATTTATGTCTAGTAGACTTATACCACAAGAGATATTAAGAAAAGCTCTTTAAGCATAAAGAATATGAAACCAGACAGAAACTTGGACATACTAAAAAGGATGAACCCTTGATATAAAATAAATGAAGGAAAACATAAAATTCAGTTTTTTCCTTACTTTTAATACCTCTAATAGTTAGCTCTGTCTAAAGAAAAATAGTGATATATTGTATGTTTAAAGGATATGTTAATGTAAAATTTATGACAAAAATAGCACCAAAGATTGGAGGGAAGAACTGGTATGTTACATTGTAAGCGTCTTACACTTCATATTAAGTGATACAACATTGTATAAGTAGACAACATTATCATAACATAACACATAATGTAATATTATACCTAAGGGTTTACACCCTAGGAACAACCACTCAGTTTTCAAAAGTTATAAATAATGCATAGTAGAGAAAAATTAGGATTGTAAAACATGTTGAACTAACTTAGGAGAAGGCATTAATTATCTTTTATATACACTTATTTTGCTTTATACACTTATTTCAGCTTATAGAAACACATTTTTTGAGTGATTTATTAGCTGGACACCTTTTTTTCATAAATTGCAAGCTCTATGGGAGTTGGGACCACATATGTTTTTGCATCAAATTACATCCCAACAGCCTAGTATGTATAATAGGCTCAATAAATATTTATTGAATAAATGAATAAAATCTACTTGCCTGTGCAAACAAATTTCTGTGTCTCCAATGCCCTTGGTCCATTTCACTGCCCAGAAGAGTTTCTAGTCTTTCGAGATATGATTCACTACCTCCTTTTGTTTCCTTAATTCTCCATTTGTGCCATACTCTTATTTAGTACTTAATTTCTGTCAGCACTTAACAAGTCAGTGGGGGTGGGGGGGTCCAATTATGAGCTAAATTTGATCCCTACCTAACAGAGTGCAGCATAGTTTATTGACATGATAATTAGGCAACCAATATTTACAATGCAATGAAAATAGTGTAAATATAGTTAAGGGCTTTTGAGGACATCCAGAATGTGAGAGGATACAGAAAACAATTACTGTATACCACTTTACTAATTATTAAGCAATCACAAGTAGAGATTCCACTTGTTGCAAGTATATCATTTGATATTTTTGTTTCCCTGATTTTTTTTAGAAACAGAAATTACCTAGTTTTTTAAAAAAACATTAAATGGCATTTGTATAATCAAGTACGCAATAAGTTTTTCATGTGCTCATTTGGTGTGTTTAGTATAATTTATAATTACAGGGTACACAAGTGTACCCTGTACAAGCAGCTGAGATCTGGTGTAGTTACACATTAGCTCTAATTATTATGTTAAAATTAGCTACAAAAAGAGTAATGCAGGTGTTAGACTCTTCCTTGAAATCATAAGCTAAAAGATTTAAGCATATGTATGGAAAACTAGTGTTAGTATGCAATTTATGATAGTTTATAATTTGATATCCCCTTTAATGTTGGGAAGTGTAACACTATACCCACTATTGGACTATTGTAGAGCAGACCTTCTTCCTTTGACCTCTCTTCTCAGTTTCTAAAGTATGTGAACAATTATATATGGAAATTTTAGCTTGCTAGTGCCTCTTAGGTTCCAGGTATAGACGTGACTGGAAGTGCCCTTTAAGTGAAGAAGTCTAAGATCTAAAGATGAGATGACTTTTATGGAAATGAAAAACAAAATGTGCTCCTTACTCCTGATCTTTAGTTTTTTTCTTGCATAACATGGAGGTTTCAACTGCTCCCCAATATACTCCAAAATTTCAACTCTACTAGCTTGTCACCTACCACTTTTTCTTAATTCACTCTTATTTAACAAGTAGATATCTATATTTACATATATGGATTCATTTTATGAAAGAAATAATGCAAATTATAAAGGATTCTAATAAATATAAAATTATTATTGCCCTGATGAATTTAAATTTTTGTCATTTTCAAGTAATTCACTTTATCTCTAGAATGTTCTCAGTCCAAATCAAAAAATATCTTGAGACAAATTAAAATGGAAATACATTGTGACAAAACTTATGAGATGCAGCAAAAGCGGTTCCAAAAGGGAAATTTACAGTGATAAACATGGACCCTAAGAAAATAGAAAGCTCTCAAATAAACAACCTAATTTTACACTTCAAGGAACTAGATAAAGAAGAAATTAAGCCCAAAGTTAGTAGAAGAAAGGAAATAACAAAAATCAGAGCAGAAATAAATGAAATAAAGACTAGAAAGCCAATAGAAAAGATCAATAAAACTAAGAGCTGGTTTTTTGAAAAGCCAACCAAAATAGACAAACCTTTAGCTAGATTGACTAGCAAAAAAGGAGAGAAGGGTAAAAAAAATTAGAAGTGAAAGAGAAGACATTACAACTGATACCACACAAATACAAATGATTATAAAAGACTACTATGAAAAATAATATGTCACAAATTAGACAAACTAGAAGAAATGGATAAATTCCTAGACACATACAACCTACCAGAACTGAGTCATAAAGAAATAGAAAGTCTGAACAGACCAATTACTAGTAAAGAGATTGAATCAGTAATCAAAAGCCTCCCAACAAACAAAAGTTCAGGAAGAAATGATTTCACTGGTAAATTCTACTAAACATTTAGAAAATAATTAATGCCAATCCTTCTCAAAGTCTTCCAAAAATTAGAAGAAAAGGAACATTTCCAAATTCATTTTACAAAATCAGCATTTGGTCTTACCCTGATACCAAATCAGACAAGGACATGACAAGAAAAGGAAATTACAGACCAATATCTCTGATGAACATAGATGCAAAAAACCTCAACAATATATTAGCACACCAAAATCAACAGTACACTACTGTATAACTGAAATTTGCTAAGAGAGTAGAACTTAAACGTTCAATCCCCTCCTTGGATTCAATAATATTCTAGAACGGCTCACAGAACTCAAGGAAACACTTACAGTCACTGGCTTATTATAAGAGCTATAATAAAAGATACTGATGAACAGCCAGATGAAAAAAATACATAGGGAGAGGTTCAGAAGGGTCCTGAGCTTGGGAGCTTCTGTCCTTGTGGAGTTGGGGTGCTCTACCCTCCTGGCATGTGGATGTGTTCACCAATGTGGAAGCTGTCAGAACCCCATACTTTGGGGAATTTATGGAGGCTTCATCACATAGGAATGATGGTTAATTAACTTGGTTTCCATCTCTTTGCCCTTCTCCAGAAAACTGAGGTGGGCTGAAAGTTTCAAGCTTCTATTCATGGTTTGGTCTTTCTGGTGACCAGTCCCCATTCAGGATCCCACCAAGTGTTGCCTCAAAGCAAAAGGCATTCCTATCACTTAGGATTCCAAGGGATTTAGGAGCTCTGTGTCAGATGCTATCACTCAGGAAATTATCAATACAAAGGTCTTAGGAGCTCTGTGTCAGGAATTGGGGACATATATATAAGTATTTGATTTTTTCTCACTCCATTAAAACAAAATTCAGTTCTTTAAAAATGATTGAACAGTTGCTAAGAATGGAATGAATGTTGCATAACCTATCAAAGAATATATACAATACAATTTATTCTTGTACTGGAATTCCTCAGCTGAGCAGCAAGGACAAATTAAAGAAATAATTGGTTGAATGAACAAATGGACTAATGAGCTATAAATTTTATTATCTCGAGTGATATAATTTTATGCTTAGATAATCAAATGAATCCACAGTTTAATTATTATAATAGGTTACTCATCATACAAAATAATATACAAAAATAATATATTTCATATAGTGGCAACAATTAAAAATAAAATACAAAGTATTCTGTTTAAAAATAATGTAACAACAATAAATGTAACAACAGAAGTGGAAATATCTATGGAAAATATACAATTTTGTTGAGAATTAAATTAATCCTCAACAAATTGGAAACTATAACATGTTAATCGATGAGTCATGCTTTAAATTTTAAAGAATTTTAAAGAACTATTCAATGTTTTAAAATTCCTCAACTCTCAATAAACTAGTGTATAATTTAACAAATTCCCATTTAAAATCCCAACTTATTTTGCATGTGGAAATTAGCAGTATCTATCTACATTTACAGAGCAATTTATTTAAGAATAGCCAAAATCTGATTCAGTAGAACAAGGTAGGAAAATTTGTCCTAGTAGAGATCAAGGCTTACAATAAAGAGTATAATAAATAGGATTATGTGATTTTGGCATCTTCGTTCAATATAAAGCTTTGTTTTGTGTCTACATTGAAAATCTGTTGTTTAGTGTAGACACCTTCATTAATGATCTTAGCTAGATCTTCTGGATACCCTGCTGCAGCTTCAAAATCAGTACTTGCTGTTTTACCTCACACTTTCATGTTACAGAGACGGCTTCTTTCCTTAAACCTCCTGAACTTTCAAACTTTCCTTCTGTGTTTTCACTTCTCTCAGCATTCATAGAATTGAAGAAAGTTAGGTTCTTGGTCTGCATTAGGCTTTGACTTAAGGAAATGTGGCTGATTTGATCTTCTACCCATATCACTAAAACTTTCTCCATATCAGCAATAAGCCTATTTCACTTTGTTATTATTCATGTGTTCTCTGGAGTCGCACTTTTAATTTCCTTCAAGGACAATTCCTTCGAATTCACATCTTGGCTAACTGGTGCAAGAGGCCTCATTTTCAGCCCGTCTTGAATTTTGACATGCCTTCTTCGCTAAGCTTGATCATTTCTAACTTTTGGTTTAAAGTGAGAGATGTGCAACTCTTCTTTTCATATGAACAGTTAGAGGCCATTGTAGGGTTATTAACTGGACTGATTTCAATATTGCTGTATCTCAGGGAATAGAGAAGCCCAGGGAGAGGGAGAGAAATAGGGAGTGGCTGGTCGGTGGAGCAGTCAGAACACTCACAACATTGATTGATTAACTTCACTGCCTTATATGGGCAAGTTTCATGGCATCCCAAAACAATTACAATAGTAACATCAAAGATCATTGATCGTAAGTCACCATAACAAATATAATCACAATTTTAAAAAGTTTGAAATATTGTGATAATTACCAAAATGTGACACAGACACAGAATGAGCAAAAGCTGTTGGAAAAATAGCACCTATTGACTTGCTCAAGGCACAATTGTCACAAACCTTCAATTTGTAAAAAACACAATATCTATGAGGCACAATAAAGCAAAGTGCAATGAAATGAGGTGCGCCTGTAACTTAATAAAAAAATAGGCAAAGCATAAATATTTCTCCAAAGAAGACATATAGATGGCCAACAGGTACATTAAAAGATGCTCAATATTACTCCCTAATCATCAGGGAAATGCAAATCAAAACCCCAATGAGATATCACCTCACAATTACTAGGTTAACTATTAAAAAACAAAAGCTAATGAGCGTTGGTGAGAATGAAGAGAAATTTGAACTCTTGTATGGGGCTTCCTCAAAAAACTAAAAAATAGAACTACCAATGATTCAGCAATCCTGCTTTGAGTAGCTATCCAAAAGAATTGAAATCAGGATCTCAGAGAGACACCTGCACTCCCATGTTCATTGCAGCATTATCCACAATAGCCAAGATATGGAAATAACCCAAGTGTTCATCAACAGATGAATGTATAAATAAAACGAATTGTGCATTTTCTCCTGTTAGTGTCAAATTTGATGTACCTTTAAAATAGTAACACTGTTTTAATGTTCACTTGGGATCAGGCGATGGAGCCTTGGGCCTGCATGAGTTTGGGATTTAGAATTGAGATCAGCACATAAAGTTAGAACTCTTGAAATGCTACAGTTTCTGTGAAAATCAGACTGTTAAAAAATTTCCCACTGGCAAAGGAATACCACAAGAAAGTTTTCTGTCTTGGCTTGGGCTCTGGTTGCATTAAAAAAAAAGTCTTATGAGCCTTTTTAATCATGGACCTCCCCTACTACAAATTTATTAACATCAAGTTTCTCCATGCCAATAATTCACCTGTCCTGACAGAAGCAAAAGCAAAAACAAATGCAGCAGGGACTTCCCCGGTGGTGCAGTGGTTAAGAATCCACCTGCCAATGCAGGGGACACAGGTTCAAGCCCTGGTGGAGGAAGATCCCACATGCTGCGAAGCAACTAAGCCCGTGCACCACAACTACTGAGTCTGCACTCTAGAGCCCACAAGCCACAACTACTGAGGCCTGCATGCCTAGAGCCCATGCTCCGCAACAAGAGAAGCCACCACAATGAGAAGCCCACGCACTGCAACAAAGAGCAACCCCCACTCGCTGCAACTAGAGAAAGCCCACACACAGCAGCGAAGACCCAATGCAGCCAAAAATAAATAAATTTTAGAAAATAAAAATACAGTAGTTGGTCTAAGGGACACATTCTCAATTCGACATACAGGATTCTACAAGCAAGACCTGCTGCAGACGACTTGTCAGTTCAAAGTTAGAAAAATGCCCTGAAGAAATCAAGATGAATGAGACAGAACTGAAAGTAAACAGCAGAATTAGTGTCACAGAATTAAAGATGGTGTGACTGTTTTAAAAAGTAAAATAAAGTCAAAAAAGAAAGGTAGAAGAAAGAACAAGATATAACAAAAGTGATTTGGGAAAAAATTTATAAAACTTCTAGAAACACACACAGTTAGTAGAATTAAATATATCACTTAAAATAATTATATAATTACATATATTTACACAGAGATAGATATGAAATCAGACAGATACAGCTTAAAAAAAGAATTGATGGTGGCTTCCCTGGTGGCACAGTGGTTGAGAGTCCGTCTGCCGATGCAGGGGACACGGGTTCAGGAAGATCCCACATGCCACGGAGCGGCTGGGCCCGTGAGCCATGGCCGCTGGGCCTGCACATCCAGAGCCTGTGCTCTGCAACAGGAGAGGCCACAACAGTGAGAGACCCACATACCGCAAAAAAAAAAAGAATTGATGAACCAGAAAGTGTGTTGATAATATTACACTGAATAAAGAATAGAGAAATAAAATGATGAGAAAAAAGAAAAGAATGAGATCTCATATATGTCTTAGAGGCAATTTAGGAGAGGAGGCTAGAAAAGCAAGCAAAACAAAAATGTACAGAGACATAGTGACCAAATGGTTATAGGACAATTTATTATTTCTATGCAAAGAAAAATTAGAAAGACATCTTACATCATGCATAATATCAACTCTCAGTGTATGAAAAATTGTAATGAGTAAAAACAAACGTTGAAACATTTAGAAGAAAATATACAAGACTAGATGGAAGGCCTCTGATCTGGAAAAAAATTAAAAAGCACAACCCACAAAAAAAAGCCTAATAAAATTTACAATGTCAAAAGTTTAAAATATCTATTCAGAAAGGACTGCTGTTAAATAGTTGTAAAACAAATCATAGCCTGTCAGAACGTATTTGCAACAACAAAAGATTAGTATCCAAACTGCATAAAGAATGTCTACAAACCAATTCTTAATAAAGCAATGGTAAAATGGGCAAGACGTAGAAAAAGATCATAGAATAGGAAACATGAATAAACGAGAAATATGTAACTAAATGGATCACTGACAATTTTAAGAAGTCACTTTACAATCTCTGAACTATTTAACTCTAGACTTCTTTTACCCTGTTAATATAATTTATTGTTATTTTGTGTTTTTTTAAATGTATACAGGAAATGTTTACTTCAATTTGATAACATAGAAAACTTCGTAACAAAAATTTAAAGGATGCATGGAATTGATCAGACTGTAGTTATCCCTCCCATTTATTCCGGGTAATATTCAATGGAATCTATAATGCTCCAGTTCTTAAAAAAAAAGTTCTAGTAAACAGAACACAATACAAGATTTGTCAAAGTAGGCAGTAAGTGTGGTAGGTACACTTTTGTTTGCTTTATCACACTATAGTTTTCTGTATTCTTGAAACTAATCATAATAAATTAATGACATTTTCAAATTAAGATTTTGAAAAAATAAGTCTAGAGGAAGATAAATGTGCTGTTGCAATTTTACCATTGGCAAATTCTGATTAAAGTAACTATGTAAGTTCAAATGTGTCAAAAAGTAAAGTTATAATTAGTATTCATATCTGTTCTTCACAACTCTTTAGCAGAGCCTGCTATTTTAACAGTTGTATTTGTAATGCAGTCTGTGCCTTGACAAAAGTAAATCAACAAAATGATTCTCCCTCTTCTTCCACCCTCAGGCTCTGGGCAATCACAGAAACTATGAACATCTGCTTGAATTCTGATTACCATGTTCACTGATTCAGTGCACCCAAATAAGAACAATTAGTCTGTTCAGCACGTGTCAAAAGATCCGTCAAGTTAATTCAAATTAAGACAGGATAAATTGAGTCCAGTTGGCATCATGCATATTTGTATGCAAAATTTAAACAAGCATCAACTGTGTTATGTTATCTTTTTTTTTTACAAGCAAAACAAGAATATACTGTTACATAATTTCAGAAATAACTATTCTTCATAATTTTACTTAGATCATTGCCTGGATATATTTTCTCAGTGTGGAAAAATGTTCTGATATATTTGAGTGGACTTCTGTATTGCATTAGATTAAAATAGTGTCATTTTTTCTGGGACTCATTTATCTTACTGCCATTAATTATCTCCTAGGTACACAAATGGATTTCAAAGCTTGAAATGCATGAATCTCTATAAATTATGCTTCCAAAGGTGGGCAATTTTTAGATATAAACCTGACATTTATTTCTTAAATTTTAAGCATTCCACAAAATGTTAATGTCTTTAAGAGGTCAGGTGATAGATTTCCATCTCACTTATTGGATAGCAATCTGTGGTATCAAATACCTCTTTACTTGAAAGGAGAGACAATCTGAACATTTCGAGAATTAGTGACAGCTCTTGGGAATCTGACAGGCTCTTAGCAGAAGACAGAATGATTGCAGTGGCATTAATTATAATCTATCCCATTTTCCAATTGTCACACTAGACAATGGTCCACATTCCATCTCTATTGATGTTTCATTGGAGTCAGGTGGACAGCCACCAAATAGCTGTACACTGTTGATCTTCAAAGGAGGAGCTCCATCTTGCTGCTGTATCTCTAATACACCCAGATGAAACAGAACTTTTGGGAAAAAATAGACAATTGTTCTACCAAGCTCTTAACTGTTTACTTTTAGTGAGTCATTTCTCCCACTTTTGACACTTCACCATTAGAGAGGAAGAAGAAGGCTGTTAGAATTTGTGATTCTAATTGAAGTTAGAAATAGGAGAACTAAGAAAAGAAGAGGAAGAAGCATATCATATTTTTAGGAAATACAAAACAATATGCCCTAGGATTTAGCAGAGAAGTTCACAATGACAATTAGCAAACACTTACCACGATGCCTGCAGATCTAGGCATTGGTGAATATTGCCAGGATATTAGAGAAAGACAGAATCTAACAGGTCTCCATTTGGATAAAATGGAAATAATTTAGTCCTATATGGGTTAGGGAATTAGAGACACTTCTTCCCTTCTAATATGGATACCAAATAAGTACTAGGCTGGCAAATAGCATTGCCTGATATGATGATATATATACATTTTAATACAAGTTTCAGCTGCTAGAATTGGTATTGCAGAAGGAAGAAAAGAATAAGAAGTAATAAATAACATATTTCCCAAATAGTTAAAATATGTTGACAGTGACTTGCTGCTAAAAGCTGATAATTGTGGGAGCCTTCGGTCTATTTACAGTAGCTATACCCTGGAACAGATTTTTTGCCTTTAAAAAGACCTGGTGCAGCAGGTAAGATGTGTGGTCTTAGTGAGATAGAGCAAAGGTTTCCTTTGCATAGAGTTCTCCAGTGCTAACTCTATGGTGTGTGTGTGTGTGTGTGTGTGTGTGTGTATATGTCCTCGTGTGTACATAAATTCATCAGGTGTATACGTGAAAGCTTAAACAGAAATATTGAAATCCAGTTAGATTGAGCTGTATTGAATATACAGTTTCAGAATAAAAGTTTTGCAATTATTATGTATTTTCAAGCTTCCTGGTCCTTTATTTACTCCATCTTTGATATTTAAAAAATTGTGGGGAGTCATGTTTGGCTTGAACTCTCCCATGAAGGTGCTATTATGTCTTTTAGAAGAGAAATATATAATCCAACTGTTTGCATTACAATTATGTGAATTTGAGCAACATGAGTGTTTGATAGTTATTAGGATGGGCATACGAGATCGAATCAATTTGTGGTTAGGTTTACTTAGATACTACATAGACATGACAGAGTTGAGAGAAGTTACAAGTTATCCTGTCTTGAATTGTTTGCTCCAGTTCTGAGATCAAGAACTCAGTATCCACAACATAAAGTCCCCATGCCAAACCAACCACCAACCCGATCTGATGGGGGAGAGGGCTGCATTCCTTGATATTCCCAGCATTCCTGCTGTGAGCTGAGTCTGTTCACCAAGAATTACTTCAAAAAATTATCTGGAGGGTACTTATTCTGACATTTACTTTGCATTCACCCTTTTTGCCTTGGAAATATTTATGAGCTTTGGAGATACCTGGGATAAGGCCAAGAAATGAAACGGGAAGTGGAAAAATTATATAACCTAATTCCTATTTTGTATGTTGTGTCCCAATATATAGACTCCTGCTTTGACACCCAGAGTGACAGAAGCACTTAAATGAGCTGTCCCACGGAAGGCTAAAGAAAATAGAACTGAGTTAAAAGTTTGTGCCATCTCAACTCTGATGCAAACGGAATCATTCAAAAATAGCTTGTTTCCATAAACTTAGCGGAAATGCTAGGATTAATAAAGTCTTCTCATATTTATAAACCAGGTTAACCTTTTTCTCTGCTTGAACTCTTCCAGGAATCTAGGAGGGCATGAGTATACATAAGAGAAATTAAGAGAAAAGTATTTTTATTTTAGTTGGCCATTCTAAAGCAAGCCATGTGGTTATTCAACCTCTTCCAAACCTCTTCCTCCTCCTTGAGTCATCTTTGTATCAGGTCTGTGTGTATCCCTATTTCCGTATTTATTCAATTCTTATGTTAAATCTAGAAACAATTATGTTTCTCTCTATTATCATAATCCTTTATAATTTGTCCAACCTTTCATTCTTCTGATCCTTTCAAATGTGTTATGTCATCAAAGATATTAGCTTCCTCAACCAAACTTTGTCAGAAGCTTCTGTGATAGTCACATCTTTATTCTTGATATCAAACTTTTTTTTATTTTAACAGTTCTGTCTTTAAATTCAGAGTTTTCCGTCACAGCACAGGAATCTTCCTCTAAATTTAGACTGAATTTAGATAAAAACTGCTCTAAGAAACAACACGCTTTACAACTTTATTTCTAATAAGCTATAGATATGTATTTGTGGTCTGTAAATATATTTCTTTATCTTTTCCACAAGTTTACCTTGAGAATGATCACCAAATAACTGAAATAAGGAGATTTTTCTCTGTGGAAAGATCTGCCATGTGGCCCAAGAAACATCACTAGCTCCACTCACTGACAACAACTTTTTTATTTTTTTAACATCTTTACTGGAGTATAATTGCTTTACAATGTTGTGTTAGTTTCTTCTGTATAACAAAGTGAATCAGCTATACGTATACACGTATCCCCATATCCCCTCCCTCTTGCGTCTCCCTCCCACCCTGTCTATCCCACCCCTCTAGGTGGTCACAAAGCACAGAGCTGATCTCCCTGTGCTATGCGGCTGCTTCCCACTAGCTATCTATTTTACATTTGGTAGTGTATATATGTCAGTGCTACTCTCTCATTTCGTCCCAGCTTACCCTTCCCCCTCCCACGTCCTCAAGTCCATTCTCTATGTCTGCGTCGACAATAACTCTTATACGTATCATCGGGAACCACTCATTCCTCATTCCATGTGGCAGTGGGAACTCCATCATATCAAGTCTTTCCCCAACCATGTCCTGATCCTGTCAAGGAAACATGGTCCCAGGTACACCAGTTCCACTCTCCCAGGTTTATGTATTTAAAATATTTTTTGAACAAATCTCAACTTACAAAAATAACATTAGGGCTTCCCTGGTGGCGCAGTGGTTGACAGTCCGCCTGCCACCGCAGGGGACACGGGTTAGTGCCCCGGTATGGGAAGATCCCACATGCCATGGAGCGGCTGGGCCCGTGAGCCATGGCCGCTGAGCCTGCGCGTCCGGAGCTTGTGCTCCGCAACGGGAGAGGCCACAACAGTGAGAGGCCGACGTACCGCAAAAAAACAAACAAAAAAAAACATTAAAAATGCGTAGATTTTCTTTACTCAGATTTGCCAGGGAAATTACACTTGTTTTATCATTCATTCTCTCTTATTAAATATTGGTTTTTTTCTAAAACATTTTAGTGTAAGCTTCAAACACGTTTATCTCTAAATACTTTAGCATATTTTCTAAAAAATAAAGATATTGTCTTACTAAACCACAGCAAAATTATAAAAATCAGGCAATTAACAATGATAAATTGCTATTATATAATCTACAGGCCTTATTATACTGTCATCAATTATTCCAGGACCACATTAGTTGTCTTGCCTCTTTAGTTTCCTTTAACCTGGAATAATTCCTTTACATTACTTTGTGTTTCAAAACCTTACACTTTGGAAGAATTCAGAGTAGTTATTTTATAGACTGCTCCATAATTTGGGTTTATCTAATGTTTCTTTATAATTACATGCAAGTTAGACATATTTGCCAGGAATACTGCAGGAGTGACGTGGTGTTCTTTCTAGTACATGATGTCAGGAGGTACAATGTGTTGATATGTTACATCACTGGTAAGGTTAAATTTACCACTTTGTTAACTTGGTGTCTGCCCTGTCTTGAATGTAAAATTATTAGTACAATGTTTTCCCTTTATCAATAGGTATCTGTGGGAAGATGCTTTGAAACTATGCATATATTCCATTTTCATTATACTTTTTCCTACTAATTTTAGCATCAATTGGTGATTCTTGTCTGAACAATTCATTACTGCCTTAGTGGTTTCCAAATTACAATTTCTATTTTCATCATGCTTTCTACATGAGCTTTCTCTATTCCCCATTTATTTTTCATATCAATATCAACTCATACATACTTTATTCTATGGATTATAATATATCACTATAATTATTTATTTTTCTTGCTAAAATTCCCCAGATTTGACCAGTGGGATCCTCTACAAGCTGACTTACGTGTCTTTTTTTTCCTTTTTCCTTTGATTGGGAAGGTATTTTATATATATTTATATATATATATATATATATATATATATACACACACACACACACATATGGTTATAGCCATAAGTTTATAGTGTTACCTCTAATTCATATACAACTGGATGATATATGTTCTAGCTGTTTTTCCCTTCTATACTTGTAACTCTGTTTTCTAACATTGAGAATACTAGCTCATTTCCACTAAGTGCATGTTTATTTTCCTAATCCTAAAATAAATCTAAAGTAGCATCAGAATTTTTAGCCCATTCCCAAAAGAGCTGTGCTTAATGCACAGAATGCATAGAAGAAAAATGGTTGCAAAAAATTGTGAAATATTTAGTTACATTCATCCTTCTCAACAAGATCCTCTTAATTCAGAATTTTTTAAACAGGTTTAATTGACATACAACATTATATGATTAGTTTTGGGTGTACAACATAATTCAACATTTATATATATTGCAAAATGATCAACACAATAAGTATAGTTAAAATCTGTCATCATACGTAGTTACAGAAGGTTTTTTTAAAGAACTTTTAAATAGTATTATCTGACTTACCGATATTTAAAAAACTTTTTATAACATCTTTCATGTCTTAGCTGTATGGACTGCACCTTGTTTTTCTAACTTTACAGAAATCTGGTTAATTTCCTAAACTTTTTCTTCCCTAAGAAACTGACTGTTGACCAGTTTCTTCATGGTTTGAAGAACCATCATATCCGACAAATGAAATGAGATAAACAATAGTATCTACTGGTAACCAAGTCATTTTTAAAATAAACTTTGAAAAATAAGTTTGCAAAATTGAATATCCATATCTTCCCAGGATATAATGATATCTCTCCAGCAAAATACTTTAAATTAAAAAGTTACTACCATTGGCCATTATAATAGTTTAAAATATTACATATTTCCAAAACACTTAATTGCATGATCAATTGTTCTACCTTTGAGTTGGAAATTTTAGTCATAGCAAAGGTCACTATCAAAGAAAGCAGTGCATCAATATTTTTACTACTAAGAGAATCGACTTGAGGACACGGGGGGAGGGGGAAAGGGTAAGCTGGGACAAAGTGAGAGAGTGGCACTGATATACCAAAGGTAAAATAGATAGCTAGTGGGAAGCAGCCGCATAGCACAGGGAGATCAGCTCAGTGCTTTGCGATGACTTAGAGGGGTGGGATAGGGAGGATGGGAGGGAGGCTCAAGAGGAAGGAGATATGGGGACATATGTATGCATATGGCTGATTTACTTTGGTGTACAACAGAAACTAACACAGTATTGTGAAGCAACTATACTCCAATAAAGATGTTAAAAAATATATACATATATTTTTTTACTGCTAACCTTTTCTTTTCTCTTCAGAGTAACGTTATATTTCAGATCTTTAAGATGGTCATCTCCACAGCAAACTCTTCTTACCCCTGTCTCCAGACACCAGCTAAGTAGTAGCCAAATGCTTTACTCAATTTCCTATCCTGTAGATTGACAGGGCCATTGCCTCTAGCTATTGCTTTTTGCTATAGATCTACGAAATGAATTTTTGGAAAAAAACAATATAAACCAAGGTTATGTTTTTTATCTTTTGTGCTTCTTTATTGGAGGGTTGAATTACTGCTGTTTTAACTAGTAAAACTGTTGAATGTGATCATTAAAATTCTATTTTGATTTAATGAAGTTATTGAAATATTAGATCATACTGAAAATAATTGTATGGACTATTCACCATCTGACTGATATGTTTTTAGAGTAATTTTTAGAAATCTAATTTATTCAAAAGTACTTATAAACCAAATGTGTATTACATGTATTGTCTTTATTGACCATATGCTACAGGATATAAATTAAACTAAATTAAGACCAAGAGATAAAGTTATGTTTTATGGGCCATGAGTGCCATTTAGAGATATTTGATGCAGTCAGCCTTTAAGAATGTCATCTTGCCCAAAATGATAATAATATGGTACCTTAAGCAAACGCTAAGATGAGTCAGTCAGTTCTATTTAAGGTGGATTGCAGAGAAATTATCTGAGCTTTCTCTCATTTCAGTTTAAAACATTAAGACAGTCTTTTGCTTTGCAGATTATATAGACACTGCATTTGCTGCAGGTGATCCATCTTCATTTAAAGCTGTACTCAAGTGCCTTTAGCACTTACTGCTGTTAACAAGAATGTGGACTACCTTAATCCACTGTCAAAAGAGATCAGGGAGAGTTGGCACAGAAGACAAGAAGAGAAAATACATAAACATGAAATAGTTATCATGGAAATAAAGGATAAAATTTAATGTAAAAGAACTTTCAAATGAAAATGAAATGTGCTATTTTATATAGAACATTTCAGGAATCCAGCTATACAAGATTCATCATGGAAATAGCCATAATTTAAAATTTTTTCTGTTTCCTTATCTATAATACTGGATATTGACTAGAAGGTCTGACTTGTTAAACATCAAGAAAATTGACTATAATCTTGGTCTAAATAGTTGGGCTCACTTGAACTGGTATTTTCTACTGAGGTTGATGTTTATATTATGACAGGCTGGATTTATTAGCAGATCATTTTTAAAAACTGAGATAGAAAAATTTGGCAAACATAATATTTTTGGTCACTTCAGCGCTCATTTTAACACGTTTAGTCTTACTCATTTATACTGTCTTTGACCATCAATCTAAAATTCCATGAGTTTATGAGTCTTTCTTTTCATAATATAATACAAAACTGACCCTTTGCTTTATCCTCTATGGAATATATTACTGTGCTATGTGAAATAAAATTATTTTCACCTTATGATTATGGTGATAATATTCCTGATTCTAGTAAATTGCAAATTTCAGAGGACAGACATACGGGATGCGGTGGGGCTGTGATGAACAACTCTACTGATAGTCTAAGAAATTAGTGGGGACTTCTTTGGTGGTACAGTGGTTAAGGATCTGCCTGCCAATGCAGGGGACACGGGTTCAAGCCCTGGTCCAGGAAGATCCCACATGCCGCAGAGCAACAAAACTCGTGTGCCACAACTACTGAGCCTGAACTCTAGAGCCCACGAGCCACAACTACTGAAGCCCGTGCCTAAAAGCCTGTGCTCCACAACAAGAGAAGCCACCACAGTGGGAAGCCCACACACCACAACAAAAGTAGCCCTGCTCGCTGCAACTAGAGAAAGCCTGTGCACAGCAACGAAGACCCAACACAGCCAAAAATAAATAAATAAATTTATTTATTAAAAAAAAAAAAGAAATTAGTGGAAATACTTGAGATTTAAAAAAGGCATGAATTTCTCTCTACCACATCATCCCAAAAGAATATTTCGTTTGTGAAAAGTCTTTCATTCACTTCATTACACTTCCACCATCCATTGTTCCTAAGCATACCACTACTCCTTATGATCCATTACACAATTTGAGTTTGATGGTCAGGAAAAGCAGTTAGTGGACAATTTTTCTCTTACTGTCTGTATGCATTTTAAAATAAACAATTTACTAATTTATTCTTCTCTAATTTTATGTGTGCATTTAAAAATAATTTCCTACTTAAATAGGAAGGATAAATTAATTGGAGACAATGAATGCCATGTTGAAAGCATTACCCTACCCCCACTTTTTATTGCTGTTATAGTGTCAAACAAGTCCTGAAAATGTTTTAAGCCTCAGAGTCCAAAGCAGTAAGTTTCTGAGTTGGAGTGCTTTCTTGACAGACTTTCATGTTTGGTGAGTATTTCCCAGTTGTTTCTGAAATGACTCCCTCTGAGGATATTGTTGAAATGTTGTGTACACGGCTGCTTGTCAAAGCCAAGAAATGATGCAGAGCTGCTCACATGAGGTTTTCTAATTGTTCTTGTACTAGCGACTGAGGAATTCTCACAGATGGGCTTATCATAACACTTTGTTAGCATTTTTGTATAACAAATGCCTTTTCATCTGAAGGAAACCCTAGAGGAAAATACAACATTCAGGAACAGGGTTGGAATATTAATTAATTGATGCTTCAAGTAGGAAATTTTCTTTTTTAATATGCTAAATGTACATAGTTAAATGTGTTTATAAAATTCAGTTTAAATTTCTTCAAGTTATAGACTGAAGTCACAGTTTCTAGATTTATAATGAATTATTTCTTTTCTATTTAGCTCTTTTATTTTAGAATCTTTCACTTTGATATCTGTTATTCTATACATGATTAATTTAGGATTTGTTGCATGTTTGCTGTTGTCATCAATATTTCTAATCAATGTCATTGGGTGAGTATTCATTAACTGTAGCTATTTCAAAAAAAGGTTTACAAGTTCCCATAGGGTACATTTTAAATTAGAACATGGTCCATTGACTAGGATTTTGGTTTGCTTGGTTGTCTGTTTGTTGGCTGGAAGTGTGGTGAATTTTTTAGCAATGAATATTCTTATTTAATTAGTTATGAAATTAATATTAAAGTTACTAAGGTCTTAAAAAATGGTGTTGAATATGGGGCTGTTTTCATACTTTATCTAATAACATTGACACATTCATTATTAAATATCAAATCAAAAAGGAAATATAGAGATAATATTATTCGGAACATTTCAAATTTCAAGTTGATCTCCCTGAGGCAGTTATCCGAAGTCCACTTTTGCCTGTTATTTATTGAATTCTGTCTTTTGTTTGTTTGTTTTTTTTTGCGGTACGCGGCCCTCTCACTGTTGTGGCCTCTCCCATTGCGGAGCACAGGCTCCGGACGCGCAGGCTCAGCGGCCATGGCTCACGGGCCCAGCCTCTCCGCAGCATGTGGGATCTTCCCGGACCGGGGCACTAACCCGTGTCCCCTGCATCAGCAGACGGACTCTCAACCACTGCGCCACCAGGGAGGCCCCTGAATTCTGTCTTTTAAGCTTATTCTGGGGTGTGTGTGTGTGAGAGAGAGAGATACTAGTAAGAATAGTCTAAAGTTAACATTGCATGAATCCTTTATACTTTCTTTGTTTTCCTAAGGTCTACTAAAATTATTTCTCCTATCCTTCATATTGAGATGTTAATAAATGAGCAGTATTTAACTTAATGTAAAAAATGAACAAAATAATCTTATATCTTTCTTCTCTATTCTATTATTCTCTCTTAATGAAAAATATGATTAACTCACTAACATTTTCAAATAATCTTTATCGTTAACCCTATTAATTTAAAATTCTGTCAATTAACATTTATTCATGGTCTGCTTTTTATTTGTTTGATTTATGGAAGGCATTATTTTATTATTTTTGTTTGGCAATACAGCTACTTAATGCACAACTTTAAAAAGTGATAAATTTCCTCATATCATTAGTCCTTATTTGTGATATTTATCTTTGTTGTGTTCTAGGAATACAGAAAGGTGTTTAAAGAAAATATGAAATGAATCATTTTGAAAAGTATCAGTGCTTTGTGTCCAAAATCTACAATAATTCATATTGATCAATGTGGAAATGAGAAGGAATTAAAGCCAGCTATCTCCAATACAACAAATACAAAATGGGTGACAGTAGAAATGCAATGAACCAGCCATTGATTGCCAGCTATAATGTTACAACGATTAGACTATTGTCAAATTTTAAAACATAACCCACATGGGTTCATTCCAAAGCAACATGCTTGATTTAAGGAGTTTCTCTGATGTGCAAGAATAAGAGCATTTCATAGAGTGATATCAGACAGAGACTCAAAACTTCCTTCAAAGGCTGGCCCAAAGTGGTGGATGAAATAGCAAGCAGGGGGCACTGCAGCTTTATGAAACTATCTCAAAGACGATGATGAGAATCTGGTCTGAGATTTCTTAAGAGTTTAAATATGATTTTCAACTTCTTGTGATATAATTTTGAATGACCTTGAAAGAAAGGCTCTGTTAGGAGTTTATTCTTAAAAATTAAGTCAGGCTTTTCTCACTTGTCCCATTTTAAAACATGATTTTTATTTTAAAGACTTACATATATTTTTAAAAGGATGATTCTTTTCCTTATAATTAAAGAGCTGATTCTCAAGAACCTTGGAGAGTTGGCAAATGAGGTTAGAATTGTAATGTTCTATTTCATTTAATCTGTTTTTAGAAACACATTTCTATTAGAGAAAAACCTGAGTTTTAAAGTTAAACTTTGTTTTCAGAACATGTGGTATTTTGGACATTTGATATTTCCAACTCTTAATTTAAATGGTATTATTATGTTCAATTATACAGAAGAAAATTTAATACATTTTACTTCATTAGTACCTATTGAAAGACATTGCACATGGACCAAAATTGTCTTCTTTCTCAATATTAAGTCAATAAGGAAGGGTTTTCTTTAAAATATTTTCCTAGAACAAGTATAAATCATAACTTCCAGGGAAGAATTTGTTCAATGCTCTTTGTTAATTTTAAACTTTATTCAATTTTCAAGTTTATCTGTGTGTATGTAGTAATAATCACATTAAATATCCTGCATAAAGAAAAAGTATTCTAAGCCAACACAAACTGCTGTTGTTTTCTTTAGGTGATAAGAAATCAAAGATCTGATTCTTTAAATTTAATTGCCTGGACAGATAGTTATGAACCTTCAACTACCTCAGTAGAAATACCAAGGTAACTATTCACCTGTACTTTTGAACTCTGAGCAAAGCCTGCAGACCACTGATCAACCAGAGATCAATTAACCTACCATTTTCTCTCTGATATCCACCTTCACTTTACTAGAAACCTGAAAAGCAGTCTAAGCCACTATAGTGTTCATCCTATCCTCCTTAGGCACTATTTACATTCAGGATCTGTGGTTTGTATATATACATTACTGTTGGAATCTTATTCCTATAATGTTTCATATTCCATCTTTTAGGAGAGACAAGGGATCATATTTAGAGAGCATATCAATGTTGTTATATCTCACCACTGCAGTTTTGCAATTTGTATTATAGAGATAAGAACACCCAATTTCTCCCTTTTGTCAGCTTAAGACCTCTAAAAGTCTGTTTAGTTAGAAAACGTGAGTTCCATTTTGATATATATGAAAATGAAGCTCATATTTCTTAACTATTTTATGTATATATAATTTTGGTATATACCAAAATTATATATACATACAACAGAAATATATTATATATTTATATAATAGAAATATATCTATGTATAGCATATTAGTATAACATATTTATCAGACATTTTTGTTGCTAGATCCACGCAGATCCCCTTACTGCTTCTATAAGCAATTCTCCCTGCTCCTCTGTGTTTTCTTTCTAGCCTTGCATCTGTACCTTTCTTCAGAGGAATACCTTGTATTATAGGGAGCAGAAAAATGTTTGTGAGTTCGGGAGTTTATGTCAGTTCTCCCTGTAGATCAAAGAGGTAGAAATGAAGAATAAGTAATTAACAAATGAACAGATCTCTTCCCTAGCTTTCCCTTCAGTAATCTCCGGAGCAAACTGTGTGACCAAACTGTGTGAACAAAATAACATCTAGAGGAAGATCACGAGGAATCAGTAAGTCTGCACACAAGCCTGCACACATTGGGGGTGGCAATGACTCTGATCCCTCATCTCAATGATTAACTGAGATTACTTCTCTTTTGCCCTTTAATAACTTTCATGGCCAAGCAGAATCTCCGGAGGTGGTTTTTGGAGGACAATGAATCTACCGTCTTCCCAGATTGCCAGCATTCTGATTAAATACACCTTTTTTTCCTGCCATTTGTGAGTATTGATTGTGTAAGCGGTGAGCAGGACCCCCGATTCATTCGGTAACAGTAACTATTAACGCTCTAAAACACATTTATTTTTTCTAATAAATATCTCAAATATTAAGTATTACTGGAGGGGATCAGTGCAGTTCTCCTGACTGGCAATCGCAGAACTGTATCAGCAGTAGCTTCCATACCCAATGTACTAACAGTGGCTTATACATACACAGTTTTACCGCCTTACTTAAAAGAATTCTGAATGCAAGCATCCTCTATCTGATGTGGCTACTCAAGGAAGTTATCAAATGCCTAGAGCTAGGAAGTCATTAGATAACCTCAGGATAAACTCACAGTCCAAGATGGCTATAAGAACTTTAGGATTCCATTAACCAGTTTTCATGAAGGCCTATACAACACTCACATACATGAGTTAGTGGAAATCCCTAATCGCAAGAAATTCTGAAAAATGTAGTTTCTAAGTTGAGTGTATTACTTCCCCAAATGAACTATTTTTCTGAGGCAAAAAGAGAAAAAGGATATTGAGTGGCAACTAGTATTTTAATACTTGACTGAACAATTACATTATTTATATTTGTTTGAACCGAACCATACATTCCAATTTCCTCTGTAGCAAAGTGTTCAATATCACCTTTGAATTTTGTCAGACCATTAAATTTATCCAGGAGTAGTATGTGGGGAAGGAAATAATATGACAGTCTTAAAAGGCCTCAAAATTTAATTTATGCACTTTCTAGTAGATAATTTACAGAAAAAGTAATATGTAGCAATTCATCTAGAAGTCATGTTACTCAGAAGAAATTTTAAAAAATTAAAAGTAGTTTACTACAAATCTTCAAAAACATTTCAAAGCTACAAAAAATTCCAACAATGCCAGATTATGAATGGCATATCTTCACATCAAGAGAAATAAAGTAGGTACTCAGACTAGAATTCAAGTAATTCAAGAATTACTTTAAGTTGTTTTTCTTACCACCTGCTCCATAAGCTAATGTTCATCTATAGATTTACAATGATGGGAGAAATAAGGCCAAAATAGTCTTGTAATTATCTTTACAAAAGGATAATGTGATTTTTAAGGAGATGTCTATTAAAAAATGATCTGATCTATTAGTTTCTGATATGGAGTATTATTGAGCTGATTCTACAATTTATAGAAATGACTTATAAATATCATGTACTGAAAGAACCTGTAAGAAATAACAAATTTCAGTTTTAAAGTTCAGAAAGACCTTATGAAATCATTGAACATAATTCTTTTGTATGATATAAACTACACACATGCCACACAGATTACAGAACCCCATTCTCAAAGTAGCAAAACTATAAAACCAAATACAGTTTCTATACAGACAGAAAATATATTTAAGTTTTATTCCTTTTTATCTGTTCCTAACTTGCTGTGTGAACTCAGTTTTCCCATGGGCAAATAACGGTGAGTTGAGATTGTATAATTTTAATGATCATTTCTAATTCTAAAAACTTATAATATTTAATTTTTATATTATACAGCTACCAATTTCTATGCTATTCAAACATATAATACAGTTTTAGTAATGTGGCCAGAAGGTGGAACTTTATTGCAAACTTAGATGAGATTTAAATTACAATCATCACTGAAATGTTAACAACAACAAAAACAATAAAGAGCTAAGTATTTTTTGACATATAACTTAAATTGTGTGCTGAAAAGGTGGAAAATATATCCAGATCCTTAATGTCACACTGAAACTTTTCATCCTATGGAAATGGAAAAGATTATTAGTTTTACTTCGATCACTGTTTTAAAAAGAGTCATTTAACAAATATTTATTTGTTAAATATATGTTTTCTACTTAGTGCCAGAAGGGTCCCTAAGTGCTCCAGATACGTTAATTACCAAACACACACATCACTGCCTTCAAGTCATCTACATTCTAATAGGAAGACACAAACGGTAAATAATAAAAATAAAAAAAGTAAATTGTGTTAAATATTGAGTAACACATGTGATATGAAAAATATTGAAGCAGGATGGGGGATCAAGAGCTCCAGGGTGAAAGAGATTAGGTGCGAAGTATAGCTGACAGCATCTAACTCAATTAGGTAAGATAAAAATCAAAATTCAAAATTATAAGATAATGAAATTTGAGGGCAATGGCAATTTAAAAGACTACATTGCATTTACATATAATGTATTGACCTGTATCTAAGGGAAATTATAGAAACATATTTATTACAAGCATTTTACTTGCTTTCATGTCCCATATCACCCCAAATCCTCCAAGTCAAGTTCAGTTTCAAAATTTTTCATGGGCATTGAAATATTATCTTTGAATTAAAATTCTCTGGATGACCTGCCTTAATGTGTAAAATTGAGGGCTAAGTTGACAATTTTCTCCTTTTATTATAACAAATTCTAATTTGATATATGATTCCACTAAACATAATTCATGTAACAGAATGGCTCCAGAAATATTACTCAATTTCCTGGCTTTTAATTATATTTTTCAGACAGCATCTCAAATTACTGCATCTAGGCAACTTTTAGGTATTCTGAGGGAAAAGCGGCTTTGAAGAAAACACTCTTGGAATTTTAAGTAATGTAAAACAAATACAAACATGAGGAGAAATGAAGTTAAAAAGCAAGACTTGGTTAAGGTACCTGGACACAATTTTTTAAGACATTATTTTTTACAGCGAATTTAGGTTTACAACAAAATTTGGAGGAAGGTACAGAGACTTTTCATTGACCCCCTGCCCCCCGACACACATAGCCTCCCTGATTATTACATTACTCACCAGAGTGGTATATTTTTTTTTCCCCAAGGATGAACCTATATTGACACATCACAATTACCCAAAGTCTATAGTTTACCTTATGTTTCACTCTTACTGTTGTATATTCACGGGTTTGAACAAATGCATAATGACACGTATCCATCATTGTAATATCGCACAGAGAATTTTCTCTGCCTTAAAAATCCCCTCTGCTCCACCTATTCCTTTCCATTTTCCTACCCCTTTCCACAACTGATCATTTTATTGTCTCCACAGTTTTGCCTATTTTTCAGAATGATATGTAGTTGGAATCATACAGTATGTAGCCTTGTCAGATTGGCTTCCTTCACTTAGTAATATGCATTTAAGTTTCCTCCATTTTTTTTGTGGCTTGATAGCTCATTTCCTTTCAGCACTGAATAATATTCTATTGTTAGATACCACAGTTTATTTCCTTATTTACCTACTGAAGGACATCTTGGTTGCTTCCACGATTTGGCAATGATGAATAAAGCTGCTATAAACATCTGTGTGCAGGTTTTTGTGTGGGCGCAAGTAATCAACTATTTTGCTTAAATACGTAAGAGCGTGATTGCTGGATTTTGAGTTAAGAGGATGTTCAGTTTTGTAAGAAACTGCCGAACTGTTTTCCAGAGGAGCTATAACATTTTGCATTTCCATCAGCAATGTATGAGAATTCCTGTTGTTCCATGTCCTTGCCAGCATTTGTTGTCAGTGTTCCAGATTTTGGTCATTCTAATAAATGTGTAGTGGTATCTCATTGTCTTAATTTGCATTTCCCTGATGACGTATGATTTAGTGCATCTTTCAATATGCTTGTCTGTCATCTGTATGTCTTTTTTGGTGAGGTGTCAGTTAAGGTCTTTGGCCCACTTTTTAATTAGGTTGTTTGTTTTCTGATTGTTGATTTTCAAGAGTTTCCTTGTACATTTTAGGTACTGTTCTTTACTAGACATGTCTTTTGCAAATATTTTCTCCTGGTCTGTGGCTTGTCTTCTAATCCTCCTGATATTGTCTTTCGCAGAGCAGAATTTTAAAATTTTAATGAAGTCCAGTTTATTAATTATTTCATGGATTGTGCCTTTGGTGTTTTATCTAAAAAGGCATCACTATACCCAAGGTGATCTAGGCTTTTCTTATGCTATTCTAGGAGTTTCATAGTTTAGAGTTTTACATTTAGATCTATAAACCATTTTGAATTAATTTTTGTGAAGGGTGTAAGGTCTGTATATAGATTCATTTTATTCTATATGCAGATGTCCAGTTGTTCCAGTGCCATTTGTTGCAGAGACTATCTTTGCTCCATTGTATTGCCTTTTCTCCTTTATCAAAGATCAGTTAAGTATATTTCTGTGGGTCTATTTCTGAGTTGTGTATTCTGTTCTACTAATCGGTTTATCTATTTTTTTGTCAGTATCACACTGCCCTGGTTATTATAGCTTTAGAGTAAGCTGTGAAGTCCGGTGGTGTCAGTCTTCCAACTTTGTTGTTCTTCAATATTTCATTGGCTATTCTGGGTCTTCTGCCTCTCCATATAAACTTTAGAATCACTTTGTTGATATCAGTAAGATAACTTGCTAAGATTGTGATTGGAATTGCATTGGATCTAGACCAAGTTGGGAATAACTGACATTTGGGCAATATTGAGTCTTCTTATCCATGAATATGGAGTATCTCTCCATTTATTTAGTTCTTCTTTGATTTTGTCCATCAGAGTTTTGTAGTTTTCCTCATATAGATTTTGTTAGATTTATACCTAAGTATTTTATTTTTGAAGGTGTTAATGTAAATGATATTTTAATTTCAAATCCCAATTGTTCATTGTTGATATATAGGGAAACAACTGAATTTTGTATATTCACCTTGTATTTTGGAACCTTGCTATAATCACTTATTTGTTCCAGGTGAGGTGGGTTTTTTGGCAATTCTTTTGGATTTTCTGCATAGATGATCATGTTATCTGCAAACAAAGACAGTTTTATGTCTTTCTTCCCAAACTGTGTTCCTTATATTTCTTTTTCTTTCATTGTTGCATTAGCAAAGACTTCCAGTATGATATTAAAAAAGAGTGATGAGGGCTTCCCTGGTGGCGCAGTGGTTGAGAGTCCGCCTGCCGATGCAGGTGACATGGGTTCGTGCCCTGGTCTGGGAAGATCCCACATGCCGCAGAGTGGCTGGGCCCGTGAGCCATGGCCGCTGAGCCTGCGCGTCCGGAGCCTGTGCTCCGCAATGGGAGAGGCCACAACAGTGAGAGGCCTGCCTACCGCAAAAAAAAAAAAAAAAAAAAAAAAGAGTGATGAGAGAGGTCTGGTCACATTTTCAACAGGTGACTCAATTTCTCTAAGTAATCAACCAAACATTTACAGAATTAAATAAGGGCAGTCGAAAGTGTACTATGGAAAAAGAAATGAAGAAATAAAATGATGTGAATATTTAATTAAAATAAAATAAAAGATTGTAAGTTATTTCCTGTAAGAAATGAGGTTAGGCAAATAAAAGTCATTAAACATTTAAACAAGAGGAAATAAAAATAGTAAAGAAACAATAATTGTCAGTAATAACTTTAAGCAAATAATAATTAACAATGTAGAGCTGAGGGATACACTGGGGACAAACCTCAAGGCCAAGACTATTAAGTCATTCACACATATAATTTTTAGCATCTATGACATGCTAAGTAACATTTTAGGTTCTAAGGATGATCAGGGCAGAAGGAGAACCCTTCCATTCACCAGAGGCTGAGTGATTCCATCCAGTTCAGCCTCCTTTCGCTTTTTTAGACTTCTGGAATCCTTTGACTGTGAACTTTTAGCAGCAAACAACCTTACTGGCTGCCCTTGGATAACACCTGACACTAAACACAGACAGTGGATCTTGGGAATGAGGCAGACATCATTCCACATCCATCTGGAACATTCAGAGATAACTATCTTCAGGCAAGCATCTTTGAATGATAGTCTGAAAAGCATTTGAAGTCAGTGTCTGGATCAACAGAAGGCTTAAATTTGCTGCCAAATGTATCTCAGCTTCTTAAAAACCATTGCTTCTTGCTCTTTTTATTGAATTTTATACCTAGCGCCTACTCCTGCCTCCACCTGCTCCATGGAAACTATGAGTGAAATGGTCTTCACATATAACACTGAATCCTTTCCTCTTAAGTCTACTTTTGTCTCTCTGGCATGTGTGACTTATATTTCTTGCTACTCATTTCAAAGAAATAATAAATAATGCAATAAAAGCTAAAAAGATAAAATAATGCCATCAATGTGTGATTCCCCATAAACCATACAGGTATCTCTGATAAAAAGTGGATATTTTAATTGGAGAAGTGGAATACACCATATTTTTTAAAGTTTACCAAAAAATGTCTTTAGGTGAAGATTTGTTTTGGATAAAAATGTTTGAAATACCTGAATTAACAGATCAGAATCAAATATATAATAAAACTGTGTGTATATGTAGCATAAAATCTTGCTTTAAGAGTTCTGTAGAAGCTCTTTTCTCTCTGAATAAATCTAAAACATCCTGCCGTTTCTGAGAAACTATGCTAATGTAATTTACACGTTATCAAACTTAAATTCTGAAGTTAGATGAGTATATTTATTTTAAGATAAATAGGTATTGCCAGAATGATTAGTATTGTGTTATCACGATGTTTATAAAGACCTACAGAACAGAAATTTAAAAATCAACTTAGCAAGCAGAAAAAATGTGATTCCCAGCCAAAGAACTTTATTGCTTGTAGTCTTTAATCTCCTAAATTATAAGGAAAACTTTTACTCTGATTTCTTTCTTTATAAGATTGCTCCTGATTAAAAATTCACTTCCCTTTCAACAGTCCACCATGCATTGCATCTGTTGATCATAACAGTTGATGATAATTTTGCCTCATATGGTTTTTTATACAATTCTTATTTTCCAGTACCTCTATCATTTTCTTTGGACTGCTAATTGACAATGCTAATTATGAATATTTTAATCTTTCTTTACTGCTGTGATTGATAATACTCATGTATTTACTTGCTTATTCTGACACTCAATGGGGAATTTTACTCTGCAAATTATTCTTTTCATATTATCTACTTTTGTTTTTCTAGCTAAGCTAATCCATATCTCATTGTTTGCCATAGATCATTTTTCAGTTATTCACTGAGTCTGTCTTTCATACTTCTGAGAATTATTATTCAGCTCATGATGTTTCCATCTATTTAATATGGTATAGTCATATTTAACACATTTTTGCTCTTTCTAAAACTTTGTAGACTTGAATTTGTTAATTAAAGCATTTTGTTTGCTTATTAACTGAGTAGATCTTAGAGAACATTTAACACTTCCCTAGTTTCAAAGATCCTGGTTGCCTATTAGGATGCAGGTTTTCATCACATAAGATGAAAAATCATCCCGTTGTGTGAAAACTTCTTAGGAAAGGAGCTCAACAGGATAGAGTAGCTTTTCTGCTTTTTCACATCCCCAGGAAAACATGGTTATCTAAGTTCACTCTGGGCTCCATTTAGTAAACATACTAAATAATGATGCCCACTGTCCTATGGCATCATTGCCTTTACAGAAAAAAAAAAAGCTGTAACTTCACATTTGCCAGATGGTTCATATCAGTCAGATATATGAGAAATACTCCAACAATTACAATATCAAAGACAAATATATTTGCTTTTCCAAGCATATCAATTTTGTATTTTATCATTTTATTTGAATTTTCAATTGAACTATTAAAAATTAAATATAAAAATAGAATTTCCAATAATTTTCTACATAAATTTTCAGGTTGAAGTTAGATTAGATGGCAAGAAATATCCATTATATAAATAATATTTCTAAAAAGATTTTAAAGTATTATAAACACCTTGTTTCCTCTGAATGTAACTTGTCTAATTTAAAGAAGTTCTAATTTTATTCATACCTATACAAAGAGGTGAATTGTCAAAGCTGAAAAGAAAATTAGTATATAATTGAATATTTTATTCTCCAGTTTCCTGTCAAGGTTATCATCCACATTTAGTACATTTTGAAGCCAAATAGGAATTACAACTCTTAGAATGGATGAAACTAAAATAACAACTTTATTGTCTTGTTTATGACAATGCTTAGAAAAGCAGTATATACTGAAATGCACAATGTATAACTGCTTTAGACCATCATGATGACAGATACTTTGGATGATTTTCATGATGATGGTAATGAAGACAATAACTAAGATAACATATCTCTCTTGATATGTCCTTTTTGTCAGATATAGCATCAATACTAAATGAAGGCTCATTTTGACAATATGATCTACCTTCTGTACAAAGCTCTTGACCTGTCATTTATAAAAACTTAAAAATATCATTTTGCTAGCTATTGAAAATCACTGGTTCAGACAAGATAATGTTCATTTCTTTATCTTCAGGTATTTTTCCTACAACAAAGAATTGATAAAAAATATTCCCCAAATATTAACCCACAAGTCTTGACATATCAGACTATCTTAAACTCAAGTCAGATTGTAACAGCTACCTATGTCTGAGTTTACTGATAATACTTAAAAATTTTAAAGGAATAGATTCTTCCCTAAAAAAGTTTTATATGTCAGATGCACTTCAATTTATAAGGTGACACAATCTTTACTTATCTGAATTGAATGCAAGAAGCCAAATTAATCTTTCTTCTACAGGCATTTTTATTTGGGTATTTAATTTGTGTAATAGTCAAACTATCACTCTGCTGAATACCATTTTTCAGCTTGTCCATGACTTACAGAGACGTTTATTTCTTGCTGCCCCTCTTGTTCTCCAATTTGAACAAATGCTGCATCCAGAATGAACCAGGCATTTTTCCATTACCATACTGATCATTTCTTACTACATTTTTCATTAGTATTTTGAAATTTTAACTGCAGAGCTAAATGCAATTTCTTAATTCCCCTTAAAAAATGAGTTTTTCAAGGAGAGTCTATCATTATTTTAATTAAAAACACTTTTCTTGAAAGTTAAAACAACTTTAGTCTAACATCATCATTTCTTTAAACACATTAACTCATTGAGCAAAAATGCAATAGTTGCCCTGAACCTGCATTCCAAATTTCAAGTTTAATGTGGCTTTAATCATTCACAATGGATTTTCTGATTAACTAACATTGCTAAATACTTGGCATTGCGTATGTGCATCATTAACAAGATGAAAAAATTGAAACTTAATTCCGTTTTATAAGAACATCAACTATTGCCAAGCATCTTCTGTCAATCAACTTTGACCTAAAGTTCTTGTTAGTTGTCAGGAGAAAAAAAGGACATTCAAATTTCAAGAAAGCAAATTTAGCTAAGTCTAGATTAAAATTACTTTGATTGATGTATACTGTACCCCCCAAATTAATTTTATAGTAGGTGAAGATTTATTTTTTTCCTTAAAATGTTCTGGTTAATCAAGCAATGTACTGACTGTGATATGGTTTTATTTAGCTTTGTGTTTGCCACTGTTACAATATTTGGTTATGATAACATAGCCAAATGACTTTCTTAAGTTTTAGAGTCAAACATATATTGAGCAAACTCAATTTAATTTCTTTCCTTTGTCCTTTTGGCTTTGTCCCTGTCCATTCTTTTGGAGTTGATAATGTTATCAGAATAGTGAGTAGTCAGAGCTCATGGCCTCATCGTTCATTTATCTGTGATTTATTTATTCCACAAATACTTATAGAACATTCAGTGTGTTTCAGGCATTAAGATAGATTTGGGTGACACAAAATGAAATGACATTCTTTCTTCTCTCTGTAGTTCAAATTCCATGGGAGAATCAGCCTTTTAAATATACAAAATACACTGTGTAACTTCCAACTTCAAGGGTCTTCTATGACCCCAGGAGAGGATCCTGTTTTTGGTTAGTCAGAAAATAAAAAGCATCTACTATAAGGATAAACTTTAGAATATGAACTCATGACTTTAGCACAGTGAGGGAGACTTCTCCATTTTGTGACAGCAGAATCAATCTATTAGCTTTTAGGTTCTGGATTACATAAATGATAAAAAAAAAAAATGCCATGAGGCCAATGGTTATTAATATGCAATTTATGAACCAAGAAATATCAATAAGGACTTTTGTGGTCAATACTAAACAGGTCTAAAAATTAGAAAAAGTAATTGACCAGCTTAATATGAATAATTATATATAGTAAAATAGTAGACTAACTGTGTAAAATAACTGCATAAATTGTAAAATCTGAAAAATAATTACTATTTTATTACTATATCTTAACTAATTCCTTTTTTTAACTTTTTATTTTATATTGGAGTATAGTGATTAACAATGTTGTGTTAGTTTCAAATGTACAGCAATTTCTTTCTTATAATAGATTGTCTGCTGTAGTCCTCCACCCCAGTGATGAGGTGATGTTCCTGTACATAATAGGCTTTCCATAAAGATGTCTTGACTGACTGAGAAATTATTCTTGCTCATTTTATTTCTGTATTCTTATTTCTTACTTTTTTACATATAGCCCAAATGTAGTCCAAATTTTCAGGATTATATCCTGTAATATTCCTATAATGGCTGTGACTTGAAAATTGGATTCTACTCCTGAGGAAGTACATAATTTTACATAATTTAAAATACAAATTCTAGAGGAAACAGAACCTTAACTTCAAATCAGTATCATATAGGTACTAGTGTCTCTTACCTATTCACTTATTTAACTTGTCTGAGTGTTTCTCATCTGGGAATTGCTTCATCCCTTTTTGCCTCTCTGACAGTTATCTACTTGCTTTGGTGACTATACCCTCCTGCTTCATGACTATTTGTATAATTGAAATCCATTGTATAGTGTATCTCTGGTATCTATATATACTTTGTTTTTAATTGCTTACTCAGAAGCTAAAAAGCACTCTTTCCTTATTTTGTGTCTATTCACCTTGCTGTTTCTAGCCTTGACTCATCAATCCTCTACTACCTGATGCTATCCACAGCCACAAGACTCACAGAAATTCTTAGAGTGATTTCACAAACTCCAATCACCATCAAATTTAAATTGTATACTCTCACTGGATACATTGTATAGTAAGTTTAAAGTTTACCAGTTTTTCCAAAAATATATATGTTTATAAATAGTTTAACAAATACCATGAGGAAAGAATAAGCTTGCCTAAAATTCATGGGAAAATAGAAATATTTGTTTTCATGATACATATATGTGTTTTGAACATTATGCAAAATATGGATTATATATTTATTGTTTTTCAAGAATAATTTACATACACAAATGTGCCTTAAGAGTCCTTGCTAAACATTCATCAACACCATGTGGATTTCAATGAAGTGTTTCTCAGGCTTCCAGGGATATCTGCATGAAATAGAAAAAATCAAATAATCCCCTATATGTTCTGTATCATGTTGCTCTATCTTAGCAAGGGCACTATGAATATATATGTAATGTCTTTGTGTGAAGCTACAGTATAAGTTTCTGGTGCTTTACTCAACAATATGGGTGTGAAATTTTATATTGCTTAAGGAAGAGAAACAAATTGCTGATTTTTTGTCTCAAAGATGTAGGTAGAATGTTATAACATATTATCATCCTCTTTAAATATGCTAGATGGCTTTCAAATGCCAGTTATTTTTTCACAGCCATTGTCAGTAGTGTACTTTATGTCATAAAATACTTGCTTTGAAGGACACAATGTGCCAGAGTCAACTGGTAAGCTGAAAAATGAGTCACAACCAAAGAACATCAACAAAGAAACCCAGCTGCTAAGACAGTAAAATCTTTTTGATACATCCTCTAGCAACTGACAAGTGTTGATGATGAAAGCACTCAGTTTTATAATATCTGAGTCTGTGATGTTTTTATTAAATAAATAATTGTTTTGTTTAGAGAAACGTAAGTAAGATCTTCTTGTGTCTGAGGGGACTTGGACTCAAGTGGCTTAATATCTGCCTATTTTTCTAATAACCAATCCACAAGGTAGTTTCTGTTGGTTCACTTTCACTGTGTATAACACTGTCCCCAAAACTTTGTAACTTAAAATAACCTTTTATTTACCTCATGATTCTGTGGGTCAGAAATTTGGGCTGGACTCAGATGGTGAATCCTTCTGCTAAACTTTGCCAGACTCATGCGCTGTGGTCAGCTAGCTAACAAGTTGGCTGGGGCAGGTAGTTCTGGGGGGCCTGCACTGAATCAGTTCTTTCTGTGGTCTCCCATATCTCAGCAGACTTGTCTGAACATTTTCATATGGTGTCCAGAAGGTTCTAAAAGCTTCAAAAGAGGAAAAGCCCTAATCACAAATGTTTTTCAAACTTCTCATTGCTAAATAACATCATATTGCTCAAGGCAAGTCTCATGGCGAACGCAAGCAAGAGACCACATAAAGTTACTCAGTGAGGGGATGTGGACATAGGAGGAGAAAAATTTGGGGGTGTTTTTGCATCTTATCACATACTACATGAAGAATGTTTACTTTGGAAGTAAACTAAAATATTGTCAGCTATAGCTTACCAGTTTTTTTCCTGGGTAAGTAATTAATTAAAATCTGGATCTGATAAGTCTTACTTAGCCCAGAAGACTATGACCATATGTACTATCAACTAATTGTGTGGCAAGTAAACAACTTGCTCAGTACATCAGTTTCCAGTTTATAAAATAAGGAGAGTGGATTTAATGACCCTTATGGACCCTTAAAGTTCTGATAGTTTTGATTCCATAAAATATTTTATAAATACTTTCCATAAACAAAAACTCTTTTATACAAAATGGGGACACTACAAAGAAGCATAAAAGCTGGATGTTGACATGAAAAAAATTGCAATCTAATCTTAGTCATGAAAGCTACATATTAGAAAGCACTTTTATATGTATGTAAATATATGTTTTATATATATATAAAATATTTGTATATTCTCATTTAATGCTCATGAAAATCCAGCTAACTAATATTTATTTGCATTTTTGATATCAGGAAAGAGAAACATACAAGAGCAAATAATATTTGAATTCACCTATGTATTAAGTGATCTTGCTCAGCATGTGGGCCCACAGTTTCTATTCATTATATTTTCTCTGAGCCCATTGAATAAAACAAAACATATCAAAGGCAGGATAAGTCCAAGTGCACAGCATTTCATGAGTTTCAGAGCACAGACAAGGGAGAATGAGTTAGCAAAGTTTTGATATGTAACTTTAATGATTAGATAGGCTTTGAGGAGACTGAGGCTTGAAGAACTTAGGTTACTCATGTTACTTGTCCTATGTAGGAGTAATAAGAGAACATATTTGACCTTAGCAAGAATTTTGTTTTCAGAAATAGTGGCATTTTCATCTAAAAAGACAGCTTCAGGGAATATTGTTCTTGATTTTGAATATTAGCTTGAGTAGTTTGAACTTATTTTTGTTCAGGAGGCAATAGGGATACATAGAATGTTTTTAATAGGGAAGTTATATCATAAAATGTGTTGATTACTTTGGCATGATTACCTTCAAGGCCAGTAACTTGTTCAAAAGTCATTAAAATACTTGGGGAAAACATTTCTCAAAGTGTGTTTCACAGAACACTAGTTCTTTGAGGTTTTAAGAACTATTATTAGAAAAGGTTGCTGTGTTGAAATGACTGAGAATTTTGAATTGAACAAGTCAAAGAAGTTTCTTTATTGAAGGATGTCTCTGCTAATGAACATTTTATGTCTTTACAGTAGAGTAAAGCATGTGGGATTTCTGAAATATATTTGATCACAGAAAATCCTCTTTCCTTCGAAGAGACTCTAAAAGGACCAGTGTTCTCAGAATTCTCTTGAAAATTAAATGTTGGTTTGATTGTAAATGATGGACAGCAGTAGCTCATGTCAGCACCAGAGAGGCCTAGCCCTCCTTAGAGTTGAGTAATCACCTTGCATAAAGTAGGTATCCAAGGCCCATTAAAAATATTTATATATTTTATCATGGTTTTGAAGGTACATGATGATGAAGGTAATAATGGAAAAAAACAAAAAATTCTACAGTATCATGAACAACATTTTATTACTCTGCTATGATCTGTTAAATAAGGAGACCACAGGAGTCTTATCAAGCATATTTGTTTCATACTAAAACCTGAAAATATGACATGTGTCTGATATTCTTCCTGCCAGTCAGTATTTCAAAATCCCTTAGCCTCTCAAGCTTGCATTGACAAGGTGAGATAATAGTCTTAGCGAATTTGCATCATGGTTCTAACTTTAAATCATGAAGAAAGAAATGATAAATATGGAATTTTACAAGCTGTCACATCAATTTTTCATTCTCCATCTTTATAAACACTCTTCAGCCTGAAAAAAGCAAATATTATTTAGAAGGAAGAATTCTCTGCCTTATTGCTATAATGTGAGAATCAGAAGATAAAATTACAACTACATTGCCTTATAACTGGGAATAAAGTAACTTTTAAAAAATTAACTAACTGAATAAGCAAGTTGGTACCTAGACATTTACCATGAGTATCATGACTTTAGAACAATGTCAGTTCATTTTTGTCCCATGAAAAACACCCCAGTAAAAAATATCAAGGGATTTAATATCAATAGAGGAAAAATGTGATAATTCAGGTGTCTTTTGTGATAAACCAATCAAAAGTGCCCCCGAAATTATGATCTGTTCGGTTTTCCAGCCCTCTAAATCTTGCCTAAAATTGTATTTCAGGTAACTTCCTACAATTTGTTGTGGATCTAACAAACTCAGGCATTGACATATCCAAGAGTGATTTCTTTCCTTTTCCATGGATTGCATTAATGGGAACAGACAAGTTGTCATAAAAGATTTTCTTGCTGTCTTTTGGTGCCTCTAATGTAGAGACATATGCACTAATTAGTGTCATAGTTTGAACTCCTCCAGCCTCAATGTTAATGTCTTAAGCCTGAGGCTGACCATATGGCTCAAAAATAAGTCTTTTCACCATCTAAAAGGTCACAATCTATCTTTAGTTACATTTTAAAAACTGCTTTGAGCCTATGATTTAAGTACCTGGGTGACTTTCAGAAATGATAAATCTTTGCTGAGAAATCATGTGACTTGTTTACTGAGGAACAAAACAAAGCGAGCCAATGTATTCAAATACATTTCAATAGGTGGGAAAAATATATCTTAAAAGTGATGGAATCTTATAATTTGTGGATATGATTTTAACTATTTTCACATGTAATGAGGAAGAATGAAAATTATCAGAGAGCTCACTTTTATCACCAATAATCAATTAGGAAAAACTAATGCAATCTACGTGTTTAAAACTCAATTTCTGGTTTGGAACTATTGAAACTGTGTATTGTTTAGAATTTTATTATTATATTCACATTTCAATGTAAAATTCTTGGCATATTAGAAAACAGAAACATCCTTTTTTTGTATTCTGAGCAATATTTATTTAGCCAAAGAAGCACTGAAATTAATAAAAAGGATAACTTATTCTCAGTCTCGATTATTTTTGTTTCAAAAATTTAAGAAAATGAAATAAAACATTTTTCTAAAAATCAATGTGTTCAAGGTCTAAAATGCAAAGCCTAGATTAACTCCACTAAATGCCCAACTTGTGTTTAGGACCTGAGGGCCTTTCACCTGCTATTTCAGATACTCCCAATCTTTGAGTCACTCTGGACTAAAGAAGGCAGCAATCAGAAGACACACTATCTGAAATCTGTAGATTGATATAATTGACACAAAAACTTTACCCTGCATGCCTACAAATCTGCAGCTTAACTCCTACTGCCTTTTTTTTTTTTTTCATTACTTTCTTGATTCTCTGACTTATACTCAGTTCTCCTCGTAAGAGACTCACCCTCATGCACATCCAAGGTAGAGAATCTGATCATTTATCTGGCTCTTGCCACACTCATTCCAGTGTAAGCTGATCCTCAGACACCTGAGACTGTCCCAGTAAACTCTAAATTTAAGTTACCTACCCGAATGCTAGTTTTTCTCCCTACCCCATTCACACTTCTTGCTTGTCTTACTTTTCTGTTGGTCCATTGCTATACTGCTACCATGCATACTGGCCACGTCTGAAAACAGATCAAACCCCAATATGAAGATGCCTTTCAGAATACATTTTTGGAGTATTTTTTAATAATCAGAATACATGAATGTATTTTTTTAAATAAATGAATTTTCAAAGGTAAGCTATAAGGATGTTCCTTATATAAATGAGATTAATATACTGTCTACAGTCTCTGTTTACTTAAAGCAAGTCAGGCCAAGATCTATGTGCCCCTTCACAAAAGCAGGCCACTGGAGTGGGTAAAGAGAGTATGTTCTGTCTGTAAAAGCTCTGCTGAAAGATTTCTTGGTTGAAAACTCACCTTATTTTTTGTTGTTGTTTAAATAATAAATTAAAGGAAACAGCTAACTATCAGAATTCCAGATGAGTTAATAGACCTTGGTGACTGGATGGCCTAATTAAATCAACATCCTAAATTTACAGTCATTTATCTTCTCACTCATCCAACACATACACATACACACAAAGCAAAAAAAAAAAAAAAACTTTGTGATTTCAACCAACAAAGAGTAGTCTAGTTTACACATGGAAAATAACTCTGGGTGTTGTTTTATAAATAAATACTTTTATTAAAGTATCATATACTTACAGAAAGTCATACGGATTGTAAGAAAGAAGTTTGATGAATTATTACAAATAAAAACATCTGATCATGGCATCCAGCACAATAAATAAAATATCAAAATAACCCCAGAAGCCTTCCCTATGACCTCTCCTAACCATTATCCTCCCTTCCCACAAAGGTAATCCTACCCTACTTCCTACTATAATGGATTGATTTTGCCTGTTTTTGAATATTATATAAATGGAATCATAGGGTATATATTAGTGTGTGTGTGTCTTCTTTGGCTTAACATTACATGCATAAGATTCACCCACATTTTTTCATGCAGCAGAAGTTTGTACATTTTTATTGTTGTAGAGTATTCTATTATATAAATAAAATAGTTTATCCATTCTAGTGTTCATAAACTGGTTGTTTGTGGATGTTGCTATTTAACTAAGCAGTTATGAAGATTCTATGCATATATTTTGGTCCATATATTCTTAAATTTCTCTTGAGTCTGTGCTTAGCAATTGCATTTCTAGGCCATAGGACTTGCATTTATTAAACTCTAAAATAATGTCAAATAGTATTTGAAAGTGCTTACGCAATTTGAAACTCATAGCATTAGTGTGTGAGAGTTCCAGTTGCTCCATATTTTCCTTAACACTTGGATTTTTCATTCTATTTTATTTGAACAATTCTGAGGAAAGTGTAGATGACAACATTTTAATTAAAATTTGCTTTTGCTTGACAACTGAAAAGGATCTCTTCATACTCTTTTTATGTGTAGATATTTAGATTTCTTTTTTGTAGAGAGTGTTTGTTAAAGTCTGTTGTACAATTTTCCTGTTGGGTTGTCTATTCTGTTTTTGAGTTCTCTTTATGTTCTGGATTTGAGTCCTTGGTACTTATATATATTGCCCATATCTGCTCATTTGTCTTTCATTCTCTTAATTGTGTTTATTATTGGAGGGTTTATCATTTTAATGTAATCTAACAATTATTTACTTAACAATTCATTATTTTTATAACCTGTTGAGGAAATTTTTTTCCTTATCATGAAGATATTCTTTCACATCATCTTTTGGAAACTTTGTTGTTATCATTTAAGGAGATGTGAGGCAGAAGTTGAGATGCATTTTCCCTGTATTACTTGTTTCATCATCTTTTTTAAAACAATATCCTTTCCACTTTCTCTGGAGTTGTGTCTTAGTCATAAACCAAGAATTCATGTATATATATTTGGATATCTCTGGATCCTCTTGTCTGTTCCATTTGCCACTCTTTGCAATAATATCCTGCCTATTAATTACTCTGTTCTGATCATTTTGATATCTGGTCAAGCAAATCTTTCTAATCTGCCCTTCTCCAGGATGATTTTGACTATTTTTGGCACTTTTAATGTATTTATAATTAACTTGTCACTTTCTCTGAAAAAGAAGTTCAAATTCTGAGTGACACTGGAAAATCTATTGGTCAATTTAGGGAGAGTTAATGTCTTTAAAATATCAGTCCTTTGAATTTATTAATATGGTATCTTTCTCATTTAATTTAGGTTTCATTTGATTTTCTTCCTTATATTACCCACCCTCTTTGTTTCTCTTCCTGACTTATACTGGCTATAACAACCAATATAATGATGAATAGAAGTGTGAAAGTGGTCACATTTGTCACATTTCCTGATGACAGAGGAAAGCTTTCAAAATTTTACCATTAATTATGATGCGTTTTGTTGTTATTATTTTTAAATACCCTTTTTCAAATTAAGAAAGATGTTTTCTTTCCTAGATTTCTGAGTTTTTATTACACTGGTGATGATGAAGATAGCTGTTAAATTTTATCAAATGTTTTTTATGAGAATCTCTTTAAAAAACATTTTTTCTTCTTTATTCAATTGCACCCTCTTAAGTTACCTTTTATTTTCTAAAGTTTCACAATAAATATTCTCTTACAACATAATTTGTAGTAATCCATTTTTATCCTAGTATATAAGCTTTTATCTTTCAGCCAGAAGTATCTAAATCTACCCCTTTTTCTTATACTAGTTATTACATTATTTTCAGAATGCTATGTGAAACTGGTATCTCATTTTAATTTTCATTTCACAATAGGCTTTTTAATTAGAATAAAAGATAGATATACAACTATTATTTCCAGATCTATTAATATTAGAACTTGGTTTATGAAAGAGATAAATCTGTAAAATAGGAGATAGAACAGCTTATTGCTTTAACATGAAGGGGGTGGTGACCTCCATATAAAGATGTTCTAAACATCAAACATTTTCAATATGGTTCCAAATCAAAATTTGCTCTTGTTCCATAAATGATTATGTAATATGTAAGCTTCATAAGCAAAATTTCTTTTTATTTTCCCTTAACTAATCTGCAAATAGAATCATAAAATTACATTTAATGTCCACTTTTAAGTCCCAAAGCACTTGAGGTAAACGATTACTTACAGAGAACTTTTAAGATTTTAAACATTTTATATAAAAGATCTAAAAGACATATGAATGATATATTCTTCTTTACATTTCTGTTAATAATAATATCATTTGCAATTCTCATTCTTGTCCATGTACCATGAAATGCTTCGATTTAGTCCTTTTTAGATTAGCATTTATTTCTCAATTTTTCTGGTCACTTTTGCCATTACTTCATAAATGATTTCACAACACAAATGCTAAATAAGCAAATTCACCTGGCCTCTACCTGAACTACAAAAAATATTCATGAATTATTTTATATTCTGTGTTAAATATAAATCTCTAAATTCAATTTTCATCTTTCAACCAAGATGTAGAAGGATAAAGTTGGTAATTTATAACTCGTTCTACTACAGAAGAATATTATAGTTTTCTAAGCTATGTAAAATGTTAGAGGTGGTCCCCAGGTGCTAACATCATAGTGATTTATAATATAATGTTGGTTCCTTGCCTTTTATTGCAGGGGGTTAAATAAGAAGAGAATGATTTTGCTACTATTATATTTAATCGAGGTTTTTAAAAAGTGAAAGACAGCTGTCAGTTGCTACTTGGTGAAATGCATAATGACATAATGAATGAAACCATTATTATTTTTAGGTACTCAATTCAAAGAATTTTTCCTTCTGTGAGATGCATAACCTTGACTATACGATCACATTTTGTAATGGATACACTTTCTATAAGCAAAGCAATAAAAGCTTAGGAAGTCAAATACATACTTTTCCTCACAATGATGAAATGAAGGTCATGGTGATGAGTGATCATTTACTAGTCGTTATGATTATGGCAATCTAGACTAGAATTCTCTTTAATCACATTTTTGGTTTTTCTCCTGAAATCTATCCCTACGGATTAAAGAGCCTGTCTACCAGTCACTTAATGTTTTGAACCTCATAAGAGTAAAATACTAACTAGTCTCTAGACATGCTTGAAGATTATATTACACAAAAACATACAGCACACTGCTCATAGCTTTTGGCCACAGTCTAACAAGTCCTCCATATGATTCACAAACTGTTGAGACAATTCCTTGTTTTCCTGGATAGATGAATATCATGTAGCCATTTTTAACTCTGCAGTGTCAGCCAATGTATTTTAAACTATTCCCAGAGGAACGACTGGCAGTATGATATTCTTAGATTTTAGTTTGGTTATATGACTGAAGACTTTAAAGGTAAACTTCTACTAAAAAGTAAGTCTTCCAGAAATGAAATAGTACTATGCCAGTGTTTATTTTTACTGAGTCTCTACATATTATGCTTCAGGTTTTTTGCCAAAGCAGAGTGTACTTTATAACTTCTAGATACACTTTTGATTGGTCTTGTTCATATAAGCTGTTTTTATTTAAAATCAGATAAATGTTTTAGGCACGTAAATGAATACATATATTAAAGATCATGTGTTTTTTCCCATTATTTGGAATAGAGTTGTCCCACTTGGGGCTTCTCTTAATGTTTAGGATCAACTTATTACCGATCTCAACAAGAGGCACAAATTGAGTGCAGGAGTTGACACTTCCAGCAGCAAGTTATGAGAATTCCATTTGCTTCATATCATTGGTAGCACTTGCTACAGTGTGTAGATATAAAGCAGCCAGTTATTTTACCAGTAAAACTGGTTTATTTGGGAATGTCAGAGAATTGCAATTTGGGGCATACAATCCATAGTGAACCACAGGCAAGTCCAGAGAAAAAGGAGATGAAAGTTTCTTTTATAGAGGAGAAGGCTGAGTTGGGAAGGCTGTTATAAATAGAGTCCATTGGAGTCCTGGGAATTGGAAGTTGTAGTGGCTTTTCATTGGCTGAGTTATGACAGTCTCCCATGGGCAAGGTTATTGCAAGGAGAATTTCTTCCTTCCTTCTGCTGGGGTAGTAGAGTAGTTACCCAGGTATGTCTTTTCCTATTGGATCTGCAACTGACGACTAGTGGTAGTACAAGAGAGCTTCTCCTTCTGGTCTCCCAACTCCTTCTTAAATGATGGTTCTGTTTATTAATTTTCACAAGTGTTTCTAACTTAATCCAGGTTGGTGAATTTGTTTTGTCACTTCTGGGTTATAATTTGCATTTTGTAAATGATTAATGATGTTGAGCAACATTTTATATTGTTTTTGGTCTTAATTTATATCCTCCACTGTCATTTCTTTTGCTTGTATTTTTCTTAGTGATTTACAAGTATGCTTGATGCAAGTTTTTTTTAAAACAGGATATATACAGTGAAAATATCTCCTTGTAGTCTGTGACTTCCATTTTCACTCTCTTAATGGTGTCTTTAATACATAGACCTTTATAGATTTTGTGCTAATTTATTAATGTATGCTTTATTGTTTGCACTTACTGTGTCATATTGAAGAAATACCTGCATATATATGGAGCTATTTTCCTGTATTTTTATAGAAGCTCCATATTTTACCTTTCACATTTAGGTCTATGAACTAATGGAAAAGTTTTCTTTGTATGGTGTTAGATAATGGTCAAAATGGACTTTTTCTCCATATGTATATACCATTGATCCAGTATTATTTGTGAAAAAGACCATCGTTCTTCAAATACATTGCACTTACATCTATTTTGAGGTCTGGTGACCATAAATACGAGGGTTTTTTCTTGGTTCCCCATATTGTACAAATAGTCTGTCTACCCTTGAATGAATTCCATACTGTTTTAATTGCTGTAATGTTATGATAATTATTAATGCTTTGAAGTGCAAGTTCTTCGGTGTTGTTCTTCATTGTCTTCAGAACTTTCTAAACTTTTAAAATTTCCTATTTTCTTATAAATTCTAGAATCATTTGTCATCCTCATCACCTCATTCCCACACACACAGGAAAAACAAAACCAACTGCTTGGTATTTTGATGGATATTGCATTGAATCTAAAGATCAGTTTGAAAAGAATTAGGACTTTAATAATTTTAAACTACCCAAATGCTAGTTAGAGCTTCCTTAATTTCTTTTTTTTAACATCTTTATTGGATTATAATTGCTTTACAATGGTATATTAGTTTCTGCTGTATAACAAAGTGAATCAGCTACACGTATACATATACCCCCATATCCCCTCCCTCTTGCGTCTCCCTCCCACCCTCCCTATCCCACCCATCTAGGTGGTCACAAAGCACCACTTAATTTCTTTACTGGCACAATTTTTATTATATACATTCATATATTTGATCTTTTTATGATGCCTTTGCAAGTGATGTTTTTTAACTCTTGTTTCTTGAAGAATAATTTGTAGATAGAAAAACTCACCCTTTTTATGTATGCACCTTGATGAGTGTAGGCAACTATATACAGTTGTGTAATAACTACCCGAATCCAAGATATAGAATATTCCCATCACACAAAAAACTTTCTTTGTATCATTTTGTAGTTAATCCCATTCTTTATGCCCATGCCTGATAACCACTGACCTGACTTCTGTCTCTACAGTTTTGCTTTTCGCAGAATGTGTATAAGTGAACTCATACAGTATGTAGTCTTTTGTGTCTGGTTTGTGAGCATGATGCTTGTATCTGAAATCTGTTCCTTTTCATTGCTGAATAGTATTTTACTGTATGAAACTACAGCAATTTATATATCCATTAACCAGTTAATGAATGTTTGAGTTGCTGTAGTTTTTGGCTATGATGTATGAAGCTTCTATAAACATTCGTATGGACATATGCTTTCTTTTTCTTGTTATAACTAGGATGTGTGGTAAGTATAGGTTTAACTTCATAAGAAACTTCCAAGACGTTTTTCTGGAATGGCTGTACCATTTTGCATTGCCATCAGTATGTATTAGTTGAGTGCTTCAGTTACTCTGCTTCCTTCACAGCATTTTGTAGTCTTTTGATATTGGTGGTTGTGTCTTGAATTTTTAACCACTTGTATAAACTTGTAGTGTATGTGGCTATGATTTTAATTTGCTTTACCCAAAGACTAATGATTTTGAACACCTTTGCTTGTGTTTATTGGCCATCCATAGGTCCTTTTGGTAAAGTTTTTGTACAAATCTCTTGACCCCTCCTTTTTTTTTTTTTGCCGTACGCAGACCTCTCACTGTTGTGGCTCCTCCCGTTGCAGAGCACAGGCTCCGGACGCGCAGGCTCAGCGGCCCTGGCCCACAGGCCCAGTCGCTCCGCGGCTTGTGGGATCTTCCGGGACCGGGGCACGAACCCGCGTCCCCTGCATCGGCAGGCGGACCCTCAACCACTGCGCCACCAAGGAAGCCCCCTCCTTTTTTTTTGGGTTGTTTTTCTCCTTATTTTGACAGTGTAAAAGTTCTTTACATACATAGTTCACAGCTTGGTATACAGAGTGCAGGGTGGGTTTTACCCTTCACACACCCCGTTAACTGGGTGCAACTGTGCAGTGACCAGCTTGAAAAATGTATGCAGCAGCCAATGGATATTTTTAGAAAGATAACCCTAACAAGTTTATGAGACTGTAAAGTAATATCCTCTTTACTATACTTTGCTCTGAAATGCATGGAGGAAGAATTTTTTGTTTTTGTTTTCATTTTAATTGCTCTTGAAGGGATGGAGTTTTACAAATGGGAGTGCAGGATTCAGTGATAGGAAAGTACACATGGTACCAGGAGTGAAGAAGGCAGAATAGAAAAGCAAATTTACAGAGATCTTTGGGTTTTCAAAGGTGATGGGTTAGTAGATTTGAGCCAATCAAACCTACAACCCTAGGGGTTATGGCATTGGGATTGTTCCTGCTTTCATCATAAAAATATTTGCATATCATTATATAAACCCAGTCTATATGAGACATATGTAAATAATCTGCTGGTAATCAAATGTTCAATTTAATGGCCTTAGTTATTTTAAATATTCATTTATTTATTTGGCTGCACCAGATCTTAGTTGCAGCATGCAGTATCTAGTTTCCTGACCAGGGATTGAACCCAGGCCCCCTGCATTGGGAGCACAGACTGTTAACCACTGGACCACCAGGGAAGTCCCACCTTAGTTATTTTAAACCGAAAATATGATGCTTTAAATATATTGTGCAATTTTCACATAAGTATAAAACTACTTCAAAGTTATGTCCTCTTAATATTAATTATATAAATATCTCATAAAATCTTTTAAGTTATTACTACAATTTAGCTCAGAAGAAATTTTAAAGTAAATTTTTATTGCTCATTTTCTTTAACTTTATAACTAAGCCAGGTAAGATTTTTTTGCATGTGCCACTTGCCACTTGGGGTACTTGCTAAAATGTCTTTTTTTCCTTAAGACTCATTAGCTATTTCAGAAAAATAAAACTTGGAAGAGCATCTTATAGAAGTATTAAAATAATTATGTATGAGTTATTGAGTTTATATCAAGCTAATAACAAATTGTATTTTTTTTATTTCTGTAGGACCTCAGATACTATATGCTGTATTTAATAACATAATATGAAAGATAAAGATAAAATATTTCTTTAAATATAAGGAGGTACTCATATATTCTGGCTAGTCTTTTAATCCCACCCTTGTTACCCTTCTGACCTGGTGTTAATAAATATTCTGAATTTCAATTAAACTTGAATATCAGATAATCACACTTCTAAAAAAATGTGTGTCTATGCAATGTTTGGGACATAAAAGTAATACAAGGTTTACTCTAAGCTCAGCTCAACTCCAGACACTGGGCTACAGGCTATTCCTTAAGTATCACATGCACATTTACCTGAAGGCCTTATCACTGTCTATTTCCTATGCACTGAATATTCTTTACCAGAATCCCATCTTGAATCCTTTTACTTTCTTCCAGTCTCTGCTCCATCATCTTCTGCGTGTGAGCTCTGTTCTGACCATGCTATTTAAAACTGCAATCCCACCCTTTACCCTGTTCTACTTTTTCTGTTTTTCCATGGTACTTATCAAAAATCTTTATACATGTGTAATTATTTATTTTACTTTTGTTTATTGACTACCTCTCCTTGCTGGAATATAAGACCCGTGGAGGTAGGGGTTTATCTGCTTCAGTCATGTCTATATCCCAAGCACTTAGAACAGTGCCTGGCATATAGTATATACTCATAAGTATTTAATCAATGAGTCAGTGAAGGAATGGATGGATGCACAAATAGTGATATAAACATTTAGATAGATAAATGTCGGCTTTTTGGTGGGAGATACATGGATTTGCACAGTGCATAGGAAAATTAATGTTACTAAGCTATTAAAATCAGATGGAGAATATTTCCACGTGCATTTACTTAAGAGTGTCATTCCAATATTTTTATTATTGAGCTTGGATGGTAACTCAGCTTATTTTTCCACAGCTGCTTTTTTGAATTAGTGCAAAAATATGAAGACAACGCATATTTCCCATTTTAGTGACTACTCATACAAGCATAAACTTTATAATGACTTGGGCATATTCTCTAAAATATGTGTTATTGCATTGCTGTTGACTATTTTATATGGTGCTCTCTCAAACACCCATACAGGACGACCTATTAAGCAATTTATAAACATGCCATTTTGCCTTTATGCATCATCTTACCTCCATTTTATTGAAGCTGTAAGGCTTTTGAGAATCTTCACTACATTTCAGTGTCTTTCGCATATGAGAAATACATACATAACTACTAGTGTTAAGAATGTTTTTGCTGCTTCTAATAAAATGGCATTAAAAACCTTATGACAGCTTTAAATCATATAAGTAAACATGTTCTCTTTTGCACTGGTTGCAAAAAAACCCACAGACAAATTTATGCCATATTGTGGCTATCGGACTCAACCTCTCTGATCCTGACTTTACAATTCTTATTTTAATATTCTTATCTTCTCTTGATTTTTCATTTATTTTTAAAATTCAGCAGATGTAAATGCATGCTTTTAAGCTATTTTAAGTGCTTTCTGGAAAAAAGAAGGATGTGACTAAACAAACAAATGAAATAAACAGAATATTGTCTCATCTAACATTTTTTTCCAGGAGCTACATGCACAGTTGATTGTGTGCAAAATGTCATCACAGGCAGGCTTATTATGACCCCACTTACTCCCCTGTGTTGCTCCACAGCTTCACTCAGGAACTTGTGTAAACCTATGGGATGTAACAATTAGCGTAAATCAGTTGTGTTATTCTAAAAATGGTTAGAAAATTTGAGAAATCCACAAGTGTGGCTACTAGGTACATAATTTATATAATTTCAAACCTATTGCTGGCTATGTAGCTGCCATTCCAACACAGTTGTTGGGTTAAAGTGACTATTGTGAGTTTAGTGAAAATTCAAATTATTTAATATTTAATCACATAAAATAATATTAAGAAATGGTATCAAGAGTGATATAAATTGATAATTTTCCAGGAATAAAAGGAATTAATTAGTTTAAAAAATTTTAAATGCAGAGTATGTTTTTTTAAACTAGGAAGCACAAATAGAGAAGTAAAAGTATGAATATACTGCTGTTATGATAGAATACAATATACCCACACTGTGCTTAATGGAATTTAATTTTACCTTTGATATCTGTGAAATAAGAAAGATAATGCGCTTTCTTATTCTCTGTAATCTTCATCCTCTGTGATAAACATATCACTGGGTGAAACACAGGGTTCATTAAATTCCTTCTGCCTTTGGGTCCAGAAAGATCAAACAGTGGTGTGCATGCACCTGTAGTTGTGTGTGTGTGTGCGTGTGTGTGTGATAGAGAGAGAGGGCCAGAGACAGAGTTGTTTGCATTATTTGTCAGAATTTACTCTGTTAATTGGCTCTAAAATAGAATTTTAAAAATCTTTTTATGGCCTCTACACCAAAACTATGTTATTTTTCAGATCTATATACTTTGTCTTGATCGTTACTGTGGATGTTTCCTAAAATCTCAACAAAAACCACCACCCATTTTGAAAGGAATCTTCCCTTGAGTGGATTTCAGTCCTTCAGGCAGCCACATCTGCATATTTCTGTCCAGCAGCAGCCATCACTTTCAAGGAAGATAGAAACATCAAAGAGCCCCAAAGCCTTGAGATAATAGGGAGAAAGGTGATTATTAGGTCTCTGACTAGCACTAACTCCCTTCCCTAACAAAACTCCACTTTTGTTAGGGAAGACTCAAGAGTCTTACCCAACTGGAAAATTATATCTACTTAAGGAAGAAAAAAAAGATAGTGATTGCTGAGTTTACCAGTGTGGTCTTTTTTAAATCTCAGAATTCTTTTCAATATTTTGTCTTACATGTAAAAGGAAACAATCTAGAATAAAAACAAATGGAAATAGCTCCAATATTCTACTTAGTCTTGTTGTTCATAAATAAGAAAACCTGTAACATTCTGTTCAAAAATGAGGGTGGACTAATTCTAATTTGGTATGTTGTGATATATTTTATTAATTTATATTTATAATTAACTATTAAAGTTTCCTTCCAAATTGAAAGTTATTATATGATTGTACTTTTTTCAAATTATTTTCTAATTGTTTACTTTGTTGATATTTTGCTTCCCAATGTAAATTTTTCTTTCCGTTTTTCAACTGTTGTATATTATTAAAGTCTGAATGAAATTCTTGACTATTTTATGGTTCTAAGTGATTGATACAAGTAAGTACAGAAATTATAACTGCTGGTGATGTACATATTAAAATAGAATAGAATTTTAAACTGACATAGATTGTTTGATGCATGTGAAAATCATTACATAATGAATGAAAATGTTTATCAATTGGACAACGTACTTCATTACCACAGCACCATTCTTCAACATATCACATGGGAAACCTCGCACAAATCGCCATCTCTCACCAACTCCTGTCCTCAGTCAACTTCTTGCCTCTCCCTTTCCCTGTTGGTTTGTTCCTTCAGAGACAAATGGTTAACACCTTGACTCTGGAGCCTTTCTAACTTGAGTCTGAAGTCAAGTGTTGCCACTTTCCAGCTATGTACCATTTGATAAATTTTTTAACTTCTTTAAGCTGCATTTTTCTCACATAAGTAAGATAAGAATGACAGCCTCCTCATTGCTATGAAGATTAAGTTAGGTACTTGAGACACATACTGTAGCAATGGTCCCTAATATGTGGTCAACAAATCAGCTAGTCATCCAGTTAATCAAGGAATGTTACAATTCCCTCCTCATTATTTCTTGAATCTGATGCTTTGTCTCAATCTCTATTAAACCATAATACTTCAGACCCTTATTATCTCTTCTATATTACTCTTCTAGTCTGCAGACTAGTCTCCTTTTCTCTGTCCTTAAGTTTTCCAAAGCATCTTTTCAAAACAAATATTTGATTTTATCACCTTCCTATTTTGCATGATTCTCTACCTTCTACAACATCCTCTTCACCTGCCTTCAAGATATTTATATTTACTTATAAATTATATACATAAACTACTATGTTGCAGAAATTATAAAATATACACCAACAGAAAATAAGGTGAGATAAATATAATTAGAAAACGAGATTTTTCTTCAGACATTCTAATGAATTATCTTGCACAGACTCTTGGGAGTACACACTCAAACTTAGAGACTCCTGGAAGCTTACTAATGATTCAAAGATTATAAGCAAGCATTTATATGTTTGTCTTTCAGCACCTTTCTCTATACTTTATGCTCCAGCAACACAGAATAATTCAGTTACACGCACTATGCTGTTTCTAGTTTGGGTGACTTTCCTGTGTACTCTTCTGGAACACCCTCTCTGAACTACAGGAGAGATCTACATTCATCCTTCAATAACCTTCTCTTACTCCTGCCACATGCAGATTTTATTATTCCTTCTTCAATATTTCTTTTTAATACTATGCATAGTCTTGGGTTGTAATTTTTTCAACTCAAGAATTAATTATCGGGACTTTCCTAGTGGCTCAGTGGCTAAAAATCTGCCTGCCAACGCAGGGGACAGAGGTTCGAGCCCTGGTCTGGGAAATCCCACATGCCGCGGAACAACTAAGCTCATGAGCCACAGCTACTGAGCCTGCGCTCTAGAGCCCACAAGCCACAACTACTGAAGCCCACGTGCCACAACAACTGAGCTCACATGCCACATCTACTGAAGCCTGGGCGCCTAGAGCCCGTGCTCCACAACAAGAGAAGGCACCGCAATAAGAAGCCCGTGCACCTCAGCGAAGAGTAGCCCCCGCTCAATGCAATTAGAGAAAGCCCACGTGCAGCAACAAAGACCCAATGAAGCCATAAATAAATAAATTTTTTAAAAGAATTAATTATTTTTTAATTATTTGGCTAATTCTTTGGTTAACCTTTCAGATTGACTTTCTTAAAGGCAAGAACTCTTGTTTTTCTCCTTTGTATTCCCTGATAATACAAATTTAACACATATTTATTGACTTAAATCATTCAACATATATTTGTTGAGATAAATTGAACAATGTGTAAGATTTCTTGACATTCTTTGCATGCTATATACTAGGCTATATGTTCAGCTCCTACTCACATTTTGATTCTCAGATCAAGTATTGCCTCTGTAATATCTTCCTTGATTTTTCAAGGCAGAATTGATTTTCCTTTCTTTGAATTGTACCTTTACCTCGTACTTCTGTATATTAATAGTTAACTCCCTAGATTGAACATTTTTTTTAGAAGTCTGATTTTCCCCCAAGAACACTTGACTTTATTCAGGACAAAAGCAACATATCTAGATTCAGTTTGTTATAATAATTGTTTCTTGATTGAATCAATAAAAAACCAAAGGAATGAATGAGACAATTATTAAATGATAACTGAATAATTCAAGATTCACTATTTTAAATGGTCTTTATTTATTCTAAATCTTGAGTGTTTGAAATGTTATACAGAATATACTGAGAGAAAAAAAATATTTTGTTCCTCCATCTGGAATCAGGAGGACCCACATTTTTCAACCCTGGTATTATAATATCCGAACATACCAACTTTCAATATGTATTTTAGTCATATATGGACAGAACTCAGAATTATGTATTTAAGCTGAAAAACTGGGCTAAAATAATAAATAAAATTATGCAATTTTTTTCTAACTGTCCTTATGTTCAAATAAAATCATTATAGTCATTGTCATCTTGAGTATTTTTACTAATATAATATTATTATTCATTTAATCTCAATATGTTTGTTGTGAATGCATGCAACCTATTGCTCATTATAATTTAAAAGCATATGCAAAGACAAAATTAATCTATTACCAAAGAAAAGATATACTACAACATAATACTTTTGCTCTTTTTTTTTTTTCTTGAGTAGCTATAAAAATGGGCACAGTGGCTAAATGCCATGTTTCTTAACCTGCTGTTGGCCATGTCTCATATAATATTATTGTTCCTGGTGGGCTCTTTAAGCTTAATTAAAATGTGCAGTTTTTGTACAATTTAGAAGATAAATCTGACATGCTATAATTCAAATGTAAGTACTCTCCTGGTGGCCATCAATAACTGGTGAAGAAGAAAGTTCTTCTTTTTTCAAACTGCACCTAGTGAAAGACAGTTATGCAATAAAAACCCATGTTTTACTAAATTCAGCTGCCTCGTGATTTTATCCTCAGCATATAAGTAATCATAGCTGACATTCTAATATCAGAGTATTAGCTTATATATTATGCTATAGTCTTAGGATGCATTAAGTTTTAATCCAATTTTTTTCTGAACATTGTGTAATTAATCACATCACTGATTAATAAATCATTAATGAGTGATTTCAAAATAGCATGATTGACTTAATAGGTGGACAACTTTGGGCAAGTTACTGGACTTCTCAACTTTGCTTATCTGTATAAGGGGATAATAATGAAACCTTTCTCATAGATTGTTGTGAGAATTAAATGATGGATTGATGAAAAAGGACATATTTATTCATTGCTACATATTGGCAACATTGGACTCAATTCACCATGTCTTGCACTAACTAGATAGTGAGTAGAAAAGAATGTAATTTTAGATTGCTTACATCAGATAAAGTTTTCACTGTATTTGCCCACTATCAATCAGTCACAGAACTTGAATCCCAGACTCTGATTACTAGCTTTTGAAGACTGTAATTAGCATAGGTAATACTTTGATGGATGGGTCTACGTTTATTTTACTCTAGATTCATTTATTGTTAAATGCTTGAGGGTATTGGCCTCCCAGGGCTTCATGATCTAGGGTGTCATGTGAGATTTGCTAAGTAGAGTCCTCCTTCTTCAGGGAGGAAGATCACAGAGGCCCAAGAGGAAAGGCATGATGTTCAGGCTTTTAGTTTCTATAGCAGTAAGGAGCAGAAGTTGAAACAGAAGGCAGGAAGGAAGAGGGAAAAAATAGTGACTGAGCACTGGAGAAGAAAGTTTGACTGGCTATAGATTGCAGCCAAATTTTGTAGATAACTTGCATATTTTTCTTGAAAATCAGTAAAAACAATCACTGAATTTATAGATATGGACCGTGAATATGACTAGGGGAATTTGGTAATTTGACTACCATGCAAAACATAGTCCCATGCCTCTGGTGTCAGAAGGAGGGTATACAACCCCATTTAATCTCCTAATGGGGGACAAGTCACTCCTCAAAGGAGTGATGTTGCAAAAGTAATCAGGAAGGATGCTTGTCAGGAAGGATGCCACTCTGTGATTTATTTTCCCTCTACTAAGTCTATACTATGCATACATAAGCACCCATCATTTTATCTGTTATCAGTGAAGTAGTGCTATGATCTGAATGTTTGTGTACCTCCAAAATTCATACCTTAAAATCCTAACACTCAAAGGTGATAGTATTAGTAGATGAGGCCTTTGGGCAGTGCTTAAATCTTGAAGATGGAACCCTCATGAATAGGATTAGTGTTTTATAAAAGAAGCTCCAGAGAAATCCCTAGACCCTTCCACCATGTGAGGATACAGGGAGAACTCTGTGACCCCGAAGAGACCTCACTGATCATGCTTGCTCCCTGACCTTGGATTTCCACCCTCCAGAACTGTGAGAAATAAATTTGTTTCTGTTAACTACCTAGTCTGGTGTTTTGTTATAGCATCCCAAAAGGACTGAAGCAGATAATTTCTCATTAAAGCCTCCTGAAGATTAATCCCTCCACTGGTAGGCTGAATTTCATCTTCTCTTACCTTTCCAAGAAAGAACAAAGAACTGTATCAAAAGTGCTGAGAACTTTGGGAAAATAGGTGATAAAAAGTGGCTCTGTCTGTGAAATCATGCTTTCCTGGTTTTCATCATGATTCTTAGATTGTTCCTTAAAATCCTTTGTTATTGTTTTTTTTTAATTGTTTCTTTCTTATCCAAGATGTACTTATGAGACTTTCTCTGCATTCAGTTCAGAGTCTCGTAACTGTACGTTATCAACTTAGCAGCTCCGGCAATTCTCCTTATATTGGCACACTGACCTCTCCTTAAGGGTCAAGCCTGTGTATTCTATCACCTACTGAATATTTCTGTACTGATTATTTTCCATGTATCTTAAATTGTGTCAAAATGTGATTAATCTTCAACAAACTCCCTACTCTAAGCTGCTTTTGTTCCCAAGTAATGTAATTGGCAAAAACACACACTCACTTGTTCAAGCTAGGGACCTGAGAGTCATTTTTCAACATTTTTCTCTCTTTCCTAACTAATCCATCACAAATGTCAGTGACTCCACCAGAATCTTTACTCCATCCATTTCTCTCCAACACTACTGCCACTAAGTTCTTACATGCTGCCATCATCTTATATGTGCTCAACTCTGTGTTTTTGAATTGGTCTCCTGGCTTTTACTTTTGCTTCCATCCAATTTGTTCTTCACCTAGTAGCAACAATGAATCTAAAACATAAATTGGAACATGACGCTTTTCTGTTTAAAATCTCTAAATGGATTCCTTTTATATTTAGGAGAAGAATGGAATCTAAAATTTTACATAGCTATCAAGATTTTCACAGACTGACACTACCTATTTCCCAGCTTCAATGAATGCCCCCATATACTCCCACTCAATAGTGTTAATCTTTATCTCATCACTCTCAAGGGCATTTTCTGAAGGCCTAATGAAAAATGAGATCCACTGTCATTTCCTCTACCAATACTTGCTACTTTTGTGTGTAATATATTTAGTTTCTACTAGACTGACATTTTCTTAAAGGTAGCACTTGGTTTGGTCCTAAATTGCAGCTTGGCACATAATGGACATTAATAAATATTTATTAAATGCATATTTAAATAAAACTGAAATTTCAAAGGCAAGACTACATAACACTGGTCAACCCCTAATACCATAGTTTTCTTTATCTTGAAAATTTTGATATTTCTCCCTGGTTCTAGTAATCCTCTTGTCTGTGTCTTCTTAGTGAATTCTCCCTCTGATGCTTCATTCTTGAATTACAGGACATTTCAATAACTATATTCACATGATACTTAGTTTCTGAGTTTGAGATTTATCTGTATTTGCTTTAAGCAACACACTCTATATATTGCAACAGACCTTTATCAACTGATTTCTACAGAGATTTGTTACCACTTATTTATTTTGTAAAATGCTTTCTATGAGTTTACCTACTATTGGCATCTCTGTAATCATAATATGTTTTGACCAATGCAGGATACTATGGAAATGAATGAATTTGAAAATCTTCATGGATTGGTGTCTAATCTCAAAATGATTTTCTCCACCATGGAGTAAAATATGGATACAACACAATATCCCTAAATTAAAACAGATTTAGGCTTCAATATGCCTTTGGTCTAAAATTGATATACTAGAGGATATATAAACTGATGAAATCTGGCATAAACCTGGTGTTGAAGGTCCAACAGTTACTTCTCTAGGTAGATTTTTCCTCTGATAAATTTCCAAACATTTACTTTTCATGTTATTTCAACATTTTACCTTTATACCCTAATCTGTTTCTACTACCATGAAAGTAAATGTTTATTGATTTTTTTAAATTCATGCTTACCATTGTCACAATTACAAATTCTAAAGGAATTGTATTTTAAAATTATGTAAATGGTTTTTTATCATAAAATATTTTATAACTGTACAATATAAACAGAATTTTTCACAAATAAGGACCAATGATTATGTATTCTTCAATTCCTAGCACCTGGTTTAGTGCCTGTCATAAAGGAGGTGTTCGATAAATATTGAATATGTGAACAAGCCAATTTCAAACAGTTATACAGAGAAATTTCCTTATTTCTACAATGCTACTTTTAGTTTCAAGTACATTTTTGACCATGAAAATTGTCTTACTTTGCTCTCTTGTTGAGTGTAACCCACTCCTAGTCATCACTCATGTATTGTTTCTCATGTATAATTTCTAAGACATCCATTGTAATATCAAATTGCTCAAGAAAAATAACTTCAGTTTAGTTTTCCCAGAGTAAATGCATTTGGCAAATTATTTCCCTTTTTTTCATTTCAGCTATGTATCCAAAGTGCATCTAGTCCAAACTAGTATTTTGGACTCATTGGTTGAATAAAATCCATGTTTTTTTATACTTTATGTTTATGCTGACAAGCTGTCTTTGGAACATGGCATACATTAAAAAATATATTTCCCAAGTTAACAATTTTGTTAAAAAATGTTTAATTTTGCCACTTAGAAAACTTTTGGTGGTGTGAGGGCTATTGAATACCTGACAGCTGTGTTAAAATATGTGGCCTGTATATACATTATAACGTTGCTCACCCTACATCATAACTATAAGCTCTGCTGAAAGAAGCACTTCTTTTCACTTCCTGTTCTTCCATCCCCATGGAGAGAACTCAATTAATGTAACATGATTGGCCTTTCTCTTCACTTTATCTCCCTCTGCTTTAGGATAAGTTGAATGACTTATTCAATAGTTGAATTTGAAGAGAATGGGGGAGAAGCTGGCCTCTGTTCCATCCCCTTTTCCCTTGAGAGAAAATGTGTTCATTTATTCCAGAGAGGAGGAAATTACAGAGAAATGAGCCTAAACATGTGTGTCCAATTTCCCTTCATGTCATTGGCTGGCTCCTAGCTTATGTGTCAGGACAAGATTCCAATAAATCCAACAGACCACAGAGCCAGGAGGCTAAAAGAGCTGAGTATCCATTTTCAGAAACTTCTTGGATTGGCGAGAGAGAAGTGAGAGTTCAGACCCAGCCAAGCTTGATGAACTTTAGTAAATACACTGGACTTAAAGTTGACATCTCATAATGGTTATGCACTCACCTAAAGAGTGGTGGCTGGACCTTCGGAAAAAAAACTACACAAACTTGAAATGGACCAGTCCTATCATAGCCTGAAACCAAGCCTCCTCAGAAAAATGTGTTCTGCCAGCACCCCATTTGAGTGCCAGCATTAAAATTAAACCTTTCAGAAGGGTTTATCCCTTCTGCCTTCATTGATCCACAATTTCTGAAGCCAATAGAAATTTACAAAGCTGGTTAAAAACGTGAATAAATAACCAAAAAAAAAAAACAAGATAAAACAATTGAAACTTGAAACAAGTGAGAGAAAAGTAAAATGATTTGAGGTATTAAGGTGGTAAAATTAACAGAGCATCTGGTGCTTGTGAAGATATAAGGGAGTAGTTGATTTAGAAGCCAGATTGCAGACTTGGAAGAAAAAAGAAACAGCAGTTTTGGTTAGAAAGGAAATAAAATAATTTCAGACACTAAGTTGGAGATATTTGCAAGGCATCAGGGTAAATATGTTTCAGAAACACTATGAGTCTGAAGTTTAGGGATACATTCTACCATGGGGTATAGGTATCCCCTGCTTTTTGAAAGTTAGCTTTATTCCACTTGACTTTTATGAAAGACCTACATTAGTTCCTGTTTTTGTTAACCAAAATAAATCTAAAACGGATTTATGAAAAAAAGGCAAAAAGCAGAAATAGCATTCAGCATTCATTTTGCAGCAAGCAGTTATAAGCAGTGCATCAGGCCACCATAGCTTTGAACTGTTTCTGTGAGCATCTGTGCTTTATTTCTATTTATTTTGTGCATCCTTTAGCAAGAGGTGTCCTAAAGTAAGTGCTTCTTCACTTTATGCTTTTTTGACTTATGCAAGTTTCTTAGGCACACTCTACTTTCAGATGGGTGGGAAACCAGGGCATGAAACCTGTGTATAGCTTTGGAATAATCAACATATAAATAGTAATGAAAATTATGTGACTGGATAAGGATGTCAAGATACAAATTATTGAGAGTGGTGGGGGCTTTGGGGAGGAGACTTGCAATAGTGTGGCAAGGGCAGAGAAGGAAGAATTAGAAAAGGAAACACAGGACATAGTGGCAGAGGAACAAAGAGAAGTAATGCCATCACAAAATTTACATTATTGCACAAACACAGAAAGCTTGATCAGATGTACTCCAGTCCAGCCCAGGCCATTAATTATATAACCCTGTAGTAATGCATAATCATGTAGACTTATTTATTCACATCTTCATAGTTTCATTTCTGAATTCAATTCAGAATTTAAAGAGGATGTATTATTTTTAAAACAAGACTTCCTGAAGCATGGGTAAGAATCTTTTTATCTGTCCTAAATAATACTTGGAAAAAAACTTAACTCATCCAAAGATATTTTCACCTAGCATTTAAAGTCTATTATTTGAAAACAAACTCATAGTGTGAATGACCTACAGGAATCATTTGCTTGAGGTGTGACTTTTTTTCTTGTCACATAATTTTGAAATTTCTTTTCCCATATACTATAGAGCTTTAAAGACATGTCAGGAGCTTTTGTGTATATAAGTCATTTAAGAGGAAGAATTTAAATGTATCCAAGTTTTATTTCTACCACAGTTAACTATTAAGCGACTCATTTGGATATACAAACAAGAATTCCTAAAGTGAGTTGATATTGCACGGTGAACTTTATACTCAGCTTGTTTCTATTTTGCAAATGCTTCATGGAAGTGTTTTCATGACATATTTTCCTCTCAAAATCGAGCTATAATGGTAAAAATGCTAGACTTGGAGTTAAGAAACCTGGAATCAAATTTGCACTGTGTCACTCTGTCACTATCTATATTATCATAGACAAACTAATTTCAGTGGTGAGCTCTCTAAAATGTGTGTAATACAATGATGTATATATTTTATACACCATATCCTTTGGAAAATTAGTATACTTGTTTCAAGAACTATAGTGCATTGAGCATGTTATATTGTTAAAATGTGTTATATTGTTTAAATATGCATAGAGAGGAACACCTTCTCAAGCCATATAATATTAATGGGAGGAAAGCTCATATATTCTGTTGGTTGATAGTTTTAGGCATTTCAAATGGAGAATTCTGTCCATTATTCATAAAATTAATGCAAAATTTAGACTTGCTGCAATTCTAGTGGTGTTTTCATTCCGAACTCTACATGTTGTATCATGATCTACAAAGGCATATATTGTATATTTTATTATTTTGTAAGCTTGACTTTGCCTGTTATTAAATATATATGAATACATATTATTGTTCATAGCTTCAAATAATTTATTTTACAAGTGTACTAGTCTGCTTATGAGGATTTGGGAGTGCCAGAGATCTAAGTGCATCTTGGCCACAAGATGGAACATAGGAAGATGACTATTACTTTTAGGTATATTATGATTATGAGAAATACATGCTGCTAATTTGTCAGTTCTAATGAACAGCTTTTTGCACATTGTAAGTGTAGCTGACTTACTGAACAATAAATCTCAAGTAAATCTTATGAAAGTAAATTGTCTTTGTTGAACAAGAGTGGGCTTTGCTATTTCTTAGGATTTTTGTAAGCATACCTGCTATTCTGATGAAATATAAGTCACTATACACAATTCTTTGGGATATTAGAATCATGGAAAGAGGTAAAGTGTATGGAAAAGAATATCTCAATTATTAAAGGTACAGTAATAGGTTTTGTTCTTTGCCAAGTTTATTCCTGTTTTTAGTCATAATGATATATTCTTGGTTACCATCCTAAATGTCAATAATCATTGTATTTGCTTAAAATATTAACTTGAGAATTGAACTAGATTTCCACTTTTCTAAGAGTGAAGATTTATGTCAGTGTCAACATATTTTAAAATGTTCTCTGTATTTGTTTTTGTTTAGCTCTTTTCTGTGGAAATCCTATTTTCTTAGCATAAAAGTTGTTTTATACATTAAGAAGGCATGTGATCCAGAATAAAAATTGCCTTATGAAAAATTGGAAAATTTCACACCAAGCACATCAGTACTCATCAGGAGAATGAAAATATGGAGGAGTTTTTCACTATACAATTGATAGTCCTTGAATCTGGTTGCAATTAATCAAGTTTGGCTATTCGAATATATCATATCAATTCTAATCCATAGTGGTAAAACACTGAAGTGAATGATATAGAAATTCTGTGAAACAAAGTTTTGTAATAAGTGTAGTATTTATCAATCTCTTCTTGTCAATATCTTAAAGGATACCAAAAAATCATACAAAAATATCAGGTGATATTTGCAAATATCTAAGAAATTCATTCAACCTAATGATTATATTTATCAATCTATGTCTTGGAAACATATCAAAGAACTGAAACCAATACTTTTGATAGATGTTGACAAAAGATGTACAGTTGATCAGGGAGCACTTTGTGGAGGGAGTATAAAATAGAAGTTTCACAATCAACCTAGAGAAGAATGGGCTCATTCACAACTGGGAAATTATTCAACTTGGCAGATTTTCATAGATAAAACAGATGAAAACTCTTAGTAAGTTTGTTGGGTAGGCAGTTCAATATCTATCAATCTATAGAAAAGAGTTACAAATATCAAACTGTAATAAAAGCAAACAAGTAAATAACAAAGGACGAAACACTTCCCACTTATGAGACCAGCATTACCTTAATATTAAAATCTAATATTATTGAAAGTAAAAGAAACCTCCTACATTGTTGGTGGGAATGTAAATTGGTGCAGTCTGTATGGAGAACAGCATGGAGGTTCCTTAAAAAACTAAAAATAGAGCTACCATATGATCCTACAATCCCACTCCTGGGCATATATCTGGAGAAAACTCTAATTCGCAAAGATACGTGTACCCCAATGTTCACAGCAGCACTATTTACGATAGTCAATACATAGAAATATTCTGAATGTCCATCAACAGATGAATTGATAAAGAAGATGTGAGATCTATCTATCTATCTATAGATAGATAAATAGATACAATGGAATATTACTCAGCCATAAAAAGAATGAAATAATGCCATTTGCAGCAACATGGATGGACCTAGAGATGATCATACTAAGTGAAGTAAGTCAGACAGAGAAAAACAAATAGCATATAATATCACCTACATGTGGAATTAAAAATAATGATACAAATGAACATAATTTCAACGCAGAAATAGACTCACAGACATAGAAAACAAACTTATGGTTACCAAAGGGTATAGCAGGGGGTAGGGGGAGTGATAAATTAGAAGTTTGAGATTAATATATACACATATATTAAATGATAAACATATAAAAAAGATAAACAACAAGGACCTACTGCAAAGCACAGGGAATTATACTCAGTATCTTGAATAACCTATAATGGAAAATAATTTGAGAAAGAATATATATATATACATATATATATGACTGAATCACATTGCTGTACACCTGAAACTAACACAACCTTGTAAATTAACCATACTTCAATTTTTAAAGTGGTAAAAAAAAAAAAAAAAACACTTTTTATACCTCAAAACAAAAGGTAATGGAAAGCTGCAGACCAGTAGCTCTCATGAATATATAGACCAAAACTCTTTAACAAAATACTAGCAAGTTAACTGCAGACATATATAAAAAGGGCACTACTTCATAACCATGTGCAATGTATCTGAGGAATCTGAAGTTGGTTCAATGTTCAAAAACCAATTAATGTAATTCACCATGTTTACAGACTAAGGGGATATCAATATGATTATCTCAATAGAAGCAGAAAAATACATTCAACAAAAGTTAACTCTTCCAGATTTTTTTTAAAAAATTGTTAAACTAGGAATAGAAGGGAACTTCTTTGAACTGACAAAGTGAGTCTTGGCATCTGATATTATTTTTTGTGATTAAAGAAATACCGTCTTCCTAAAATCAGGAACTTTTCAAGAATGTACATGCTCAACACTTCTGTTCAACTTTTACTGAACAGGTGTAATATGGCAGCGTAATAGGGCAAAGACATAATTTATATGACACTATTACCCTAGACATTGTAATATGACAAAAATACAATATATAGCATAGAGAATGAAAAGGAGGAAAATACATGAATTGTCTATAGGAAAACCAAAAGAACTAATCAAATGTCACTAGAATGAATATGTGAGTTTAGCTATGTTGCAGAATAAAAGGTCATTATACTAAAATCAAATGTATTGTTACATGCTAGCAATGGGTAATTAGAAACAAGTTAAAATAGAATACCATTTACAGTAGTATCAAAAACATAAAATCTTAAAGATAAATCTAATGAAATATGTGCAATATGTGCTAAAATTATGATATTTATAAGAGAAATTAAAAACATTCTAAATAAATGGAGAGAGATTGTGTTCAAGAATTGGAAGAGAGTATTGTTAAGATATCAAATCTCTTCAAATGGATCTGTGCATATAACAATAAAAATCTCAGCAACTTTTTTATAGATTCAAGCTGATTCAAAAATTTATAAAGAGAAGCAAAAGATCTAGACAGCCAAAACAATTTTGGAAAAGAAGAACACATTGGGAGAATTAACACTACTGATCTCAAGGTGCAATATAAAGTTAAATCAATCTAGTGGGGCATCGGTACAAGAATTAACATATAGATCAATGGAACTGAAATGGAGAGTTGATAAGTAGAATCACCCCTTGTGTACATTGTGGTGCAATCCATACAATTACATATTCATACAATGAAATATTATTCAGCCATATAAAGGTACTGAAATATTGATTTATGTAATAGCATGACTATTAATGAGATTATGCTAAATTGATAAAAAGCCAGGCAGAAAGGGTCCATACTGTGTGTTTCCATTTATATATGATTGATTAATTCCCAATTAAGTTGTGAAGGTAGTTCAATGGAAAAATAATAGTGCTTTCAACAAATGGTGCTGGAACAATTAGGTGTTTTATACAAAACAATGAAAAACACCTCAACACATACCTGGCACCATATGCAAACATACAAAGTAACTTGAAAGTCACCCTAAATGTAAAAATCTACAAATATAAATCTCCTTGGAGAAAACAGGAGAAAAATCTTTGTGATTCTGGGTTAGGCAAACATTTTCAGTATAAGAAACAGAATGTGTCCGAAAAGAAAAAAATGATAATTTGGATTTCATCATCATAATAAAATATATGTTATGCAAAAGATGTTCTAAAGAAAGTTAACAAACAAGCCACAGACTGGGAAAAGATATTTGCAAAGCATATATCTGATAAAGTTCTTGCAGCCAGAATAGATAAAGAATCTTGAAACTCAATAATAAAAAGACAAGAAGCCATAATAAAGTGGAAAAATATTTGCACATACACTTCATCCAAGAATAAATACAAAAGGCAAATATGCACATTAAAAATATTTAGCATTGTTATTAAGATAATGCACATCAAAACCACAATGGATACCATCACAGACCTACTAGGATGGCTTAAATTAAAACAGCAAACCCAAACAAGCAACTGGAACTGGTATTTACTGCTGGTTGGAATGTAAAATGGCAGAGCTACTTTGGAAGACAATCTTGCAATTTCTTATAAGGTTAAATGTTCACTTGTACACTTGCAAATTCACCTGTCCCACTCCAGGTATTTACTGAAGCGAAATGAAAGCATGTACCCACATGAATACCTGTTCCTGAATATTTATAGAAGTTTTGTTTATAATAACTCAAAACTGCAAACAACTCAGATGTCTGTCAAGCAGTGAACAGATAAACTGTGGCATATGCATACAGTGGAATACTATTCAGCAATGAAAGTATTGAATTACTGATTCACGCAACAATATAGATGAATATCAATAGCATTATGCTATGTGATTGAAGCCCGAGAGAAAAGGACATACTGCTTAATGCAAAACTAACGGAAGGGAAACCAGATCAGTGGTTAACAAGGGCTAAGAGTGGGGAAAAGAAATTCACTACAAAGTAGCAGAAAGAATCTTTTTAATGTGATGGAACTGTTTTATCTTGATTGTATTATGGGTTCTTAACTGTATACATTTGTCAAAACTTAGTTGTACATCTAAATATGATGCATTTTAAGTTATGTAAATTATTCCTTAATAACATCTGATTTAGGAAAAAATAATTATTTAAAAAAATGATTACAAAAAAGAAAATTGAGCAACTCTATATATTAATTGGAACAAACTTTGTAAGACATGGTATAATTAGTATTTTTACTACTACATGGTCCATTCATAGCTTCATCTGTTATAGAGTTCTTGTTTTTAGCCTTCCTTTTATAACCTTTTATATGCTCCTAGGCTACAGTTGTGTCTCCCAACTTGAGTTTAGGAAGGATGACATTTAGGGAACCTTCATATGCATCTTTCTTGGATTCTGCTTTTTCCTAAGAACTATAATGCTTGTTTGTGATCACCAACACATAGACTGTGAATGGAGAACTGAGGAGAGACCTCTTGCTGCACCTGTTGGTTATTTGATTCCTGTTCCAGTTGATTATTAGTGCCCTCTGCTGGCTCTTAGCTGTAATTCCCTTTTTTTTTTTTTTTTGCCTTTTAGTGGTGAAGAAATATGAAAATGAGTATACAATTCTCCCCCAAATGACACCAATCTTTCTGTGATTTTACTGTGAGAGAGAACTAGCAGACAATGTTACTTTACCACCTTTTCAAGAAAAGAACTGTGTGAGCACTGGAATGGAAAAAACACAGTTGAAATTGGGTTATTCGTGACTGTAAGAAAGTCAGCTCTTAATATAACAAAATAGTTGAAGCATTGTGTATTGATGTGACAAAGTATATATTCTCTAATAAATTTACTCACCTATCTTAAATATTTAATATTCCTCATATTCCTTTCTGGCACAACAGAATATTTCAGAAGAATTTAGTTGAAGTGAATAGGATCAAAACAAGAAAATCAAATATATTGTAAAGATAGTGTTAATATAGTTTTGTGACTGGTCTTATAAATACATAAAGTCTAGAGTCCTTTATTATACATAAAGTTTAGAGCCCTTTATTATATGAGCTATTAATTAATTAATTGAAATACCTGCCAAAAACCAATTTAATTTCCCTTAGGTTGGGTCTCTTAGCCAATCAAATGTTCTCATTCCCTAGACTACTGTCCGGTTTGAAAACATACTTCTGTACTGTCACAACCACATCTTTTTAGTTGCTTTAAGTCAGAATATAAAACACCATTCTCAAGAGCTTAATAAATTCCAACACACTTTTTTTAAGGATTTCAGATATTACAATGACCTTTGCTGAAATAACTTAACCTTTATCCTCTACGGTGTATCTAAATGAGTTCATACCAACTTTATTATACAAATAAAAGTCTTCTCTGTCTCAATCTTTTAAAGTTGAAATTATATCCTAAATAACCTTAATTTTCTTTCTCATTATTATTAATAGAAAAAGGCAGCACATTGAAATGCATTCTTCTTTTACAAGTGAAACATTTTGAGATTTAATTTTTCAAGACAGCATCATTTGGAAACCGGCTTCTTTATACACCTAGTTGTGAATGTTATTCCTTCTTTTCCAATTTGCAACATAGCAAAGTGTCTTCACATTCCTATGATTGGAATCACATAACATTTTGATTTCAGGATTACAGGTAGGTCTACATATGTCCTATAGATTGTAGACCATGATTAAATTAGTTCTGCAAGCTTAAATGATCCCACAGATTAAAAGGTGACTAACTTTTAGAATGAGAGAAATAGACAATGAGGAAACAAAAGTAAGAATTTAAAAAATCTTTATAATAATATTAGCAATTTTTACTTTTTGAAGTTCCAATAAATTCTCTGGTAACATATGATGCTCTCTAGCCTCATGGTTAAAACTTCATTATCAGTGGTCTTAGACATTAAGGGAAATTATAAAATAAATGTATTTCTAACTAAATTTATTTTTAATACAGTAATTTAAATATACCAGTAAACAGTGCATTCATGATTCCTGAGGTAGAGCTATAAAGTTAGTTTAATGTTATATTTTGGTGTTTCCCAAAGATAAGCTTCTGTTTGGACTGGCAAAGTGCAAGACATTTAGGTCAGAGGAAACTAACCTCCTCCTTGCCAGCAGATTCCAAGTTCAAGATTCTAAACATGTCTCACAGTCCAGCTCTTGACTCAGCCTTCAGAAGTAAAGGGATGTCCCTTAGATTTAACACATTGAACCACCCTTACAGGATTAAATTGGAGTCAACAAATAGACTCTAAAATGTTTCCTAAATTTCTTTAACAAAAAAAGTCCTTTTATTTCAGGCTATCATTTATTTGTTCAAGTAAGAAAACAGAGGAGAAATCCTATGACCTTGGGTGGTGTCAATACAATTGAGATTCAGTATCCTCATTTTAAATATGGATATTATAAAATGCTATATTTATAACATACAAATCAAAATTAGACTGAGTTACTTGTGCATGGGCTGAGAAGTGTTGTATGAATTTGAAGTCAGGTTTTTACCTTTTAATCATTGTATGAATTTGTGAAAATTACTGAATTTCTGTGTTTCAACTTTTTATGTAGTGATTTTAAGGTTATATCTTATAAAAATAAAGCCATAAGAAAAGTTCTACTATATAAGTTTATAGAATTTTAGAGATTATGTCTGAATCATTTATATAATTATAATGTCTCATACTGTTTCTTTCACATAATAAAGTTAATAAAATTTCAAATTAAAACTTAAAATGATATCTTCAATAAATGTTTTCTAAAATTTAAAATAATTCAGTGTAATTCTATGAGTCTTCCTTTGGAGGAATACAATTAAATTTTGTTAATAATTCGAAAGAAATCAATGGTGTACGATCAATTGACCAAACTGCATGCAGCTTATTATTAAAATCCTTCTATTCTTACAGGTTGGACTGAAGTTTAGAATAATATTGTGAGACACATGCACATATAAATATATTTATACGTGTGTGCATATAAAATATATGTATTAAATATAATTATTTACTTAATCCTCACAAAAATTCCTCAAGTCAATTCTGTTTTGCTGATGAGGCCACTCTGATCCCTTCAAATGTTAAATAATTTCCCCGATGTTTCACAGCTGGTTAGTGAAAGAACCAGAATTTAAAATCAGCTCACTCTAAAATATCTGCTGTAGAATATTTTTAATATTGTACTCCTCTGCCTCCTGGCAAATTTACACAAATGTGGACTTTGATTAAAGAAACTGGCATAGATTTTGACTAAATTAAGTTCTGAAAGGATGGAAAAGAGAAATCTTATTCAAAGAGATCAAATTTATAATAGGTATATTTAATAGGTTGGTAATGGTATCAGAATGTAAACTCAAACTCCATGTTCTGTCTTCTCAATCTATCTTCATGCTTTATTTACCTCAACTAAAAAATGGAGACATTACTAGTACTTTCTCATAAGGTGATGCTAAAATCTGAAATCTGTAACAGATAATGCATGTATATATATGCATGTATACATATACATTTATGTGTGTGTATATATATATATAAAACTATGTCTGCCCCATGATAAGTATTCAATAAGTGTTGATACTGAATTGTTTATAATTTTTATGATAGCCTGATTTATACATTGACTTTGCTATTAAAATAGCTTTTTAAATCCAGAAAATATTCTGAAAGGTGTCATTTTTATGTTGACATTCAGTTTACTATTGATTTGAAGTGGTATAATAACCTAAAATGGAAGACGTTTCTGCAATGGGTGTTTTGCAAAGGACAAGACAGACACCTTTTAGCCAGCAAACCATGTGGCATTTAACAGCATCAGCAACAACAAATAGAGCTATTTAAAGGAAAGTAGCTGCATTTAAGAGTCCCCAAAGAGGCTCTGAAATGCCCAGGAGAGTACAGAGAATCATGCTTTTGTGAGGCATACTGGAATAGAAAGAACAAGGGTAATTTTGTTTGAATACTTTTAAAGCACTCTACAAGCAAAATGGTGGGAAAATGAGACCCAGGTGAAAACAGTCATGGAATTGTCAAGCAGATCTAAGAGTTACTGAGGTGGTGGAGATAGTTGGAAATGTAGAGCAGGACCAAATTTTAGGGCTTTGGTGGAATATTGGTATTTGTGAAAGCAGGAGCTGACACAAAAGTAGTTGAATGGAACCAGAGTCTGAAGTGACTCAGTTCTCACTCAAGGGAGGAGTAATACCTACTGCAGTGGCACCAGGTTGAAGGGCCTCATATTCACTTTGATCAGGAAGTGATATTTCTCTGAGTCAGAATTGGTAAGGAGTAAGGATGGGTGGCAAGACAGTGGCTTAGAAAAGGAAATCAACATCAACTATAAACCATGTGTAAAAAATATAAATTGGAAAGGAGTCCTACCATCACTAATCAGGAATAAGAAATTAAGTATAATCATGTACAATTTGTGGAATGACCTCAGACAGGTCATCCAGAACCAGGGCTATGAATGGTAAATTTCCAGTTTAAGTGTATTAGGGTGACCAGATATCCCAGTCTGCCTAGAACTTTGATGGTTTTAGCACTGAAATCCACACATCAAGGAAAACCAGGAAGGCTGGTCACTCTAACATTGGTGACTAAAAGCCAATGCGGAAAAAATATACAGTAGCATAAAGGAGAAGGTACGACTTGGCCAAAACCAGAGAACATCTAGCACAGTGGTGGCAGCGACATAAATTTTTCTTCTACAGAAGTAGATATGGCAGAACATTCTCTCATTCACAGGCCTGGTGGTTAATGCTGGCTGTTAGCTGGAATTAGACCACATCTTTTAGTAGGAGGAGGGTAAAAAAGATTTTGTATACATATTTTCACAGTCACAGGACTCTTTTGGTTTGGGTTTCTTTTGCTCAGTACATTTCAGAGATTCATCAGTGCTTTTCTGTGTATGAGTAGTTTGCTCTTTTTTACTGCTGGGTAGTATTCTATTGTGTAGATATGTCACAATCTGTTTATCCATTCACTTGATGAACATCTTAACTGTTTCCAGTTTGAGGTGTTCATGAATAGCACTGCTGTAAACACTTATGCAAAGGCATTGTGTGACATGTTTTATTTCTCTTAGGTAAATATAGTAATGTATATAGTAAATGTCTCTTGGATCATATAATAAATTTTAATCTTATAAGGAACTGCCGAATTATTTTCCTAAATAGTTATACCATTTTGCATTCCTATCAGTTTCAGATGTCTCACATCCTCACCAGTACTTGGTATTGCAAATGTGTAACAGTATCTCATTGCAGTTTTAATTTCATTTCCCTACAAACATATGGTGTTGATCATCTTTTCATGCACTTATCAGCCATCTTCTTTTGTCAAGTGTCTGTTTAAATATTTTGCCCATTTTTTAATGAATGATTTACCTTGTTATTGAGATTTAAGAAGTCTACATATTTGGGATGAAAACTGTCAAATATAAACACTGAAAAATGTTTTCTCCCAATCTATGGATTGCTTATTCCTTTTTATTAGTGTCTTTGAATATCAGAAGTTTTTAATAATTGATACATAATTCATCATTTAAGAAAAATCTGATGTTTAGCGCTGGTCTGAGAAATTTTTATTTAAACCAGTATGGCGATTGCTTCCTCTTTCCTTTTTCTGAGCTTTTCCTTTAGGTCTACCATCTTTTCTTCTGGGGTCCCCTGGGCTGACTGCATTATTCATCCCAAGGTCTTCTTTCCATTTAGGACCCCCCTCTCCACAAGAATTCCTATTTTCAGGTTCTGATAACCTCAACCTTCCATTTCCACTTTTGGCATGAGTATAACTGTGGCCCTTTTTCTCTGCTTACTAGAACTCATATTGCACTCTCTTGCTTGGTTTTACTATAACTAGCCCATATAGGGATAATCCTTTCAGTATACTCTCCTCAACTTACCCATTTTGTGTGTATTAATTATTTTCTGCTGTGATATGGATACAGAGAGGGGCAACAATGTTATTGTATGGGAATGCCAACCCATCTCAATTCACTGCAGGTTAAGTAAAGTTTACTGAGAAATAGAGACATTTGGGTTCCCAAGGATGGTCTTGGACTCAAAAGGGGACAAATGAAACTGTCTAAAAGAGAAGAACCTGGTAAATGTGAATCCCGGGAGACTTGACTTCCCAATGGCATGCATGATATAGAGATCATTGATCTTAGATTTACAGACTTAATCTATGACATTTTTGCTTAAAATTATTTTACAACTGCAACCGCAATATATCAAATTGTATCATCTCTTCTGGAACAGCACTGGGGATTAGAAGTACTGAGATAAGGAGGTTAAGCTTGTTTAGAATGTTGATAATGGTTTATTAAATCACATCTATTTTCTTCTGCACCCTTACGTTAATTATATTTCTAAAGATACAGATAAGGCTAATGGTAACTTCAGTAGTAGCAGTGCCCTTGCATTTTCCTTGCTCTAATAATAACTCTTATTTCTATTTAAATAGGCAAAATTATACTCCTATACCAGTACCATATTACTTCATCTTATTGGTTCAGGTCTCATTTTATTTTCCAACTAATCAGCATTCTAAAAAACAAAGCAAACTAGGAGCTCAGTATCTGTGGTTAGCTTATCAAATATGTTTTTTATGCATTATTTGCTATTTCTTACTCATATCTTTTACCAATGAATAAAAACTCCTCAATTCTTTTTTCCCACCAAACAATTTGAAATAGCTTTTCCCAAACTTTGTATTGTAGAAAAAATTCACAAATTTCATAATTGACTATTTTCATTACATAAGGAAAAATGAGGAGACCATGAACACTGAACACTTTAATACAAATTATAGATGACAAATTGGTTGATAAACATTAGGACATACTAAATTCTTAGAGTGTATGATACAAATAAAATAAACAACATCTTAAAGCAATGGCTATGGCATCTCTGGCCATCTGAGAAGGGTCTATAATCTACTCCAAAATGGTAGATAAGAACAATGCTAGGGAGATGAAACTATCAATAGCTACCAAAATGCAGTAAGTTGAGGGGTGCTAATAAGAACAACCTCACATCCTAAAGGTTCTTCATAGAAATCGATATTCCCACTATTAGAGTTTCTCCTTTGGTTCAACACATTATTTATAAAGGACATCAATACATGTAAACTGGAACAATTTATGTAATTGTGCATTAGTATTAGTAGACTAGAAACTGGAAGTGAGAGTTGTGGTTGAGAATCATCAAAACAACAAGACAAGAAAAAGAAAAAGAAAGCTTAAAGGGGCTATCCCAAAAAAATACAGCCAAACAGTGTCAAATTTAGTATTATTTAGTGCTGGTTTTATTAGTGCTAACGAATTCAAGGACTGTACCATTCGTTTCAATCGAAGGTCATTTTATGTAGGAAGAATGTAATGCCTTATAGTTATACCCATCTGGTCATTTCATCCACATTACTTTTAAAAATGCATTTGTCCCCCATGCTCCTTTGTTTTCTGGTGTTGATCTCCATCATCATACAGAAAAAAAAAAAGTCTATGAAATATTGTCTCAAGAATTTCAGAGTATAGTGTGACAAAAATACTCTTTATTTATAGAAAATTTAATAATTTATTTTTGCAGAGGTTTTTAGATGAATTATAATAAATGAGGTTCTTAGGATAAAGACTGTCTTAATAAGGCGTGTATTTCAATGCTTTTGTTATTGAGCTACCACCAGCCATATGTCATCATTCAATTAAAGGCTGTGGTTTAAGTGTTATGGACAGGAAGAATCTAGTTGAGATCTTTGAAAAACAATTCACTATTTTGTTTATTTGAAGAGCTTTTATTCAGTTTTCTAGTCCACCGCTCTTTCCATTTCCTCATGAGGAATACTAAGTGTGTGAAAGAAATAAGTAGAAATATCATTGTTAATTATTTAACTGAGGATTATAATGGAAAGTCACATCCTTTATACATGCTCCACTAAGAGTTGTCTTATTGAAAACAAGATGAGGCAGCTAATAATAATAACAATGACAACAATTATAATAACAATAGTTAGTATTTTAAAATATTTAATATGCCAACAAATTTTCACATATTATTTCCTTTAATCCTCACAACAATCCCCTGAGGCATGACTTGAAAATTAATTAGGTTACCCAGGAAACATAATTCAAACTCTGGTTGTCTTACTTGAGTGATTTTCATTTGCTAGGCTGTACTTCGTGTACAGAAGCAGTTGTCCATTTCCTCAAAGAGCAAATCTTACATATTACCTCTGAACTAACTGACATTTCTTCATCTAATTGTCCTTCAGGTTTTGGATTTTTATTTTTTGTCTTCATCCTGTTAGTTAACAGCTCGCTATGTCTCAAAGTTTCATTTAGTACCCATTCTATGTGCTCAGAATTCTGACTCCTAGATAATCCTTACAGCTGCAAATCTTTCACTGATACCCTGTACTCTATATGAAACAGCCTAAACACCTTTACAGTTGAAAATTCAGCTCAATGGGTTCATCTGAAGGAGCTTCTGCTCCAACAGATCCATAACTATCCTTGTGCCAACCAGCAAGCTGCGTGTCAACAGTCCACTGGACAGTATGATACAGTTTCCATGCTTAAAGCTTCAAAACTAGATTTTATTTCTACTTTTCTCATCATAACACAAGCTCATGTTATGTATTATACTTAGATAAATAGAAAGGCTGATAAATATACATATATACACATAACTGCCTCAAATATAGATATTTTTCAAGAGATGCATTATTTAAAAAGTAACCAACATATAGCTCAACTTAAAAATAAACATTGTTGTCAATGAGTGATATTTGTCACACTAAAACTACTAAATGACTTCTTTTAAATGATGATAAATAAATTTCCAGAATCCTTCTGAGTAATGTGCAAAAGAAAACACAGAGGCTTAGTCAGTTACTGTTAAAACGTAGTAGGCAACCTGGTATTCATAAACCCTTAATAAATGCTAGTTCTCCTCTATATAAACTTTTACATACATTCTGTTTCCATCTGATTATTGACATATCAATTCCATTGGTAAAATAAATGATAATATATAAATTTTATTAGCAATATTGATTACATATTTTTATGGGTGTTCTGGTTCAATGAATATTAAGTATTCCAGCTGGGTTATGGATCCCAAAGGAGAGACCAAATCTGGATGAATTATTTAAAGTTTCACAAAATGGCAATAATCTAAAAAGCAGATCTAATCCAGTTGCTACTTATTGTTAGTCTTTTCCAAAATTCGCTTATGTAAAAATGATTTATAATAATTTCTAATGGCCATTTTAACATTATAAATTTGTAGCTTTGTCACCCAGGCAATTTATGGAATTGGGCAAATCTCTTCATATTTTATTCTTAGATAGCTTCAGACATAAATGATTACTAGTTACAGCTCTTTTGGCTGCAAATAACAAACATCCACTGGCTTTATCAGTCAGTGTTCATAGACATCCTCCTCAAGTACTATCATTAACTTTTTCAGGTCTATAAGTTACTGAATCTTTATGATGCATCATTAAAGACAAGTTCTCAAGAGGTTGTCCTGCCTTTCTTGAGTCAAGGATCTCTGGCCTTAGATCAATCAGTTATGCCCACTTGGACAGGAAGTTTGCACAGGTTGGCCTCTGGGAAAATCTTATGAGCAGGAAGCTAATTCAATTTGTATGTATGGCAGACTAAGTGATATTTAAGGTAATTTTCAGGTCTGATAAAATATTCTGTTCACCAAAATAGGTTAAAAGGATAGTTGCCTACAGACATTTCTAACTTATATAACTTGATAAACGACGCTATACCGTTAATCTCTTGGCCTCTTACCTCTTTAACCTCAACTTTAGATTCGTCCCAATTTAGTCAGTTACAGGGGAACAACACATGAGAGCCAGCACTCATCTGAATCTGTTCCATGTCCAACATTTAAAATCAGTATATTATCTCCATTTCCAAAATACTTTCAAAGAAGTACTCCTGCTTCTTAACTCTTTTTCTACTGGTCTATCATTTATTTTGTTGTCATTTGATTACTTATCCACTCATTTCAATAAAGCACACTCAATACTATTAAAAATGCCTCTCTTCCTTTCATATAAAAGAAGGAAAAATTCCTTCTACTTATTAAAGCTCATTCTTTTACTCTGCTAATCTCTGTTCCCATCTCCTCTAGGACCTTGTTATTTCATTTGTTCACATTCCTTTTAATTTACATCTTTAGTCTCTTCATGAACTGTAACTTCTTTCATACATTTAGCCATCTGTTTTACAACTCTTGGGATATAAACAAAAGAGATAGTCCCTTCCCCCTTCTGATAGTACTCACATTCTTGCTGAAAATACAGTTACATAATGTTCAAATTTATCAACAGGACCTAAGTAAATAAAGACCTTATCTCCCTAGTCAATTTCACAAGAGTATGGGTGATTATTTTTCTTGCTTCCTATGGAAAACACTTTTTTTGAATTTTCCAATGTTTTCATAATGACTATGAATAAGTCAAATGATGAAACATTATTCTAATATTAATTAAAAATATTTTCAACCCTTCAGGATCCCTTGCAAGAAGTTTCTTTAAGCTTACAAATTGATAGCAATTTCTCTTCTTTTAACTCTTTAAAAGTTGATAGTATTTTGTTTAAAGTGCTCTTATGACATATATATGAGATCATAATATAATTTTGTAGCTGTTTTCTGAATGGTCAATCACTTGATAAGATGATACAAGATGATAAGAGTAATTTTTATTATGGTAGTTTCTAAGTTTTCTTCAGTGTCCAACTTATCCCACACTATCACACTATATATATTTTGCTACACTAGCTATTTTTCCCTAAAATACTGTTTTCAATCTATTATTTTCCCCTCAGTAGTTTCTTACTGTGTAGGTTAAAGTTAAAATTCTTCAAGCTTGCATTCAAAACTTTTTCTGATCTCACTTAACGCTGCCCATCATTCCAAGCATATTTCCCATTATTCTCTCAACATAGATTTTCTAATACAATGTAATGAGTTTTGCTTATAATATTATTTGTATATTATTCTTTTAACCACTTGTACAATATTTTATATGTTGTGGTCCTCAAACGCATCTCTTTTTTTTCCAGTCATTTTTTACACATCCATGTTTGTATTAGGTCCATTCTGTCTTTCAACAAGCACACTTTGTTTCACACCTAGGTTTGCTCTATTCAAATATTCATAAATTAGTATAATTACTTATACTAATATAATTATTATATTACTGTGACATATCTCACAGTCTACTAGGTAAGCCATAAACCAGTAAGTGCTGTATAAACAAATAATTGCAATACAATTGACACTGCAAAAATAGATAAAGCCATGTAAACAAATAATGAAATTACAATTGATATTACATACATGAAAAGCATTGGAAACTCATAGGAAAGAAATGTTAAATCTCCATGGGAATGTTGAAAAGGCAGGGAGAATTTTTTGAAACTGAAGAGTCTTAGGCAACCTGAGGTATTCTAATGTAATAGTTCTAGAGTGGGGACATAAAATTCTTGCAACACACCTAAAAAAAGATTCCTCTTTTATTAAATAGGCAATAGATAGTGGCATGCCTTGGACACAACATTCACTGTCTTGAGTTCATCCTGTACCGGGGAACATATGAAGAGTTCCGTGTAAAGCATAGATGAGATCTGTTTTAGCAATGTAGAATGATACTTTTGCTAGGAATAGGATGATAAATTGGGAGTGGGTTGTAGTAAAAAAGGGACTAAAGAAGACTGGTTTTGACATCAATTTGCTAACTATTCAGAGAAATTTACAAAGTTCTTAAAACCTGAAAAATGTGCTTGAAATCCTGATGTTCACTCTAATATTCTACATTCAGAATGTCACTCTGTATCTTGCAGGGGATCAGAGCATTATGTTTTAGGATGGCTTCCAAGAAGGATAAAGCCTAATGACTAACTGGCAAAACTCCAATAGATTTTAGATAAAATTTTCTAATTAAATCTCTAGTACAAGCATAATTTATTGCAGATTTTCCCTATATTCCCTACAGATTTCTTCTGTCCTTGGAAATATTGTCTGGATTGTAAATTGATTCAATAATTTTCAAGTCAAACCATAACAATCTATCCATTGTTATAGATACTCGAAGTTTTCCACTTTTTAATCCTCTATTGAAATTATACTTGTAATCTATTAGCCAAATATTGGTTTCACTCTTCTCTCTCTCTTAAAATATATAATCTATATGTGGCAAAATGATATCTGGATATATTTTGGAAATGTTAGCAACACTAGTATATTCAAAGAAAGCACTTAACCCTACTTTTACACTACTGTCTCTACTATAGCAGTCAAATGGCTACCATTCCATGGTGAGGAAAGAATCACAGGAATATTATTTTTAATTTCTCCATAATATTAAAAACATATAATGCCTTATAGTTCTTTATTTAAGGAGATGGTTAAATAATTTTGTGATAAGAATAATAGCTTGGTCATATGGATAATGCTAACTAGTATCATGCTTTAAAGCATCAAAAATTTTATATTATGTTATATTGCCATTATATTATTTTACTGGATTTGCACATCAATCTTGCCAATAATTTTTAATCCATTTTTTTAAATTAAAGTTGTGTACACAGAGATTCAGGGTCACAAACTTAGATGTATATGACTAGTGACAGGTGAAGAAACTCAGCTCATTGTCCAGCTGTTAAAGGTAAACGTGACGATACCTGGCCTCATTTCCTTGCATCTATATGCAGCAATGGGGTCATCTCAGGGAGAAGATCCATAGAGAATAAGGTCCCTTTCCCCTACCTATGCAGGAGGCCCATTATCTACGTATGTCTTGGAAATAAAGGCATCATGTAAATTAATGCAGCCATGCAGTCGTTTATTCCTGAGTTTCAGAGTTTGCATTTCTTAACACTATTCATTGATATGCCCAGTAAGGCAGAAAAATCTGCCTTCTACCCTCCTAGGTTCTGTGCTGGGCCCAAGAATTAAACTGACATAAGACTGATTAACAGAAGGAAAGCATACAAATTTTGTTTAACATTTTTATATGCACAAAGGAGCCTTCTAAAGGAAAATGAAGACTTGAAGAAGCTATTAGGCTCAAGAGCTCAAAGTGATAAATTGTGGGGATGTGACAATACCTAGGGGCTTGCACTAGGGGCAGTAAATTTTGAGACAGGGACTAGGAAATATATGGTGAAATCTAATGGAAGATAAGGATTATTTTAGTACAAATCCATTTCAGCATCCACTCCCAGTCTTGTGATAAGAACGTTTCTTCTCTTTCTGCTAAAGGTAAGCCACCTTTTTCATGGGAAATTTTATGACATATTTTTAGGAAGAAAAGGGAGGCCAGAAAGCACCTTTCTGTATCTGCTATTTTTCAAGTGCCTTTAGCTGAAAATAACAAATATGCCAAAGTGGCATATTTTGGAGTGGCATGTTCTGAACTCTTTCCCACAATTTTGTACATCAAATTTGCTTAATTATTTTTTAACTCTTTTTCTATACTCTCTGTTCAAAATGGAAATAAAATCAGGTTACATACATAATCTTAACAAGGTTCTATTCTTTCATTTCACTATTTTATTGCCTGTGTGATATACATTCCTAAACAGATATCACCTTCACATTTTTCCTTATATATATATAATTATACTCCAAAATATTTTTTCCATAAAAGATTGTGTAACATTTTCACAACAAGTTCACAATTTCAAATACTTACAGACTTCTTGAAGTTTCGTTTGGTAGAAAATAGCTATTATAATTGTTGTGATTATGTAAAGATGAGGTTTGAGAGATAAACAGAGGCTAGAATGTAAATCTTTGTCTAGCTTGCTTAGAAGATTGAAGTTTATCCTATAAACACTGGAGATCATTGAATAGCTTTAATAAAAAGAGCAGAATGTGGCATGACCAGGTTAATGATTAATCCAATTGGATCCGATTTTTGTACCATGATTTGGATAACAACCCTGATTTGGAGAGGGCAAGAGTGGAAAGCAGAAAATAAAACATACACATTAATTGGTTTTATTGATAAGGACAATTTGATCTAAGACAATGGACAGAGTGAGTGCAGAGGGAAAGATAGTCTCCTGAGATATTATAAAAGATGTATGGAATATTAGAAATGAATGTTGAAGAAGATGTACACTCTAGCCTAGCACACACTTTGAGGTTTGGTTGTGCTGGTTATTGTATGTTGAGTTGGGAATGCCAGTAAAATTCCTAATGAAAATATCCTAAGGAAATGGATAAGGAGCTGGTTTAAGCTCAGAGATCAGGGCTAAAATTATTAAAAGGCCAATCATTACCATATGGATTCTAGCTCTTATTGAGGTCAAGGAATTGCTATTTGCTGACAGAGCAAATTTGAGCAATAAAAATTCTAAATATATTGTAAACATACTTACAAATTATCATTTGTTTTAGGCAATTCAATTACTTTAATTATATAGTCTCATAACTGTAAACCCAAAGTACAAAAACAACAAAAGCACCTACTTATAAATAAATTTGATTAGCCAAGTTATACATTTAATTGACAATTTTGTTTTGCAGAGTAGGTTTGTTTGGTGCTTCTAGAGCTGTATAGATATTTCATGCTGTTGTATTTATTTATAGATCCATGTATTTGTTTCATTCATTTAGTACTGTAATTATAAATCTCTTTTTAAAGAACCTGGACATGGTTTTTAATTTTTTTCAGGCTTGAATGATGTAGGTAAAAGTTTAATCCATTTGTATCAATCTAAACTCAAACTCATCCTTTCTTTTCAACAATAATTACTTCTCCTTGATCAAGGTTATGTTCATCCTCATCCTCTTAGACTAGAATGCAGCTCCTTCGATGACATTACTCAGTTACTCCCACTTAATAGGGCATAACAGGCTTTCCCAAGCAATTCTCAATGCTTCTCTGAGAAGACAAAGGGGGCTAGCTTTCGATCAATGATTTATTCTCTCCTTCCGTGGAGTAGAGTTGGTGCTTAGCAATGGCTTCCCAGGCTGTAACTACATTTCCCATCCACCTTTGTTTCTTGGTGGGGCCAGTGGTAAATGGGCAGAAGTTATGATTACCACTTCCAGGCTTAATAAACTTTCAAATCTGTCATTTATTTACTTTATCTTTTCCATCTGTGAGCGGATATTGATCCCAGGGGGGAACTTAGGAGCCACAGATTGAATATGGCAGAGCTTCCTTTAGCCTGAGTCAGCAGCTATCTAGTGTTACCTTAAGTTAAATCATGGAACAGGGAGTTCCGAAACACAGGCTATAGATAGCTTAGTTCCTTAAAGTCTACTTTTAAACACATCCTTAGAGCCAGCCACCAAGAAAACTCCAGTCTAACTTTGTTGGCAAATCATGTTTCTATAGCATCAGAGTGCACAGATTCCTTTAAAGAAAAATGGAGAGAGAAGGAAAGTAACATTGTTGGGAGCACACCATGTAGTTAGTTCTTAAAAGGTCATCTCATTTATTTCTCATAGAAACTCTGAAATGTCCCTATGTGAATAAAATAAAATGAGTCATTTGAAAGATAAAGAAACTGAAGATCAGAGAGATTAAGTGATTTGCTGAAGGTCACAGAGCTACTGTTGAATTTGGGAGTTTGTACCCAGAATTATATAATCCATGCATATTCTTTCAACTATATCACACTATATTCCAAAAGCTATAACTCTGAATATTTCTGTTTCTCTGGACAATTCTACTACTTCTTAAAGAGACAAGTAAAACTAATTTCAGAAATTCATTCTTCAACAGATATAAGCTCTGAGCAAACATTTCAATGATGACTCTTCGGGTAGACTATAACTCACAACAACCATATATAGCAGTGTCATTTATTTGAAAGATGTGTGTTTCAGTAAGATGTAGCCATGCCCGCAATTTTGTTATTATGTATATTCATTGGCTACAACTTTCAAAGGATTAGGAAAGAGCAATCCTATTTGTAATACTGTACATGTATATATCAATAAAAAGACACCGTGAAGGTAATATAAACACAGTGAAGATTGAAAAACCCTCTCAGAAATATAGATAGAGTCATACGGAGTCACCTGCATTGTCAGGGAGAATTTAAATTTATTTGAATGCACTGCATCTGAGAACACATAAAATAGATGATAGGAATATAAATTCAGGGCCAGATAGCTGTTGTATCACTGAAATAGATAAACCAGACTTGCTTTCTGTTGGAACACTTTTATGGTTTTATATTGGTTAAGGATAATTGGAAAGTGGCCTTATTTGGTATTGAGTATAATTAATGAAACACATTTTATTCCACAACCAAAATAGACATAAAGCCTCAAATATTCACATATCTTCAACTCAGCTTTTCAACAACCATAAGGGTACGAACCATAAGAGGGAAAAAGAGGATGAGGATGGGATGAGGAGGACAAAGAAGACAAGGAAAGGCCAGAACTAAGACATAACAGGCATACCTTGGAGATTTTGCCGGTTTGGTTCCATACCACTTCAGTAAAGTGAATGTTGCAATAAAGCAAGTCACACAATTTTCTTTGGTTTCCCAGTGCATATAAAAGTTATGTTTACACTATACTGTAGTCTATTAAGTGTGCAATAGCATTATGTAAGAAAAAGCAATGTACATACTTTAATTAAAAATTATTGTTAGAAAAAAAATTACTTATTGCTAAAAATTGCTAACCATCATCTGAGTCTTCAGTGAGTTATAGTAGTAATATCAAAGATCACTGATCACAGATCACCATAACAATTATAAATAATGAAAAAGTTTGAAATATTACAAGAATTACCAAAATGTGACAGAGACATGAAATGAGCAAATGCTGTTGGAAAAAAAAATGATGCTGATAGATCTGCTCGAAACAGGGTTGCCACAAACCTTCACTTTATAAAAAATGCAATATCTAAGAAGCACAATAATGGGAAGCACAATAAAATGAGGTATGCCTGTATATTTTTAAAAAGAAATCTTTAAGACAACTCACTTATGACCCTCAAAATCACACTATTCTATCATCAAATCTCTTGTACTTCATCCTTATTAGACAGAATTCCTTAAGTCCTAGATCACTCACAGTTTTATTTTCTGTTATCCAAATCTACAGCACATTAGAAGTAAATTAGAGAAATGACTGAAGCTGCAATAAGTAGGTGCACTGATGTCCATGAGACATGCCAATGTGATGGCAAGAGAAAAGGGAAAAATACTATGAAAACAACACTGCATGCCCCAAATTGGAGATATTTGGTACCATTAAAGGAAGGCAGGGACTTCCATGGTGGTGCAGTGGTTAAGAATCCACCTGCCAATGCAGCGAACATGGGTTCGAGCCCTGCTCCAGGAAGATCCCACATGCCATGGAGCAACGAAGCCCATGTGCTACAACTACTGAGCCTGTACTCTAGATCCCACAAACCACAACTACTGAGCCCACGTGCCACAACTACTGAAGCCCATGCTCCTAGAGCCCATGCTCCACAACAAGAGAAGCCACCACAATGAGAAGCCCACACACTGCAACGAAGAATAGCCCCTGCTCGCCACAACTAGAGAAAGCTCATGCACAGCAACAAAGACCCAACACAGCCTAATTAATTATTTTAAAAGAGAAAGGCATTAGCAGATTTTATATGTCTGAGAGCATTATTGTATTATGAAATATAATCATTATTGTTTCTACTGATGAAACTTAGGAAAGTTAAAATATTTCAGTGTTTGTTTGAGAAAAGGTAGGAATATACATACATACACATATATATATATATTTTAAAAGATCTACATTCATTCATTTATCCAACCAATATATATTTAAGATTGTATTGCAGACACTGTCCTAAATGTTGGGATTCTGATATGAATAAGACACATAGACTCTCCTCTAAAATTTATTAGGATTTGGATAATGGGAAGCAGAAAATTAAAATTCTGTTTTACAAATATTATCTTGATGCATATAGAGCAGGGAAATCAGTATCCTGTGGCATTTTCATGCAAATTAGAAAAAGACAGCTCTTCTTCCTTGAACATGGTGGAACACCATGGAGTATAGCTTGATGAGTGAATTGTAGGCTGCATTTCAGTCCCTCTCTACCATGTGCCTGCCCCTGTGTGGGGATAAACTGCTCCAACCTATGTGATGACAGTATACAGGACATGATGAGAGCATTTAACCCAGAGTGGAAGCTATAGAGGAGGATTTGACAACTGATAGCAAGTGAGGGAAAGAAGAATCAAGAATGAAAATGATCATAATACAGGGAATAAAGTTTTATGATCAAAGTATATATATGGAGGGTATGCGCATCAAGAAACGTCTATCCCATATTGGGTAGGTTTCACTGTGATGAGCCTAGAAACACAATTAACAAGTAGTCAAGTAAGTAAGGAATCAAAGCACATTTTAAAGAGAAAATAATATTTTCTCTTTAATGCTTTGTGCTTTAAAGAGTAAGATAATCAGTTTAAAAAAAATTCCAGTTTTCCATAACCCTTGTTGTCCTTGTAAATATTATAAATTTACTAAATATATCAAAATATACCAAAAAAACTATGCCAAAGGCTGAGTATAATTAATAGAGTAATATTTAACTTTGAATGTAATTGGAAATAAGGAAATCTAGCTTTATAATTTGGGTGGCTTGATTTATCTATTACAGCCAAAAGAAGAAGGGCTGATTCCATATGGTATCTGCTTCAATTTGTCTTTTTATTTTAAAATATTTAAAATTCTTGCCAAGGCTGAAATTATACTGGGTAAAGTCAAACAGGCAAGGAAGACTTTATTCAAGGCTATTGCAATAGAGGAGATAGAATAGAATACAGTCTGAACCCAATGCCACTGAAATAAAAGGTGGTGGGGGGGGTTAAATGATAGGATGTGGTTGTGAAAAAGTATTGAGGTACATTGTTGAGGGAGGATAATCCATGGGATGTGTGAAGCCCATTGAGTTATTTCTGATTTTGTATATATTTTTCTCAGTGATTAAAGCATCTCTGTTTGTTATTTAGCACCTATGGAAGTTAGATTCCTACCCTCCCACAGAGACTAGGTAATAGAGGACTTCTCTTATTTGATTTTTATATTTCAAAGGGATGGCTCCTAGGTTTTTGAAGAAGACATTTCTTGGTTTTATTTCTGGCAAGAAGCTTTAAAAAAAAACACATATATATCAAAGGGGCAGAGAAAGAATTTACAACCAAAGTCTTCTAAAAAAATAGTCATAGAACACAGATGTAGAGAACGGATGTGTGAACACAGTGGAAGAAGGGGAGGATGGAATGCATTGGGAGATTAGGTTTGACATAAATACACTACCATGTGTAAAATAGCTGGTGGGAACTTGCTGTACAGCACAGGGAGCTCAGTTCGGTGCTCTGTGATGACCTAGATGGGCTGGATGGGGGCAGAGGGAGGTCCAAGAGGGAGGGGATATATGTATACATATAACTGATTCACTTCGTTTTGTAGCAGAAACTAACAAAACATTGTAAAACAATTATACTCCAAAAAAAAAAAAAGGTTTGAGAAAAGGGAAGTCAGGGTCTAGAGTCAGGAAGGAGCCTGTCTAAAGTTTAATAAAGCTGACAGATATATTAAGCTTGGCTTGGTGAACCCAATCTATCCTTGATTATAAGTTTATATCAAGTTACCTTGTTCACAAAAGGTCCTGTAGGTAGGATTTTCTAAAAAAGAAAATATTGATTTTTTTCTTTGAAATATAAAAGCCATACTTCCTATCTTTATCTATTAAGCATAAAGTTCATTTGTTTTGAATAGCTAGTGAAATGGACAAAAGATGTTATGTTCGGTAAGTAGAAAACAAAGTTAAATAAGGAGAGGGCTTCCCTGGTGGCGCAGTGGTTGAGAGTCCGCCTGCCGATGCAGGGGATACAGGTTCATGCCCCGGGCCGGGAAGATCCCGCATGCCGCAGAGCGGCTGGGCCCATGGGTCATGGCAGCTGAGCCTGCGCATCCGGAGCCTGTTCTCCAGGAGAGGCCACAACAGTGAGAGGCCACAACAGTGAGAGGCCCGCGTACGGCAAAAAAAAAAAACAAAAAACTTAAATAAGGAGAGATTTTATTCCAAAAGATGACTGTAAGAGGGGGAAGTGGACTGCTGTATTAGGGACAATGTCGCTATGGAAAGATCTGTAAGCATCTCGCAAGTCAGGCAGAAAAGGCAGAGTAAATAAAGATGGAAAGGATAGGGTTTGGGGGGATGGGCTAAGCAGATAGTATGACAGGACATTTTGAGCAGAAAATAGGGATTGCTCCATGTTCCAACACTTGCTTAGTCTCCCAATACTTGCTTAAAATCAATAGTACCCCAAAATTCAGGGACCTGGGGGAAGGAAAGTTTAGTCAAGTCACAGTCAGTGGGTATTTTGTTCAGACTAGTAAGTAGGGACAAACAATTTGGCTACGAGACAAAAATATGGGAATTTGAAGGATTTTTATCTGGCCTTGTCATAGGTAAATCAGGGGACCATCTGCAGGTCTTACCTAATCAGGCAGGAAAGAATGATTCTTTGAAATATGCCATTTCTTGGATGCAAAATGATGGCAGGATTTCTCAACCATCACTGTCTCCCAGGAGCACAGACTCAGATAATTTTCAAAATTCTCTTGTTAAAGCCTAGCCATAAGAATATAATACATTTTTATCGTTTGCTATTTTAATCCATAAATTTGAATTAATAATTAAAGAAATTGAACCAATAATAAATTAATCCTATTTGTATACATTTTAAAAGTAAACAAATGAAGAAATGTAAATCTAATTTCTGATATTGCAACTTTGGAGAAGTTGGAACAATGGGAGGTAAGACTCCTTCAATGCCCAGCACCTGTACTAGACACATAAAAATGTCTGAGTCCTAGTTGCAACTCACAACATTTGGAAGTGGAATTGCATTGATCCAGTTTCAACGAGGCACTGAGGTCCACACTTAACTGTCAAATTTTCCTCTACCTAAGCAGCAGTCACTGAGGCTGAGGGGGGATAGCAAAACTGAATCATGATGCTAGGATGAGCCATTAAGACCACCCCTAACAATGCTTACATTCAAATGTTTATATTTTGATACAGCATTCGTTCTATTCCTGTCCTTCACCTCTTACTATATTAAACTTTCTCTTCAGCCCGGGATTAACTTTATCCAAAATCCTAGCACCAGTAACATTTTAGCTTACTATTTAGATAATAACAGACTACTTGTTACTTGTATTGTTTTTCTTAAATATGTTTAAGTCTCATACCTTTATATCTCTTTTTATATATTTATGCAATGCATTGCCTATTATATAGGAAATTCCTTGAATATAAGGGTTAACTTTTGAACTCTTTCTCAAAGTCTAATAGAGTGATTTGAAAATAATAAATTGGGATTGTATTTATTGTCTAGTCTTAAATACTTTTCATAAATTTTCTTCATTAGCATATCTTTAGGTATTTTCTGATATTTGGTCAGTTAATGTTATATTACTTACAAACATAGATTATCAGAAAGCATGAGACACTAAAGTTTTATTTAATCCAACACTCTCATTTTATTGAGACGGAATTTGAGGTTCAGAGAAATTAAGTTTTTACCTAAGTAACTAGTTGGGTGGCATGTATTAAACAATTTTGATGCTTACTTAATTTAAATAATAGTGTTATCATTTCTTCATTTGCTCAAGGGGACTCATCACCTCCCAGATGGTTAAGAAGTATTGACCTAGATGATTTCTAAGGCCTTTCACACTTCCCAAATGATTTATCTTAAGTACCATTTTTCTCTATGTACTCATGCTAGTGAGTGAGAAATTTGGATAACTATTTAGGTAATTCAAATTTTAAGTGTTCAGATAACTCAGTTCAAAGTGTCAAAATATCTGGAAAACTTGTCTCAATTCTTTAATTTATAATTATAACCAACCTTTGATGAGCATTGTTGCATAATAAATACTTCTACCCAGACCAAAGTGCTTTACAATTATAAGACATGAATGATAGCTTGCAAGTTTGAGCCCTTCAGGCCATAGATAACCGGCTGCAATCCCAGTCACAGAAGATGCCAGACAAATGCTTCTGCATTAGTAAGAGTCAGGAATAATTTGAGAACTTGTGCAAGCAAAGTAAGGCATATTTCCTTCCAGAGGAACACAGAGACAAAATCAGATACTTACATGTAACATTTAAGGCTTAAGTGTGCTTTTCAGCTATTTAAAATTATTAAATTGCTATGCCTTCACAGATTAAAAATAAATATAGGTACATATAGTTCATATATTAAAGAAATAATTCTTTGGAATAAGCAGTTAAAAATATGAAAAAATGTGTAATTCACAGACAGGAAAACATCACAAAATTAAATTTAAGACTGCAAAATTTGACATTACTTTGCCTCTATCCAGAGACCTTGCTGGTCAACATGAGGTCATTTGAGAAACAAAATAAAACAAGCAAACAACAAAAATGTATGGCTTATCTATAGGTTAGAAAATGTTTGGAATAATATGGATCAGTGGTTCTCTAAGTGTTCTGAGGTTTTAGATCTAGTATGTGTGGGTGTATGAACACTCTCCACTAAAAAAAAAATGTATATATACATAAAACAAAATTTTGCATACATTTTGCAATATTCTTTGTTAATTTCAATTTGGATTGGGTCAATAACCATTGAATTGACCTGGATACAACACTTCAATTCTCTGAGGCTTAGTTCCTTTTTCTATGAAAGTTGTACTAGATTAATAATAAAGGCTAATTTGGAATGCTTGAAAAAATCCACTTTCTTTTAGTGCTGTAATAACAGACTTCCCTGTGATCTTCACTCTTTAAAAATAGCATTCTAATGAGGCTTCAGTACAGGGTTAAAAGAAGATTGTTTTCAACTCCACCCTTTCAGTCTGAGTCATAATTATGATGTTTTTAGCTTTGCTCTGTGAGATATAAAGTTGAAAATGTTCAGTCTTTGTCTTCAAAGAATTTACAATTTAATATTAGAATCAATCATGTGACAATAATTATATTACTGGTTAAAATGAAATTAAGTAAGAAATATAAGTATATGGAATCATGAAAGAATGCATGAATTAATTTTGCTAGAGATTATGTAAATAATTAATAAAGAATGTGGTAAGGACATTGTTATTGAAATATATTTACCATATATAGTAGAGTGAAAAGGCAGGTTAAGGATGGCATGGAATACAGGACATAAAATGTATAAAGAATTAGCATATATCTGAGTATTTAAAAAAGAAAACCTGTGAGAGTCCAGTTATCTGGACAGAACAATTATCTGCTCAGAACAGTCATCTCTGCATGATATTAAAGAAAGAACTATTTTGACACTGGTTTAAATGGTAAGGAAGATTTTATTCGGGACCATTGTGATAGGTATAAGTGTCAGGCATTTACAATAGGGGAAAGAGATGAAGCTCAACTCTAAATACAACAAAAACAGGGGGGATTTACAGCCAAGGAGTAGGTTGGGAAGGTGGGTCAGTGGATGGAAAATTACTAAGAGGAGACGTCAAGGGGAAGGAAAGGTCTTGCTAAACTGACTAACAGGATTCTTGTTGAAGCCATTCCAGGGTGATCACCTACCAAAGGTGGGAGGCTTTTCTCTAAACTGACTTAGGAGGATTTTTGCTAAAACTGGACTGTGCAAGGATGGACATGGAAACCCAAGGATGAGGTCTAGTCAAGAAAAGGACTCGAAGGAGCTTGGGTAAAGTGTGATCAAAGACAGAGTCTTCTCCATTATCAAGTGCTAGGAAGCAGTGGGAATGGCTGACTACAAAGGAACTTTAGGAAACATCAGGGGTAATAGGACTGTTCTGTATCCTGATTTTGGTAGTGCTTACACAGCTATAAGTATTTGTTAACACTCATAAAATGATACATTAAAATGGGTGTATTTAAATATTAATTAATTAATTAATTAAATAGGTGTATTTTACTTCATATGACTTATAGACCTCAATAAAAAATACAAAACCAAAAAAATTTTAATACATAAAATGTAGGATAAATAATTTAGTGCCCCAGCAGAGTAACATCCAGCTCTACCCACCACCAGTCTCTCCCATCAGGAAACTTGCTCAAGTCTCTTAGATAGCCTCATCCATCAGAGTGCAGACAGCAGAGGCAAGAAGAACTACAATCCTGCACCCTGTGGAACAGAAACCACATTCACAGAAAGATAGACAAGATGAAAAGGCAGAGGGCTATGTACCAGATGAAGGAACAAGATAAAACCCAAGAAAAACAACTAAATGAAGTGGAGATAGGCAACCTTCCAGAAAAAGAATTCAGAATAATGATAGTGAAGATGATCCAGGACCTTGGAAAAAGAATGGAGGCAAAGATCAAGAAGATGCAAGAAATGTTTAATAAAGAGCTAGAAGAATTAAAGAACAAACAAACAGAGATGAACAATACAATAACTGAAATGAAAACTACACTCGAAGGAATCAGTAGCAGAGTAACTGAGGCAGAAGAATGGATAAGTGAACTGGAAGACAGAATGGTGGAATTCACTGATGCAGAACAGAATAAAGAAAAAAGAATGAAAAGAAATGAAGACAGCCTAACAGACATCTGGTACAACATTAAATGCAACAACATTTACATTATAGGGGTCCCAGAAGGAGAAGAGAGAAAGGACCCAATAAATATTTGAAGAGATTATAGTCAAAAACTTCCCTAATATGGGAAAGGAAATAGCTACCCAAGCCCAGGAAGCACAGAGAGTCCCATACAGGATAAACCCAAGGAGAAACATGCTGACACATAGTAATCAAACTGGCAAAAATTAAAGACAGAGAAAAATTATTGAAAGCAGCAAGGGAAAAATGACAAATAACATACAAGGGAACACCCACAAGCTTAACAGCTGATTTCTCAGCAGAAACTCTACAAGTCAGAAGGGAGTGGCATGATATACTTAAAGTGATGAAAGGGAAGAACCTACCTCCAAGATTACTCTACCCAGCAAGGATCTCATTCAGATTCGATGGAGAAATCAAAAGCTTTACAGACAAGCAAAAGCTAAGAGAATTCAGAACCACCAAACCAGCTCTACAACAAATGCTAAAGGAACTTCTCTAAGTGGGAAACACAAGAGAAGAAAAGGACCTGCAAAAACAAACCCAAAACAATTAAGAAAATGGTCATAGGAACATACATATTGATAATTACCTTAAGTGTGAATGGATTAAATGCTCTAACCAAAAGACACAGGCTTGCTGAATGGATACAAAAACAAGACCCATCTGTATGCTGTCTACAAGAGGCCCACTTCAGACCTAGGGACACATACAGACTGAAAGTGAGGGGATGGAAAAAGATATTCCATGCAAATGGGAATCAAAAGAAAGCTAGAGTAGTAATACTCATATCAGATAAAATAGACTTTAAAATGAAGAATGTTATAAGACACAAGGAAGGACACTACATAATGATCAAGGGATCAATCCAAGAAGATATAACAATTATAAATATATAATGCTCTCAACATAGGAACACCTCAATACATAAGGCAATTGCTAACAACTTATAAAAGAGGAAAATGACAGTAACACAATAATAGTGGGGGACTTTAACACCTCACTTACACCAATGGACAGAACATCCAAAGAGAAAATTAATAAGGAAACACAAGCTTTAAATGATACAATACACCAGATAGATTTAATTAATATTTACAGGATATGCCATCCAAAAACAGCAGATTACACTTTCTTCTCAAGTGGAACGTTCTCCAAGATAGATCACGTCTTGGGTCACAAATCAAGCCTCAGTAAATTTAAGAAAATTGAAATTATATCAAGCATCTTTTCTGACGGCAACACTATGAGATTAGAAATCAATTACAGGGAAAAAAACATAAAAAACAAAAATACGTGGAGGCTAAACAATACGTTACTAAATAACCAAGAGATCACTGATGAAATCAAAGAAGAAATCAAAAAAGACTTGGAGACAAGTGACAATGAAAACACAATGATCCAAAACCTATGGGATGAAGCAAAAGCAGTTCTAAGAGGGAAGTTTATATCTATACAAGCCTACCTCAAAAAACAAGAAAAATCTCAAATAAACAATCTAACCTTACACCTAAAGGAACTAGAGAAGGAAGAACAAACAAAACCCAAAGTTAGCAGAAGGAAAGAAATCATAAAGATCAGAGCAGAAAAAAATGAAATAGAAACAAAGAAACAATAGCAAAGATCAATAAAACTAAAAGCTGGTTCTTTGAGAAGATAAACAAAATTGATAAACCATTAGCCAGACTCATCAAGAAAAAGAGGGAGAGGACTCAAATCAATAAAATTATTCATCAAGAAAAAGAGGGAGAGGACTCAAATCAATAGAATTAGAAATGAAAAAGGAGAGGTTACAACAGACACCACAGAAATACAAAGCATCCTAAGAGACTACTACAAGCAGCTCTATGCCAATAAAATGGACAACATGGAAGAAATGGACAAATTCTTAGAAAGGTATAACCTTCCAAGAATGAACCAGGAAGAAATAGAAAATATGAACAGACTAATCACAAGTAATGAAATTGAAACTGTGATTAAAAATCTTCCAACAAACATAAGTCCAGGACCAGAAGGCTTCACAGGTGAATTCTATCTAACATTTAGAGAAGAGCTAACACCTACCCTTCTCAAACTCTTCCAAAAAATTGCAGAGGAAGGAACACTCCCAAACTCATTCTATGAGGCCACCATCACCCAGATACCAAAACCAGACAAAGATACTACAAAAAAAAAAAATTACAGACCAATATCACTGATGAATATAGATGCAAAAGTCCTCAACAAAATGCTAGCAAACAGAATCCAACGACGCATTAAAAGGATCATACAACATGACCAAGTGGGATTCATCCCAGGAGTGCAATGATTCTTCAATATACGCAAATCAATCAATGTGATACACCATATTAACAAATTGAAGAATAAAAACCATATGATCATCTCAATGGATGGAGAAAAAGCTTTTGACAAAATTCAACACCCATTATGATAAAAACTCTCCAGAAACTAAGCATAGAGGGAACCTACCTCAATATAAAAAAGGCCATATATGACAAACTCACAGTAAACATCATTCTCAATGGTGAAAAACTGAAAGCATTTCCTCTAAGATCAGGAACAAGACAAGGATGTCCACCCTTGCCACTATTATTCAACATAGTTTTAGAAGTCCTAGCCACAGTAATCAGAGAAGAAAAAGAAATAAAAAGAATACAAATTGGAAAAAAAGAAGTAAAACTGTCACTGTTTGCAGATGACATGATACTATGCATGGAGAATCCTAAAGATGCCACCAGAAAACTATTAGAGCTAGTCAATGAGTTTGATAAAGTTGCAGGATACAAAATTAATGCACAGAAATCTCTTGCATTCCTATACACTAATGATGAAAAATCAGAAAGAGAAATTAAGGAAACACTCCCATTTACCATTGCAACAAAAAGAATAAAATACCTAGGAATGAACCTACCTAGCGAGACAAAAGACCTGTATGCGGAAAACTATAAGACACTGATGAAAGAAATTAAAGATAATACCAACAAATGGAGAGATATACCATGTTCTTGGACTGGAAGAATCAATATTGTGAAAATGACTATACTACCCAAAGCAATCTACAGATTCAATGCAATCCCTATCAAATTACCAATGGCATTTTTTTATGGAACTAGTACAAAATCTTAAAATTTGTATGGAGACACAAAAGACCCCGAATAGCCAAAGCAGTCTTGAGGGGAAAAAATGGAGCTGGAGGAATCAGACTGCCTGACTTCTGGTTATCCTACAAAGCTACAGTAATCAATACAATATGGTACTGGCACAAAAACAGAAACATAGATCAATGGAACAAGATAGAAAGCCCAGAGATAAACTCACGCACCTATGAGCAACTAATCTATGACAAAGGAGGCAAGGATATACAATGGAGAAAAGACTGTCTCTTCAATAAGTGGTGCTGGGAAAACTGGACAGCTACATGTAAAAGAATGAAATTAGAACACTCCCTAACACCATACACAAAAATTAACTCAAAATGTATTACAGACCTAAATGTAAGACCGGACACTATAAAACTCTTAGAGGAAACCATAGGAAGAACACTCTTTTACATAAATCACAGCAAGATCTTTTTTGATCCACCTCCTAGAGTAATGGAAATAAAAACAAAAATAAACAAATGGGACCTAATGAAACTTAAAAACGTTTGCATAGCAAAGGAATCTATGAACAACACAAAAAGACAACCCTAAGAATGGGAGAAAATATTTGCAAATGAACCAACAGACAAAGGATTAATCTCCAAAATATATAAACAGCTCATGCAGCTCAATATTAAAAAAGCAAACAACCCAATCAATAAATGGGCAGAAGACCTAAATAGACATTCGTCCAAAGAAGACATATAGATGGCCAAGAAGCACATGAAAAGCTGCTCAACATCACTAATTGTTAGAGAAATGCAAATCAAAAGTACAATGAGGTGTCACCTCACACCAGTTAGAATGAGCATCCTCAGAAAATCTACAAACAACAAATGCTGGAGAGGGTGTGGAGGAAAGGGAACCCCTTGCACTGTTGGTGGGAATATAAATTGATACAGCCACTGTGGAGAACAGTATGGAGGTTCCTTAAAAAGCTAAAAATAGAATTACCATAAGACCCAGCAGTCCCACTACTGGGCATATACCCAGAGAAAACCATAATGCAAAAAGACACATGCACCCCAATGTTCATTGCAGCACTATTTACAATAGCCAGGTCATGGAAGCAACCTAAATGTCCATCAACAGACGAATGGATAAAGAAGATGTGGTACTTATATACAATGGAATATTACTCAGCCATAAAAAGGAACGAAATTGGGTCATTTTTAGAGACGTGGATGGATCTAGAGACTGTCATATAAAGTGAAGTAAGTCAGAAAGAGAAAAACAAATATTGTATACTAACGCATATATGTGGAACCTAGAAATATGGTACAGATGAACCGGTTTGCAGGGCAGAAATAGAGACACATATGTAGAGAAGAAACGTATGGACACCAAGCGGGGAAAGCGGTCGGGGGGTGGGGGTGGGGGTGTAATGAATTGGGAGATTGGGATTGACATGTATACACTGATGTGTGTAAAATTGATGACTAATAAGAAACTGTTGTATTAATAAAAAATTTAAAAGAATAATTTAGTGCCCCCAAATCTCTCTCTCTGCATGCACACACACACACACACACACACACACACACAGACACAAACACACACTGAGGACTGCTTTGCTTTTGAGGGGAGATTTGGGACAGCAGAAATATGTAGAGTAGCTAGACAGAAAACAAAGACTGATTTTGGCTCAATCAAAGAAATACTCGTAATATCACAAAAGGGTAGAACTAGTGGTTTGATGACAGTTTATGATAAATACTGTAGGAGAGGATTTGCAAATGCAACTGAGACTTGTACTGTATAATCTTAGTCTCTTCCACATACAAGTTTCTGTAATTCTATGATTTTAAAACCTTTCTGTCAAAGTAAAGAAAAAGATACTGCTTGTTTATTAATCCCTCTCCAGTGGAAATCAGAGAGGCAATCATAGAGCACAGGCAGAGAACAAAGAATAAAAGTCTTGGAGCACTCCAAAAGACCACTCCAGTTCTATTGGATTGAAAATTCTATGCAAACTTGGAGGAAAGAAAAGGGAAATATGAGTCAAGAATCTTAGTATCTTATCTCCTAGGAGGAAGGTGCTGGAATAACACCTTTCTTTACCCCAAAGATTTTTGGCTCTGGTTTGTTTGTTTTCCAAGTGTTTTTGTTCTGCTTTTACTGTTTTGTTTCTATGTTATAATGGATAAAGAAGCTATGGATACATGGTAATTACATCATTGAAATGATTATAGTAACCAAAATAGATTTGACATTTTTACGCTCAACAACCTAATCCATTGTCTGTGTAATAAATATTCAGTAAGTGAATTTGATTTATCAATTGTGAATTTAAAATATTTACCAATCTATTGCAAACATGATAAAATTCAGCAGAACATTATCAGAAGCTTTACTCTTATGGTTTCTAAACACAATGATGAATTATTGCTTATTATCTAAACTTGTGATCCTTTTTGTGTGTCTTACCAACACTTTTTAATGTAAACAGAGATTGTTATAATCTCCATCCTTAACGGCCTTCCAATATTAGAAGCATAATACAATTCCTGACAATAATCCTTCTTACCTTTTTTCACGTAATTATTGACATAACTGGGAATTTTTCCTTCTGAAAATCTGATTTTTCCCCTATCCTTTCATTACAGTTTCCTGAATTATATTCTCTGGGTACTTCCTTCTCAATTTTCAATATTACACACACACATACACACACACACACACACACATACACACACACACATACACACACACATGCATTTTAAGGAAAGAACACAATTGAGCTCTTTATGGACAATCAGAAACGTATGTAACATGTCTAGAATGGCACATAGTATAGAAGAAAATATCAATTTAACAATGATATTTTTATCTTGAATAATAGTTCCTGGAAAAATATTATCCTCAAAGAGAGTCACAGGAGGTAGCTCTTTTATTCTTACAAGTTTAGAACTCTAGTCTAATCCATACTTCCACAGAATCATGGTACATCTCCTAAAAATTAGTGGCATATAAAAGGAATAAAAATTATAAATAACTGCAACATGTTTTCTTTGGATATTGCAAACCAGGTGGGGATATAGTAGAAGCCCATGTTTAAATAGCTTATTTAATATGGATTTAACATCACATTGCATTTAGTATTCTTGTATGTAGCTAGATTCTATGTGGATATTAAAGTTCATAGATTGGATGTAAACCTATATCACCATACTTAATAAATAAAACTAATACATATAATTGTCAAAAATTCTTAAATTCCAAGAGAGTTTTAAATTATTTAAACCAACTTAGCCTATGATAGAGAAAACTATCAACTAAAAAGAATAACTATTCAGGTTCAGACAATTGAAGAACTAGGACTGGATCATCAAATTCTGATTCTCAATCTTATTTTCTTCTTCAGATTTTACTTATCAAGTACTTTCATATTTTCCAACTAATTAAGTGTACCAGGGATATTATTATTAAACTAATTTTACAGGTAAGAAATATGAGACAGAACAATTCTGTAATTTTATTGGGGCCACACAGAAGGTTGATGAGATGGTTCTACCTCAGAAAATCTTCCAAGACATTCTTTAATTCTTAAGAAATTAATGTATTCATTATTTTGTGGAGCTTCTTGAATAGTTGTACCTTACCTTTACCTTTGCATCAGTTTGAATTAGGTCCAGCTTTATATTGTCAGGAGAAAATACTTTTCCTCTGCCATCTTAGATTTAGTGACTGGGGGGCTGGGAATTAAACTAATAAAAGACAGATCAAGAGAAGAAAAGACACACAATTTTTATTAATATTTATATGCATGGGAGTTCACGTAACAGAAGTGATACTCAAAGAAGCAGTTAGACTTGGGGGCTTGTATACCTTTTTAACAAAGGAAAGAGGGTTTGGGCTTTAAGTAATGATAAATTGTGGGAAAGTAACTAGAAAATATTTGAAGATAAGAATTATTTTAGTAAAAGCTGTTTATGCAAACTCATGTTGGTATAAACTCCTCAGCTGAGATGATGAGTCACTCTTCTCTCTGGTACGGGATTTCCTTAAAAGGAAATTCATATCCAGTTTTGGGGCAAATAAGGGAAGGCAGAGAACTCTTCCTGCATCTGTTGATTTTCAGTTGCATTCAGATCAAAATAATACTTATTCCAGAGTGGCATATTATGGGGTGGCATATACTGAACACTGTCAATATAATGTCAAACAATATAAAACAAAATAACTGTGGCTTAAATACATAAAAATTTATTATATACTTCAGGAATTTTGTTACTTCAGGAATTTTGAGGTGCTTCACAATTATCAGAGACACATGTCCCTTCCATATATCTGCTCTTAGCACTGACTTCCAAATGCAAATTCACTCCACGGTCCAACATGGCTGTCAGAGCAACAGTCAGATACATTGAAAATTCAGCAAGAAGGAAGAGAAGGCAAAAGACACATTCCAGCTAGCTGTGTGCCTTGAGCGAGCATGCCTTGAAGTTTCACCCTACAATGTCCATTTATATCTAAAAAGGAAGTTAATCATGTGGTTTTGCACAAATAGGTGCAAGGGACATTAGGAAAATAAGTCTTTTAGCTGGATGTATCACTACTCTGAACAAAAATGGAGATCAGTTACTAAAAAAGAAAGAAAGATAAGCAACTCTGCTGAATAATTTCTATTTGCTCTTCCAATCTACTTCCCATCATTGTCTACTTTGTTTTTTACTGGGATGCTGACTTACACAAACTGCATCATCAGAAACACTCTTACCTTCCAGCTGTAAATTGGATGTAGTCAATGGGGGGGAATAAGAAAATTGAAGGACAGAAGTCATAAGTGGTCTGAAGTAAGTGGTATTTGTTCCCCATGCTCTTTTTTCCTGCCAGCCTGCAATTCTTTGGCAGCTGCATTCAACTTCTTAAGACCATAGCTTCTACAAGGACACCTTTCCAACAGTTACAGCTGCCTTTGGACCTAAATGCAGGAATAGTTCTCTGCTTTGTTAGTCTTGAAGTATGCTACCATCCTTATCTCTGTTCACACATTCATGAATCAAGTTGCATGAGAGTGCTCGGGCCAGAACAAGAACCATAGACTGAGTGGCTCAAACAACAGAAATCTATTTTCTCATGATTCTGAAGCTTAGAAGTCTGACATCAAGTTGTTGGCAGGGTTGCTTTATTCTGATGTCTCTCTCCTTGGTTTGTAGATGTTCATCTTCTCATTGTATCTTCACATCTTCTCTCTCTACCCATTTGTGTCTAAATTTTCTTCTTATAAGGAATATTGAAGCCATATTGAATTAGGACTAACTCTAATGAACTCATTTTAACTTATTACCTCTTTAAAAACTCTGTTGCCAAATATAGACACATCCTGAGGTACTAGGGGTTCAGGGCTTCAGCATATAAATTTCAGAGTGAGAGGAGGGACACAATAACAGCCCATACATAACAAGTCACTTCAATAACATTTCTTCAATTACCCCTGTGACTGTTCCATCTGTCCTTGCTGGAAGGCTAACAATCTCTGTCTTAGTCTCTATAGCATCTATAGCAGTGTTTCTCAAACTTTAATGTGCATGCAAATTACTTGGGGATCCTGATAAAAATGCATTCTGATTCAGTAGGGAGGAGGAGTGTTCATGTTCCTCATGCTTCCAGATGATGTCATTAGAATGCATCACAGCTTGAGTTGCAGAGCTCTCTATTACTTTTTAAAATTTCCTAGCTGCTCCCATGAATAATCATTTCACTCAGCTGCTCCTATCTTACCTTGGACTTATTGAGGCTAATTAGTGTGTTTTTATTTTTTTAACTTTTCTGAGTTCCCTCATCTTGACATGAGGATTCAGACATCTTCACATAATAGAACAGTATGGCCTAAGTTACTGGAAGTGTGGGTTCTGGTTATCAATGCAGTTCAATATAGCAAAGATAATATTGAGTTATTAGTGTATCCCCAGAGTAATGTTTTAATGAACTTTCACTCCAATTCTTCAAAGCTGTTTGAACTAAAATGCATTCTAAGTGGCAACATTATAAAAAATCTTTATAAATTAAATACATTGGCATTTCCTGGGCTCTTTTTTATCCTATCTCACCAGCATAAAAATAAAATTAATTTAATTTGGACTTTGGGATTACAATCAGCTTGTCCTCTGGGAATTAGGCACTGGTTTCCTCAGGAAGTGAACTTGTTTTATACTAATTAATACTGTAGAAGAGGGATGCTGCTACCAACATTATATTTATATACACAGTGGCAGGTTCTTTATAACCATTTACCTTATACAACTAATAAATATTAAAAGATGTTAATCGAATAAATGGATGAATAAATAAGAGACTGATTGGTGGAGTAAATGAGCATGCAATAATTACAAGGTTGCTAAAAATAAAGGTGAACCAGTTTTGGTGAAAACAACTAGCTGCATTGTCAAGGGTATTAAGAATTTTTCTGGGGAGTTTATATTTGATAGTGTAGGAAATGCGGTCATTAAAGGTTTTAGGTTTTAGGCACTTACTCCCTGAGGGGGCTTCTTTCCCAGACCACACCAGTGTGTACTAAAACATGAACAGAAAAATAATGAAAACATGGTAAATCTAGGATCAGCTACACCAGCAGAATGAAGGAGCAGCAACCCCTCTACTCTTTAGTTGAAGGCAGCTTGGGTGGTTGTGCATGATCATGAGAGTCTCCATCACAGTGTGTGCCAATCCTCTCTGCTGTTTACTTGAGACTCCTGGTAGCAATCCCTGCTGTTTATTCTAAGCTTGATACATGCCACATTGACACCATCTCAAAATTTTACTGTCAGTATTTTGAAGTGAAGGAATAGCACTATTACCAGGCAACTTAGAGGTGCCTTAGGTTCTGAGTGAATAAAGGTACTTAGGATGTAAGAAAAACAAGAGTGCATAAATAAATAAATAACAATAAAGCCAGTGGGTAAGATCACTATACAAATATATACTGTCACAGTCTTCACACTAGCCAGAGGTAAGTTACAAATCACAGCATTGAAAAGAATGAAACAAAATCAGCTATATTAATCAGATGAGATTCAGCCATGAAGCGCACCATGTATTCTATATAGGAATTATTTTCAGGCCCTGAAACCTGCTGAGAAAAATCTACTCCCCAGGAGTTCCCCAGAATATAGTATGTGTATGTGATGAATAGCATCATTGCCTGTCCCACAGAATTTATTCAGTGAATGTGTATTGATTTACATAATTGATTTGCTAAAATATTGAGAGTAAATATAACATCTTTGTTATAGTTCTCTGCGTAAGCTAAACAGATGCTGTCACAGTTCTGTAAAACCAATTTTATCAAAGGAATAAAACATCTAGCTTTTAAATATTTAGTTTAAAACTAACTAAACTTAAAATTTAGAAGATCTGGAAGAATAAATGTGTTGCACTTCTTTCAGGTTTACTACCCCATTACTGTGAGCTAAAGATATGGTTTCACAATTGCTGATATTTTCCCTGATGAGAGAAGCATCTATTTTGAGTCGCTGGTCTTAGTTGATAACAACAGAAAAAATGTACTTTGAAAACAAAGTAGAAGAGTTCTCTTATGTGGGAGCAAAGACCAACTCTATTTTTATTCAGTGTTCATTTATTGTGAAAGACAATGTTTTAGGTACTGAGGGGAATATGATTCTACAGGCCGTACCTACAGTTCACAATAAAGTAAAAATTCAGTAGACATGAAATATCCATTCCCCTAAATCCAACAATTTATTTCAAATTAGGTTGCTTTAAGTCTATAAAATTATTATATACACAATGAGAATTGTATTTACTCCCCTGACCAAGTAGATTATGTTCAAAGAAAGAAGGTGAGCTCAGCCACTCCAGGAAACAGTATTCTAATAATTGCAGTGACCCTAAAGTGTTCCTTCATGTAACAGACAATAGACGGCCAGTCACTCTACAAAATTAGGTTTAGACAACTTGTGGAAAACACTTGAATTCCTGTACATTTCAATACAATTAGCAAGGGATATATCCTTCAATTCACTTTTACTTATAGTGTACTGATATTTGTCCATATTTTGTTACTTTCTTAAAAATTACATGTTTCTATGCTCTGTTAGGAAGTTCAGAGAGCCCTGGAATAACTACTGAGTGAAAACATCTGGAGTAGTAGTGTTGAAATCATTTTAAGAAGATGTAAACATTATTTACTAACACTTTTTCTTAAGAAGCATAGACCCCTAAAAAATTAAATTAAATTAAATTTTACAAAAAGAAACATAGACCTTTACGAACTCATATTATTGGTGAGGAGAATGGACAATGTCTTTATGGGACACATGCTCTAAAGCAATCTATTGATGTCAGTGTTATTAACTTGGGTATTCAAATGCAAAGGTGATTTCCTAACCTCTTTGTATCCTTAAGCAAATCCTGGTGGAAGGTATTACTAAAGGTTAGAGCATTATGCACAAAATTACTCCCCGTACTTAATGGAAAAGGGACTAAATCATATTGAAACAATTATAACAGGAGGAATGCAATCATAAGGCAAATCCCCCCAAAAATCTGTATACAAATGAAAAAATGAATATGAAATTACTAAAGTCAGTGATATCTTGAGAAAATTTATAAACAAAATTAGGGTCATTCTTTAAAAAATGATTACATTGAAATAGAATCATGCAAAAAGAATTGAAATATAGTTGAGAACTCTTCATTTCATTCTTTTTTTTTTTTTTTTTTTTGCGGTATGCGGGCCTCTCACTGTTGTGGCCTCTCCTGTTGCGGAGCACAGGCTCCGGACATGCAGGCCCAGCGGCCATGGCTCATGGGCCTAGCCGCTCTGCGGCATGTGGTATCTTCCCGGCCCAGGGCACGAACCCGTGTCCCCTGCATCGGCAGGTGGACTCTCAACTACTACGCCACCAGGGAAGCCCAGAACTCTTCATTTTAAATGCTTGTCTTCATGGAGGGACACTGCCTTTAGTTAGATACCAGGCCCACTCTAGAGAAAGTAAGAAGGTAAGTATACTCCTAGAAACTAATCACAAAATTTTACTGATTAGTTACAAAGAATTCTGAAATCTATCCCTTGTGAAGAAAAAAATAAATCAATATTCTTAAGGAAAAAAATAAAAGTAGTTGTTTTTAGGTGGTATATTTTAAAATTTAAGAAGTCATTATTGGGACTTCCCTGGTGGTGCAGTGGTTAAGAACCCACCTGCCAATGCAGGGGACACGGGTTCGAGCCCCGGTCCAGGAAGATCCCACATGCCGCAGAGCAACTAAGCCCGCCAGCCACAACTACTGAGCTCATGTGCCACAACTACTGAAGCCCGGGCACCCAGAGCCTGTGCTCCACCACAAGAGAAGGCACTGCAATGAGAAGTCCGCGCACCGCAACAAAGAGAAGCCCCTGCTCGCCACAACTAGAGAAAGCCCACGTGCAGCAACAAAGACCCAATGCAGCCAAAAATAAATAAATTAAATAAATAAAATTTTTTAAAAAGAAGTCATTATTAAGCAACTCCATATAGCAAGTTAATATGCTTTGTTAGCTTGTATTTTTTAAAAGCTTTATTAAAGTATCATTGACATAAAATGAATCACTCATATTTGAATTTCTTGGAGCCCTTTTTAGATTCTTTGTGATTATCTGTATAGAAAATCATGTCTTCTGCAAATAGATACAGTTTTACTTCTCTTTTTCTAACTTAAATGCCCTTTATTTCTTCTTTTTCCTTATTGCAAATCTGTCTTACTCACTAGCACATTTAATATGAAGTTGAATAGAGATTAGCCTTAGGTGGGAAGAAGCTTATTTTACAACTAAATTAGGATTAAAAAAAGGAAAAGAAAAGAAAGAGAAGTGAAGGAGAGAAAACAGAAGGAAGATTGGTTAGCTATAGATGACAATCCCTCTGAAGGTTATGGCAGAGAGAAAGATGGAATCCTTACCTGATGACCATGACTTTTTTCTGTGAAATAGAGGCCAAGGTCATCTAATGAGCCAAGGTCATCTAAAGCCAAGGTGTAGAGTGATAGGAAGTTGGCAGATGAGCTTGGTCAAAGAGAATAGCAAGAGGGAAAGAAGACATAAGGAGAAAACACTGACCTGTCCCATGTAGGAAGGTATATAAGTAGTACTGAAGGGCTTGTGGAAAAATTGGCAGCTGTCAAATTGTAAGCGTTATGTAATTTTTAAAAATTAAAATGTTCAGTAATCAGTGTGCAAAAACCAAGAACTCAGGTTATTGGTTTGAACTGAGTTCCATTCAACTGGTTTGAGTTAGCAGGGAACCATTAGAAGGACAATGGTAATAAAGGTAATGAGAGAGTAAAGGTAATAGAATAGTCCCAATTACAAGGCAAAAACTGTGTTGATAATCCAAATATACACTACACAAATAAATAAGCTAATATTCTATTTATCTATTGTGGTGTAACAACCCATCTAAAATCTAGTGGTATAAAATAATTGTGCTTGTGAATTCTGTGAGTCAAGAATTTAGACAGGGCCAGGGGAAGGTGAATAATCTTTGGTTCATGGTATCTGGGGCCTCAACTGGGAGGAACTGAACAGCAGAGGGCTTGTTGAGCATAACTCTCTCTTTGTAGTTAGCATCAAGGCATCTTTACATGGTCTTTCCATGGGACTTCTCCAGCATGGCATCCTCAGCCTAGACAGAGTTTTCACAGGGCTCCAAGAGTGAGTGTTCTCATAAAGAAAGCAGAGGCTGCATGGCCTCATTTAGGACATCACATAGTGTCATTTCAGCCATAATCTATTGATTGAAGTAGGCATAAGCCCACCTAGATACAAGGGGAGCAGACCTAGACAACACCACTCAATGAGGGGTGTCAGACAATATACAGTCATGTTTTAAAGCTGCCACAGCTAGAAAAAAATTGCTAATACTTACACCATTATGTTGCCTTTAAAGCAGATGTGACCGGTAGATCATACCATAAAAAAAAAAATAACTCATTTAAAAATAAGTCCTCATACACTCATGTATTTCAATAGAACGTTCTTTGCTCCAAACATCTCTTAATCAATTGATTTTCTCAGAAGTGGTTGCCAGTTCTCCACAATTCTTGTTGACTAAATTACTAGGCAGAAACTACAGCTCCATGATCTACATCATGTTACAGACAAGTAATAAGACAATAGTATTTCGAAATGAAATAAAATATTGATGTAAGCCAATCTATATATTTGTCTAGCTAAATTTTTTTTTTTTGTGGTACGCGGGCCTCTCACTGTTGCGGCCTCTCCCATTGCGGAGCACAGGCTCCGGACGCGCAGACTCAGCGGCCATGGCTCATGGGCCCAGCCGCTCTGCGCGGCATGTGGGATCCTCCCGGACTAGGGCACGAACCCGTGTCCCCTGCATCGGCAGGCCGACTCTCAACCACTGCACCACCAGGGAAGCCCCATAGCTAAGATTTTATATCACTTCATACTTGCAACTAAATGTGAAAGCTGGGGAGAAAACATCTGAATGGGAAAGCAAACTAAGAACACTGTGGTGGGAAATTAGAACACTGAGAGAAAACCTGAGAGGGTCAAGGCAACAGAGTATAAACTTTGGAATGGGAGAGGTCTGTCTGAGTTTGAATTCTGACTCAGATATCTAACGAATAGTGTAATTTGTGGTTAATTATTTAACCCTTAAGCCCAGTTTACCCTTCTACAAAAGGAGCGTATACTTATCCAATCATGTATTTTTAAGGATTAACATAGGGTAAATATAAAAATACCCACCAATAAACACTTAACTTCATGGATTAGACATCAAATAAGCTGTAGTAACAAGACTTTCAAAGGCTGACAGGTGGGTTATCCAGAGAGACAGAGATATTATAACTCCAATCAACAGACAATATCAGATCAATACAATGGGACAAGGCAAATTGATTCAAGCTGAGTTAACAAAATACTGCAATGCCTTAGCACAGGTCAAGGAAAAAAGGCTTGAGAAACTGAACACTAATCCAGTTATTTTTTGTTAGAGAGAGATTGGCAATTGAAGACCACAGTTTCATGTGTATAGACACAACTATAGATTTAAAAAACCTATACAGTTTCACATATTTATTTAGTAATAATAATATTTAATATCTATGTATTGTTTACTGTGTCTCAGGCACTTTTTAAGGATTTTACTTACATTAACTCATTTAAACTCCTTCCTTCTAAATACAAACCAGTGAGGTAAATACAAACACAATTCCCATTTTATGGCCAAATATATTGAGGCATAGAACAGTCACCTGCTCCAGGTCAACTATTCAATAGGTATAAATGATGGAACCAGTATTTGGAACCAGGAACTATAACTTTGGGTCCACATTCAAAATCACATCACCACTTCACTTCCTAAGAAAATTTTGGTTTGGGATATCCCTAATCTTGGTTGATATCAAATTTATTCTCATACAATTGCATTTAATACAATTAATGGCCAACTTTTTTTCTTAACTGTAGTGGAAACAGCCTATTGACTTAATAATGTCCTTACTTTCTTTTCCAGTCATTCTTAGAAATGAGTAAAAACCTCCTTCATTGCATCATCCATCATCAATTCCCCTTAAAATATCTAATCATGCTCACTAACATACACTAATTAATTTTTAAAATGTAGTCTTCTTAATAACTGTTAGCATGGCATCATAAAATTCTACTTTTATGATAGCATGACTATGAGAACATTTTTAAAAAGGGATTAATTTCATTTATTTGTATGATTTTTTTTTTAATGAGAATGACACTTTCTATACTTTTGTCCAGATTCAGAGTCCATCCCTTTTGTGATTAAATAATCCCATCAATGAACTGAATATTATTTATTTGACCTTGGATCATATAGTATATTTTGACTTTTCTAGCACTGTCTTATAAATTTATATGGTTATTTAAAAATTTCTTACTTTTCTACAAAGACTCCATACTCTTTAAGGAAAAAGACTGCGCATTTTATCCGCCACTGTGTTATTCATGAATAGGCAATCAAAATGGTTTTAAATATAGTAGTATCAGGGTTTGAAAACGCTTGTAGTGACAAGCACAGATTCCTTTATTACATTACCTGAGTTTTCAACTTACTTACTGCTCATGATATTCCCTTTAAATATTCTCACCTCATATTCATCCTACCATCTCCTTTCTCTGTTGTTTCGCGTTAATAACTGCAGCAGAACAGTGAGCTTCCATTAAAATCATCCTTGTGTGGAAATACTCAAGGAATGTTGAATGCCCCATCAGAGTTAAAGTATTTTTATATGGGTGTGTGGGAATGACTAAAATTCATATTTTATTTACCCATTCATGCCTTAGGTATGTTATTTAAAAGCAAATTCATTAATTAGAAACATAGCACATATTAAATCATTTTCAATTATTAGTGCTTTATTATGAATTGGGATACGTAATTAGCAGGCCAGTAACCTAATGAGACTTTGAAGATATAAACATATTAGAGTTAACTTTAGCGATGTGAAATCAGCAGGGCGAGGTACAGAGTATTAGATCCTTCCAAAGGATTTAGGCTTCAGATGAAGCAGAGGATTTAGGCTTCAGTAAGAGATGGTGGAAAATTGAGGGGGAATATGACATTTCTGTTTGCCTTTGATTCAGAGTTCTCTAACTGGTCCGCATTAGAGCCACCTTGGGAACTTTTAAACAATACAGAGGTGTGCCCCTCTCCTGGACCAGGTGTTGATTGAATCCATCTCTGGTGAGCCAAGCAGCCTTAGGTGTTAAAAGTCTTTACCATTAGGTTGTAATATGCAGCCAGACCTGGGAATCCCTCCCTTGGCTGGAGATTTGCTATAAGGGATCAAAAGAAGTTTAAATAAAACACCTTTGCTTACTTTACAGTTTTCATATCGGATCTGCCTTAGGTGGGGAATGTCACTACAGTTTCTTTCCCTCAAAACGTCTTATGCTGTTTCTTTCTTTTTTATTTATTCACTTGGCTAGGACAAACAGTGATTGTGTGATTTAAGACCAGCATATGATATGCTCCAGTAGTTAAAACTGGTTAATTTGGTAAATTCTATATAGGTCAAATAATTATTTTTTAAAAGTCATAATTTATAACTTGTATATAAATAGTCATTCTACTAATAACAATCACATTCTTAATAACTGAATAATAATGAATGCACAGTTTATGATCTTTAATGAGTATTTATACACATTATGTTAGATCAGTTACAGTATTGTGTTCATTCAGATAAAAAATAATAAATGCTTTAAGAAGTATTTTTAGAATTCTGTATTATGTAGAATTTTATATTTTTTAAAATGTTTAAATAAAAAAACAAAGTACATCAGAGGCAGCATACAAAAAAAGCAATCTAGCATCATCACAATGAATTAATATGACTAACTCCATTCTGCCACAAGTAACACAGACAATGCAATGTGCAATATATGTCTTAAGTGTGGATATGAAAATATATGGGGTGTATATATATGGCTTGAAAATTAGAAACAGAAAGCTCAATCTGTCATAAATTCTCATTACAACAACATATATAATCTGATATTGGAAAATAGGATGGAAATAAGGAATGTGTGAAAACTAAAGATAACAGAGCTCACTGTTCATCTGTTCCTCAACTGTACCTTATTTCCTGGCATCCTTTAAAGATAGAATATTAATGAATTTTAGAATCAATTTATCAAGATAATTTGGCCATAAAGAGTGCTTATTTATCTCATAACCTCAGCTTTCCAAATAAATTTTGGACTCACGTAAATATTAGCAGTATTTCAGCGCAAGGAAGAATTCCATAGCCTGGGAATGAGGCTTTACTTGAACTCTAAAGTCACCAGGGAAATGTGCCCATCACTTTTATCGCAAGTAACAGTATCAGAACAGCTCGCTTAGGTCTAATCTTAAGGAAGATTTCACACAGTGAATGCTGTTTAGAAGATACAGAGTTAGTTTAATATGTTTTCTACTAATCCTCCTCCATTTTTCTTTGAAATTTACCTGACCTTAGCTACGTGAATTTCAAAGTTTCTAACCCAGCGCTTTTCAATATAAATGTAATGTGAGCTACATGCAGACTTTTTAATTTTCTAGTTCTCAAAATAAGTAAGAAGAAATAAATTACTTTTAATAATATATTTAACTATTTAGCCAAAATATTATCATTTCAATATGTAATCAATATAAAATTATTAATGACATATTTTACACTCTATTTTTCATACTGTCTCCAAAATCCAGTGTACATTTATACTTAAAGCACATCATAAATCATAGTGGCCAGTTTCAAATGCTCAATAGCCACATGTAGCTAGTAGCTTCCATATTGTTCATGCTGTTCTAATGTCTTTAGTAGCCCATAATGCAAATGGAACACAGAACATCATAAAAATGAGTCTGCATGTAGTGAGGTGGATGGACCTAGAGTCTGTTATACAGAGTGAAGTAAGTCAGAAAGAGAAAAACAAATACTGTATGCTAACATATATATGGGATCTAAAAAAAGAAAACAAAGTGTTTCTGAAGAACCTAGGAGCAGGACAGGAATGAAGATGCAGACGTAGAGAAAGGACTTGAGGGCATGGGGAGGGGGAAGGGTAAGCTGGGACAAAGTGAGAGAGTGGCATGGACTTATATACACTACCAAATGTAAAATAGATAGCTAGTGGGAAGCAGCCGCATAGCACAGGGAGATCAGCCCAGTGCTTTGTGTCCACCTAGATGGGTGAGATAGGGAGGGTGGGAGGGAGACACAAGAGGAAGGAGATATGGGGATATATGTATATGTATAGCTGATTCACTTTGTTAAAAAGCAGAAACTAATACACCATTGTAAAGCAATTATACTCCAATAAAGATGTTAAAAAAATAAAATAAAATAAAATTGTATATAGTGAGAAGCAAAAAAAAAAATCTGCAAATCTTATTACTTAGACAATAATAATTTCATCCTCTTTTCTTCAGAGCATTTGATTAAAATTCTTTCATGTGTGAGTCCCTTTAGACTGATATAACTCTTGTTATCTTGAAATACCTGGGAATAGATTGCTTAATAAAAAAATCAAAATATAGATAGATGAATATATGGTTAAATAGATAGCCATTGGCTATCTATCAACTAACCGATGATATAAAATGTACATTTGCAAATAACATATAAGTTGACTTTCAACCGAATTCATACAATGCCCAGAACATTAACAAGGGATATATGTGCTTCAGTGTTAACTATGGTGACTATAATTTTGTAAACAGTGAATTAACGTGTCATCAAGTAAGAGGTATGGAATCCTTATAGAATGCAGAGAGGCTATACTAACACTCCTCCCCAACTCTCCAGTGATATATAAGTTATCTCTTGTTGACCTAGACAAATTGCAGAATGGATGAATTGAAATCATGGAATTAAAACTATTTCCTGGCACCATTACATTCTGCTTCTCTATATTTCAGAGTACAAAGGGCCAACACATTTCAACATCAAGTCAAATACTGGTGTATATTGTAACCACTTTAAAATGTAATAGTGATACCATTAAAAAGAACGTCTCTCATTTTTATGTTTTCCCTCACCTATGGAGTGTTATTCACACCTAAAGGACTGGGATAATGTCTTTCATGGTGCCGTATCTGTAGGATATTGAACAACTATATACCGAGTATAATTTTTCCCTAAGGGTATTTCATTATATCCTGTTTCCCCCTTAGTTTGCATGGAGAAATGAATCATTGACAAAATGGTGAAATTCTCTCATAGGAGAACAAAGTAATTTACAGTTTGTAGCCGTAAGCCAACAGAATAAAAAAATATATCCTAGATAAAAGATGTAACCAAGGGCAGTGCAGTAATAATCATTTAAAAACGTTTTGTTCTAGTATGAAGAAGCTATAAGCATATTTTGTCAAAAGCAGATTTGGTGAGATCTCCAAAGTAACATACTTTTTGTAGGCATACCTAGGAGAAAAATGACTAATTCTTGAGAGATAATTCATCTTATTCAATTCAGAGATGGAAAATCATTCTTTCACTATCTGAATTCTTTCACTCTAAAATATTTTCATTAATATCACTTTATAAAGATATAAAATTCATATGTTCACTCATGACAGAAAGCTTTCAGAATTTTGTTTCTCCTATTTGTAATAATAATTATACTATTAAAACACTACACTCGGGGCTTCCCTGGTGGCGCAGTGGTTAAGAGTCCGCCTGCCAATGCAGGGACACAGGTTCGTGCCCCGGTCCGGGAAGATCCCACATGCTGTGGAGCGGCTGGGCCCGTGAGCCATGGCCGCTGAGCCTGCGCGCCCGGAGCCTGTGCTCCTCAGCGGGAGAGGCCACAACAGTGAGAGGCCCGCATACCGCAAAAAAAAACAAAACAACAAAAAAAACCCACTACACTCAATATTTTCAAATTACTATGAGAAAGTGTTCTTATTGATCTTATTGATAATAAATGTGATTAGCATTTTAACTCTAAATTGTAGTTCGAGCCAATGTAATACTTATTGAATGCATATTCTTAGTGTCTACTACTGAATGTCAAGTGATGTGCTTGGAATTATGATACAATAAATAGCAGAATACAGTTTATGCCCTTAGGAGGTTAAAAAAAATACATGCAAAGATAATTTTAATGTAATTCATAAAAACAGCTACCATTTTTGAGTCTTTCCAACCTGATAGACACTCTCCTTGGTGATTATATACATTACCTTATTTAATACTAAAAATAACCTTTTAGATAGATACTATTTTTCATTGTATTGGAGGAAGCTGAAGTTTTCCAAAATGTTAAATACTTTTCCAATGGACATGACAGAGGCATTATTTAAACTTAGATTTGTTTGATCTTGAAGTTCATGTTTTTAAATAGCTATAGTGAAAATAACCTCTACTTTTGAAACTGTTTAATTGCAAAAGGCATTGTACAGATGTTAAATCCTCTAAGAATGCAATGAAGTAAGTAATTAATTTCCCCTCACCCCCTTTTAGGAAATGCTTCACTGATATTAAAAATGAGCTGAACCTTAAATGATAATTAGGTATTTCCTGGAAGGGAGGAGATTGGGCATTCCAAAGATTTATGTTTAAAGACACAGAAGCTTTTTTAGGATTGAGAATTATTCCATTATGGTTAAAGGATGTGCTGTATAAGAACACAACTATGATGGTAATAAGGACAGTAAGAGAAAAAGCTATTGCTATAACTCAGATGGGAAGAAATTATTATATAGTAAACTAAGTCAGTGTTGGTGGGAATGGAAAGAAAGATATGTAAGAGAAGAGCAAGTAGAGGTATGTGGATGATAAAATGAGTGTAGTATTGAACATGTTGATTGTGAGATTGCTCCAGGATATTCCAGTGGAGATGTCTAGGAGGCTGCTGGAAATAGAGGTCTGCATATCGGGTGGAGGAAGGGGTACTGAAACATGGAGAACTGATTTGAAAGTCATCAGTACGTAGGACTGACTGAAAGGGCTCAGAGACATAATGGAGAGCAACACAAGATGCCTAGATTATTATTTACAAGTTTATAACTAGGTTATTTTAAAAAATCACTAAAATTTTTTTAACTTCAAGGGCTGAAGGCACATTTAAAGATGAGTGATAAAAATATGAAATGGAGATACATACTCTAAAAATAATCCTGAACCTAGAAATTTAAGGTATAGAAGGGGAAAAGTCATTGGCACTTCATTCAATATAAAATAAGTGTATAACTCTTACCAATTTATAAAATAGGGTTTATTTAAGTAGTAATATCTTCTGGACTATCCAAAATAAGTTTTAAGTGACAAAATTCTCAATTGTTTATATGCAAATTTTGAGAAATATCCTTGTTACATAAATAATGCTTTAATCTGTTTAAGAAACAAAATATATAGCTAGTGGGAACCTGCTGTAAAGCACAGGAAGCTCAGCTCGGTGATGACCTAGATGGGTGGGATGGGGGCGGTGAGAGGGAGGTCCAAGAGGGAGGGGATATATAGTTGATTCACTTCATTGTACAGCAGAAACTAACACAATATTGTAAAGCAATTATACTCCAATAAAAATATAGTTATAAAATAAAAAAGAAACAAAATGCTCTTGTAAAGTATATAATCTTCAAATTATTATATTGCTAAAAAACAAAATTCAACCAAGTAAATTTGAAGATCTAATTGGCTTTATTCAATGATTCATAAATAAGGCAGCATCTCTTCTAGCAACTGAAAGAACCCTCTGAGGGGTTATACAAAATGGATGGTTTTTATAGGAAGAAGGGTAGGGGAAGCTTTCTATTAGCAAAAGAAAAAAAGGATTATTTTTAGGTCAGGACATTTTTGGGGGTCCTGACCTAAAAATAATGAGATGGCATGAGTTTTATCATGCAGATTGCCTCCCTTTAAAATTCCCAAAATAATTGATTAATATTATTTCTGGGCAAAGTCAAACTGCATTTAGGTTAAGTATTAAATCTAGGTTTGATATCATTGAAACAGGAGGGAAGGGGGCGGGGCGTAACCTTTAAAAGAATGTTTTAGCCATAGAACATTACAAAGACTTGTTAGAACCATCTGGGTCCAAATGGTGGAAGATTCCACTTCCAGTAGACCTTGAGCCTCATTATACACTCATTGTAATACATTAGCATGCTAGATGTATTAGCATGTGCTAAATGACACACCCACCAGCGCCATGACAGTTCTGAGGCCAACCACAAGAGGTCAAAAAGTGAGCGGTTGCCCAATTCCTGGAAATCCACACCCTTTCCCCGAAATAGTTGGAATAATCCTCCCACCCATTAGCCTATAAAATTACCAGCCCATAGAAATTAACCATACCATATTTTGAGGCCTCTTGCCTTTTGCTTTCTGGGATGGCCCACACTCTGTCTGTGGAGAGTGTTTCTCTCTAAATAAAGCCACGTCTTACCTATCACTTCCTCTCTGAATTCTTTCATGACGAAGCAAGAACCTCAAATTCACCAGGAGCATCATGGGCTATAGCAGAAGTGATGGCATTTTGGGTCTGTGGTTTTTCTCTTTAACAGTATACTATATAAAACAAAACAATAGTATGTGGCCTTCCAAATATTTTTTCTACAATGACAGACAACTTAGATCTCTCCCATCCTGCTTTTCCACTAGTAAATTATAATTGGGCATTTCCTGAAAATGTAATTGTACAACAAAAAATACATACCATAAATCTAAAAATATACATAATCCCATCAGTAACTAGTTTCTACAAAGTCATTTTTTTATGTTTCTGTTTTCCCTAAAGTCAACTCTTTTTTTTCTCTGGAGTTCGTGTAGGAACACAGTTTATCATAAGATCAGGAGAAAGTTTGAAATTAATTACCTTATCTACCCACTTCACAACCTATTGTAACTATAGGCATTTTACCAAAGGTCTATTGCTGCACTTTTCTGACTTAATGGAAATATGATTTACAACCCATTATCTAATTATAATGAAAATTTGTAATATTGTGATTTATAAAGAGAAATATATATTTGGTCTTCTATCCCTTTCTTGACTTAAGAGTACCTAAAACCCTTGGAATTTCCTGTTATAAAAGCTATAAAGGTGTTTTTTTTTTATGTTAATATGGTGACTTTTAGAAAGCCTTTAGGCAACTTAAGGATGGGGACTTGTTGCCAGGGGAACCAACTTCTTGATTATAGGGTTGATGCTTTCAGTACCCTACCCACCCAGAGGGGGATGGAGGTTGAATAAATCAACAATGGCCAATGATTTAATTAATAAAGACAAGTAATGAAGTCTCCATAAAAACCCAAAGGGACAGGGTGCTGAGAGCTCCCAGGTTGATGAACACACAGAGGTGCTGGAAGAGTGGTGCTCCTGGAGAGGGCCTGGAAGCTCTGTGTCCTTCCCCCATACCTTACCCTATGCATGTCCTCCGTCTGGCTGTTCCTGAGTTATATCCTTTTATAATAAACTAGTAATCTAGTAATAAAATGATTCTCTGAGTTCTGTGAGCAACTCTAGCAAATTGGCTGCCATTGGTCCATTTAAGGGCAGCATTCCTTGCAGAATTATCAGCAAGGTGATTTCCCCTTTCAGAGAGTCAAGTTCAGAATGCCCAGAATCTTAATAATAGCTAAAGTGGCATGTAAAAGTATGGCATTCAATAATTCCTCAGAATAGGGACCATTTTTAACTTTATCTCCACTGAAAATAAGGAAGCCAAGTTGCTTCCACAGCATTCCAAAACCAGAAGCTACTCCAAAATCTTATCTACTATCAATATAAATACTTGTAGTTTTGTTCTTGTCTAAAGTACAAGCTGACGTAAGAGGAGAATCTCTAGGGAACTTTATGTCATCCAGATCAGCCTTCAGGATTTATGAGAAATAAGAAGGACTCTCAATATAATCTTGAGATATTACAGTCCAGGTGAATTGTTTTTCTTCTTAAGTGAAGGTAAAAAGCTATTGGCTAGCTTCATCAAGTGGAATACCAAAGAATGCACCGCATAAATCAATGGAGTGCATTGATAAGGAGGCTTCAATTGCTGGAGTTGAAGATTAAGAATGTTGGCGGTCTTCCTTGGGGGTGGCTCATCTACAGTATGAGAGAGCTTGTTTGCCAGATTAACTAAATCTGGTGTGGACATAGTTTCCCGTTTCATTCTGATCCTTTTTACTAGAAAGGAAATGTCCCGGTGTAGCCCATTAATAAACATAGAGTTAAAAGCTACTTGGGTGGAATCAACAACTGAAGGAAAAGCAGAATTTTTTTTTAAAATATTGAAGTAGTATTCATGAACAGGTTCATCAGATTGTTGTGTGCAAGCCTGAATTTTGTTCCAATCAGCAGGCTTTGGAGAAACCCTAGAAATTGCTCAATGAATTTGCCTAACAATTGCCCAAGCCCAATCATGTAATAAGTTAGTGGGTTGCTCTCTGAGCTGTAATTCTAGAAAGTTTTCAGGACTTTCCCAATTGACAATTTTCATCCAGTGCTCAGACTGACCTTCACCGATAAGCATATGAACTATAAGTCAGAGAAACCAGGTTAAGTTTGAATGATTATATTAAATACCTCAGCAAGTCTGTGAGGGTCTTTTGTTATTTTGGGAAAATTTTTGACTATGGCTCATAGCTCAGCTTTAGTCCAGGGAGTATAAGAAATTAAGGGTTTAGCTTCTGAATCCTCAGAAATCTTAATTTTAAAGAGAAAAGTTCTGACAAGCTCAGAGGAAAAGTACATGGGAAGAGTTTGAGAGAAAAGGGAAAGTTTGGTGAGAGACTTAGTATGGGGGATTTGAGGGGAGGGTGGAGGTGTAGGCAGCATAGAAGGGAAGGGAGCAGATGGTATTGGAGATAGAGTCTGGCCTCAAGGAGCCCAGGGACAGAGACAAGATGGCACCAGAGGTGGAGCCTGAGGCAAAGAAGCCAAGGAAGAACTTAAGGCTTTGATGCCATTTTATCTACCGTTAATCATCTGTTTGCCCCAGCTAATCTTAAAATCTTATTTTGCAGAGGGGCAATTTTAGACTCCTGATAACATTTGTTAGCCTTAAAATACCAATTAAAATAAGCATTCTACTCAGTCCTAGAAAATTTTGAGCTATTATAATGCAATTCAGTTTTAAAGAGATTAAATTTGGAGACTTCAAAAATTCCCCATAATGGCCATTAATGTTCTAAACTGCCTTTGGTCGGTCAGTCCATTTAGTTAGAAATACACAAGAGGAAGTGCAGTGGTTTTTAAAGTTGGCTGGAGTCCCTGTAATGGTGGGGCACCCTCAAAGTACTTAGATAACTGGGATTCCATTCTCTAGAGATTTTTCCTCTAGAGAAAAACAATTTTTAAGCAGCTTAAATAGTTTTTTGCCCTGATGGCTAAATTCAAATAGTTTGCAAGCCAATCCCAACCAGTCTTAAAGAGGCAGCTTGGTCCCAGAGGAAATAGGCCGACGTTTTTTTTTTCTTTTAGCCAGCCTCCAGGAGACAGGTGGCACTGTTTCAGAGAAACAACCCCATTCCTGAAAGAATGGGTCAAAGGCTAGCGAGCTTCAGGAGAAGTAGTCCCTGTCCCAAAGGGAATAGGCCAAAAGCTAGCCAGTTTTGGTGAAACAGTCTGATCCCAAATCCAACACTAGTGCCAAATGAGTACTTGCATATAGAACAAGGCCTTAACCAGAAAGACAAAACCTTTAAAAAGATCCAAAATAAAGCCTGGAGAGCTTCAAATGGAAAGAGGCTGCAAGTTCAGATCCAGGAGAAAGACATACCTTCAAACTCCAGCTTCCATGAGAAAAGTGGTGGGCAACACAGGGCTGGATTATGGGTACCTCAGCAGAGCTGGAGTCCTCAGGAGTCTTCTCTGGTCCCTTTACATGCCACCAAAATGTTGTTCTGAAACCAATAGACTGCCAGATATTTCTCCAGCAAAGATGGGTTTATTTGGAATCAGCATAGAATTGCAATTTTCAAGTTCCTGCATGGCAAGGGAAGAAGAACACCTTTATGGAGGAGAAAAGGAGGTTGAGAGGGCTACAGTAAACAAAGAATCCATGGCTTTCATTGGCCAAGTCCTTGCCAGGAAAGAAGCAGAGTCTTTCTTCTTCCTCTTCCGTTCTGCTACTGCTCCAGGGCCTAAGAACTTCCCCTTTCTGGTCTCCCAATTCTATTTAATTGAAGCTTACAATAGTGTCAGAATTGAGGTGAACTGTAGGACTCCCAGCTGCTATCCCAAGAATTGCTTTTTGGTGTGGGGAAACCCCCCATAGCCCCACACCCCCGGGAACATTGGAATTGATGCCAGACCTGTTTAAACATCCTCTTGCATTTTAATATATTTTGCAGAAATTCTTTTTAAATGTAATAATTGTGCACCCGAATATGTATCTAATGAAAAGTGAGCAATCAGAAATCACAATTTCATCAACTACATATAAATAGAAAATTTAAAACAGATCTAAAGATATGAGAAGGTTTGGGTGGGAAGTAACATACTGATAATGAGTAGTTTTATGATTTACTCCATTTGTACTTAATTACTTTGACTCATTACAACTGACATTCTAAATATTTTAGCATGCATGGAAATTCTGATGCTTATGACTTTTTCTCAGTTTTTCTTGACTTCTTTTACACTTTACATGCATGAAATAAAATTTAAGAATAAGTCTGCAAAAACAATGGCAGTATGTTAATAAAAGTTTTTCCTACTATATTTTCAACATGAAGAAACAAATACTTCCAATCTTGAAAATATTATTTAAAAACAAAATTTCAATATGAATTTTATGCTAAAATTAATATGATTGAGTGTTATTGAATGTTTTTCATAAAGAAGTTAAACTCAAATAATAAATTTTTTTGTTGTTAAAGATCGCATGCAATACACAAAATTTTGAACAAGCTATGGTTTTAGATATTTATTTCTCACTACTTGTATCTATGACTATATTTTGGTCACCAATGACATGATTTAATGTAAATTACCTTATTGTAAAGAAATGCAGAAAGTTATCACAAAATGTGGGAAATATCCCACTGTAGAATGTTTTGCTTCATTTTTCTTCCTCTCTGTTCTTTTGCCTTGACTGTCTCCTCCAAGAAATTTCAGAGTTATTATGCAATTGACGTCTACATATATGAGCCTTTTCCAAGACTTTAAATGTATTAAAAACAAACCAAAACAAAATAAAAATCAAAAAATGAAACAAAATGAAAAACCTCAGTTTCCTAGCAGTCTTCGTTAACCCTATGGGAGTATTGTGACATCACTAATCACTACTTTTTGAATGATAAAGAAATATAAAAAATTCTTATTAAGAGCCTTTATTAATGGATCCTTTCAGTAAATTGCTCTCCTTCCCCATGCAAAATAAACTATCCCCAAGGATGCTTTCAAAAGTACAATATTATACTGCTATAGCATAGAGCTCAGATCTTCTCAACCAAATCAAGTTGAGTTTATGCTATTTCACAGTTGTGTAAGTCAGGAATTTGGACAGAGCTTAGGTGGTTTTTCTCTCTTTTTTAAAATTAATTAATGAATTAATTAACTTCATTTATTTATTGGCTGCATTGGGTCTTCGTTGCCATTCACAGGCTTCTCATTGCAGTGGCTTCTCTTGTTACAGAGCATGGGCTCTAGGCACGCAGGTTTCAGTAGTTGTGGCTCATGGGCTCTAGAGTGCAGGCTCAATAGTTGTGGCACACGGGCTTAGTTGCTCTGCAGCATGTGGGACCTTCCTGGACCAGGGCTCAAACCCATGTACCCTGCATTGGCAGGTAGATTCTTAACCACTGCACCACAAGAGAAGTCCCAGTTAGGTGGTTTTTCTACTCCACTGAGCTTGAACTGAGGTCACTTGGTGGAATTCTACATTTAGATGAACTGATATGGAGGGTCCAAAACAGGTTCAGTGAAGGTCTGAAGCCGTGATAGTAATATCAGGAAGTCTGGGCTCAGTTGGAACTGTTGATGGTATGCCTTGTCATGACCTATTCAGCATGGTGATCTCAGGGTATTTGGAATTGTTATAAGTCAGTCCATAACTCCCAAAGAGAGGTTCCAAAGGATAGAAAGTGGTCCCAGAAACTGGTACAGTGTTGTTTCTGTCATATTCTATTGGCCAAAAGAGGGCACACTCAAGTTCAAAATGAGTGTCAAATAATTTTATGAACATTTTTAATCAGCCACAACATTCACATAGAAAAGATAGGGTTTCAATAACATATTCAGAAGAATCTTCACTATTGTAAATAGGAAAACTGTGGCTGCAGTTTGTTGAAGATTTGAGAACTGAAAAGATAGATTACCTGGAGAAGGTAATGTTTGATGAGGCTTTGGAGCTAAACAGGTCTGGGTTGATATCCTGGTGTTGGGAAGAAGACATTTTCTTCTACCCTGCAAGGTTTTCCTGACCAGTCTAAGAATTAAATTGGCATAAAACAGACTAACAGGAGAAAATCCAACAAAACTTAGTAACATGTATACACGGGAGAGACCTAGGAAAACTGAGTAACTCGCCAAAATGGCTGAAACCCCTCACTTTAAATATCATCTTCCACTAAAGACAAAAGAGGATATTGGGGGGTAGTGGTTTGGAAACTCAAAGAGGAGGAAGGCAATTGACATGGAGATGGAAAAACAAATGTTTGGTAAACAAATGTTGGCTGAGCCATGCAGAGACAATGGGACAGAAAGGAATTTTAATAAAAGATCTTTGCGAGGTTCCTCCCTGTCAATAGCACCTAATTCATACAATAGTTATCTATGGTGATGGCTGCCTTCCTTGAATGGGTTCTCCATCTACATTCTTTAGGCACCTAGGGAGAAGGTCAAAGGTTCTTCCTGAGTCTTTTGGGCCTTGATTGTTCAAAATAATCCACATGCCAAAGAGACATTTTGGTGGGGCAAATTTTCCCCCCTACACTGGATCTGCCATTTGATAGTTCTTTGAGTTAGAAAACTTACTTAACATTTCACTCAGTTTCTCATCTGCAAAATGATGATGGTAAAACCTACTTACAAGATTAAGTATTAGCTATATTAATCTGTATTAAGACATAGCATAGTACTTTGAACATAGTAAGCATTCAATGTCTTGCACAGTTATTATAGTTGAACTTCTGGTAGGTTGGTAGTAAAATTCCAGGCAATTCAATGCAGAAGTGTAGCTGTTGCAGGAAGGGGGACCCCTTCCAGGGCCTGAAAGTGGGCTGTTGTCTAATACTCAGAAATTAATTGTCCAAGGAGACACACGTGCTGACAAAGCAAGAGGTTTTATTGGGAAGGGTGGAGAGCAGGAGGGTAAGGGAACCCAGGAGGACTGCTCTGCCATGTGGCTCACAGTCTAGGGCTTTATGGTGGGATTGTCTCAGGCCAATCACTCTGACTCAGGGTCCTTCCTGGTGGCTTGCTCATCACTCAGCCAAGATGGATTCCAGCAAGGAGGATTCTGGGAGGTTGGTAGGACATACGGACTGGCGTCTCCTTTTGACCTTTCCGGAATCCTTCTGGTTGGTGGTGGCTTGTTAGTTCTGTGTTCCTTCGTTCTGTGTTCCTTACCAGAACCTCCTGTCATAAAATAACTCATGCAAATGGTTACTGTGGTGCCGGCCAGGGTATGAGGTTTCAATCAGTGTTTCCCCTAACATAGTTATGAGAAGAACGCACCATCAAGAACAACAAATTTAGTTTTAACTTTTAATTGATTTGATAATGTCAACAATCAAATCTACCATTCTACTTAATTGTGAACAATATTCTGGATTGTGTCATTCAGTGTAAAATTTTATATGATTAATAAGTTTAAGAACCAGTAATATCTTATAAAATTTTGAGGATGTTGAAAATTAAACTAATTCTAGAAGCTATTGTTTGATGATGAATAATACTTTAAAATTAGTTTGAAATTAGTTTGAATAGAGACAGATCCTAAAATGTATTTGTAAAGGTGGAACTATTTTGAAGGTATAATTTTCTATGACGCAGATACTGAAGAAAAGTCTAAACCTTCCCTTAATACCAAGATCAAAAATCTTTAGGACTCTTCCTGAATGCATATATAGCATTCTTTAAATAATACACATAGAAAACAGATCAGTATAATCCTTTTAGGCATTAACACTCTAGCGATAACCTTTTTCAGAATTTTTAAAACTACTTTCCAAACTTAATTTACATAGTAACATTTTAAAATCTCACTTAACCTAATGTTAATTCATTCCCTCAAGAGTAAACTTGGTGCAGCCCAAAGTAATTGTTATGAGAAGCCACTTACTCTGATTAAACTCTCTTAGTGTTTTCATAGAAATCTACTTTATTGGAAAACAATATTACAAGAAATGGCTTAAATGTTCCTTTTGCTAATGCCACTTGAATGCTGTTGGTCCTAAAGAAAAAACTTAAAGAGATATAAAAAGTTAATTAGATATGGCACATGCAAATGATTATGATTACTTAATTAGCAGTATTCCTTAAATTGGCACAATATGTAACCAAATATGTAGCTTAATGGCTTTGTTATTAATCGATTCTTAACATAAATAGTTTGAAGCTCTTGTTTTGTAATGTTCATTATAAATAGTCCCTGTGGGAATCTCAACTTTATTTCATTAAAACTCCTGCCTGCTACTAATTGCTGCTAGGAAAACATGCACATATTAATTGTGTTTTAGGAGCCAATGATATAAATATACAAGCTTCTGCATTGTTTGGGTGACTGCTATATAGTAGGTCATTCTTTTCCACTGTGATAGATAGCATACAGTACTTGGCAACACTGACCTATTTTAAATCAATAACAGTAAGTCTAACTATTACAGAGGTTAAAAAAAATTGTTTGAAAATGCTTTGTTTATCATGCCTGCTGGGACAAAATATGAATTTAGGTTATAGGCAATTAATTTGTAAGTTTTAACTACTTTTCTTGTGCGAAACAATCATTAGTCTCTAGCAAGGATGACTTGTTGCCGAAACACCCAGCCTCTGTCCACCGGTGCTGAACAGAAATGCGGAGACAGAACTTTGGAGGAGTAGGAAGGAGTAGCTTTGCCAGGCAAAGGGGGCCACAGCAAGCTAACACTCTCAAGACTGTGCCCCCCTTCCTGGGAAATGGAAGGGTCTTATAGTTTCAGAGCGGAAAACAGGGCTATAGATAAGGATCAGGGCCGTGTAGTCTTGCATTCTTCTTTCCTCCTGGAGACATTGATATCATTAGGGCTGGAGTCAGGTGGTTCCGGAATAGGTTCTGGTGGTCTTCGAGGTTATTGTTCCATGACCCTTCTGGGATGAAGAATGCTTACAAAGGAAAGGAGTGTTAAGGAGTGTTGTTTTGGAAAAGTAAACATCAGGTGCATAGAACAACTTTAGCTAGAGGGCAATCATTTTCAGAGGGCAAGTAAGCAAGAAAGAGAGGGGGAAAAACATCAGTAGGAGACCGATTGAATGGGTGGAAAGAATAGGGCTGAATAAGGCCTATTCTTCTCAACTAGTTTCTGCTGCAGCAGCTTGATGAACATTAACTCGGTTAGTACTTTTGAAAGAGAGACTGAAAAAAAATTTTTTTAATTCACAGATAAACATAGTCCTGCTCGTTGATAATTCCTCCCCAGTCTTTTACTGTTACAAATGTCCTGTTACAAATGCACCACAAGAGATGAATTTAAAACCCCAAATATTAAGGTGGACTGAAGGGAACAAATCACTCTGGCTTTCAAGTGCAGATTGATACCAATCAGAAGAAAACAGTTTATCAGAAACAGACTCACGGACTTAGGAAACAAACTTCTGGTTACCAAAGGGGAAAGGTAGGGGGAAGGATAAATTAGGAGGTTGGGATTAACATACACACTACTAGATATAAAATAGATAATCAACAAAGACCTGCTATACAGCACAGGGAAATCTACTCAATACTTTGTAATAACATATATGGGAAAAGAATCTGAAAAAGAATAGATATATGTATAACTAAATCACTTTTCTGTACACCTGAAACTAACACAATGTTGTAAGTCAATTATTTTATCCAAAATAAAATTAAAATTAATAAAAAAGAACCCTGTTTATATCATTAGCTGATTGCTGATGTCTTAGCTTGTGGTTTTCACAATACAGTATTTCAGAATACTAAGACCAGCTATCAGCAGGGGAAATGAACAGTAACAACGTAGGCAGAAATATCTTCATACTTTGATGAAATAATATTTGTTTAACATGTTTTTATTGACCTTGGATGGTACCGTGTCTATAACTTTATTTTACTATTGTTTTATTTTTTTTCAATTGTTCGATAATGAAATAAAATTATACCTTTTTCACAAGTTTTTCCTTGTACTAATCCTTACAATATTTTTGTGAAATTGGCTACATACATTATCTGAAATCTGTGCTAAAAATACTCTTGCGATCTATGAAAAACCAAAGCACACATAAATGTCATATCTCAGTTAAATGGGGAGATGAGCAAATCTTTAATGACTGTCAAGCACATTATATAAATATTTCACTGAAGTAAGATATGAGATAAAGTACAATTGATTTTGTCTATCTGTAAAAATAATTCAGATAGAAAAAATAGTCATTTTGACAATTAATTTAAAATGAATATGCTTACTTTTTACAGTGGTTCAACATATCTATGGATCAAAAAATGAAAAGCATGAGAAAGTTATATTGTGAATAGTATTCCTCTGTCTCCCTCTATCTCTTATCTTCCCAGTGTTTTCTTTCCATCTGACTATAGGACAAGGATACTAAACATATTGTTAACATAACTGTCTTTTATTCCTGTCAGTGTATATTTCCAATTTCAATGGAGCATGAGGGTTTCCTGATTTTCTTTGAATATTTTATAGATGTACCAAAACTTACATAAGCAGTGCTCTGTTGATTAATCTTAATGTCCTATATTAATGTTCTATGCTATTATGATTAATGTTAATAATAATCTTGTACATATTATTTCCCATGTGTATGAATATATCTCCAAGAAAAAGTCCCTAGATTGGGAATTCTGGTTCAAAAGATATTTATATTTTTATTTCTGGTAGATATTTTCAAATTGTTACAAAACTAGCATACCATTTACACTCCCATTGGCAATGTATGAGATTATCTACTTTCTCCACAGTTTCCCTAGACAAAGTGTTTTCTTTTTTTTTTTTAACATCTTTATTGGAGTAAAATTGCTTTACAATTGTGTGTTAGTTTCTGCTTTATAACAAAGTGAATCGGCTATACATATACATATATTCCCATATCTCCTCCCTCTTGCGTCTCCCTCCCACCCTCCCTATCCCACCCCCTAGGTGTTTACAAAGCACCGGGCTGATCTCCCTGTGCTGCGAGGCTGCATTCCACTAGCTATCTATTGACAAAGTGTTTTCTAACTTGGATTTGTGACAATTTGATAAATAGTGTTACATCTGGATACCTTAAACATACATTTTTCTATTTATGAATGATAAAGAACACTTTTTAAATTTTTAAAAGATAATTCTATTCTCATTCCATTCCCAACCACACATTTTGTGTGTGTGTGTGTGTGTGTGTGTGTGTGAATTATCCATTCATTTTCTTTGCCCATTTTTTGCTTTCCTTGTTGGATTTTTTTCTTTACAATTCCTAGTGGGACTCATACATTAAAAAGATTAGTCCTTTTGGGCTTCTCTTGTGGCGCAGTGGTTAAGACTCTGCCTGCCAGTGCAGGGGACATGGGTTTGAGCCCTGGTCCAGGAAGATCCCACATATTGCAGAGCAATTAAGCCTGTGCCCCACAACTACTGAGCCTGTGCTCTAGAGCCCGCGAGCCACAACTACTGAAGCCTGCACGCCTAGAGCCTATGCTCTGTAACAAGAGAAGCCACCACAATGAGAAGCCCACGCACCACAACAAAGAGTAGTCCCCACTTGCTGCAACTAGACAAAGCCCACGCTCAGCAACAAAGACCCAACACAGCAAAAAATAAAAATAAATAAAATAAATAAATTTCAAAAAAAGATTAGTCCTTTTAATATAGGTTGCAAATATTTTTTCCCATTTATATATCTATATATTTCATATGTTTGCTTTGCTATTCTGAAGGGTTAGGTTTTTTAAAATCAATTCTCTCAAGATATAATTGATTTATAATAAGAGGAATCCATTTTTAATGCACAGTGAATAAATTTTTATAAAACACATAATCACCACAAAAATCCAGTTGTAGGGGTTTCCCTGGTGGCACAGTGGTTAAGAATCCGCCTGCCAATGCAGGGGACATGGGTTCGAGCCCTGGTCCAGGAAGATCCCACATGCCGCGGAGCAACAAAGCCCATGCGCCACAGCTACTGAGCCTGTGCTCTAGAGCCCGTGGGCCACAACTACTGAAGCCCACATGCCTAGGGTCCGTGCTCCACAACAAGAGAATCCACCACAATGAGAAGCCCATGCACTGCAAGGAAGCGTAACCCCTGCTCGCCGCAACCAGGGAAAAGCCCATGCGCAGCAACAAAAACCCAACGCAGCCAAAAATAAAATAAATAAAATAAAAATAAATAAATTTATTAAAAAATTCAGTTGTAGAACATTTCATTCACTCCAGGAAGTTCTTTTTTGCCCTTTTGAGAAATATGCCTCTTACCCTGGGCAACCATTTTTCTGTCACTATAGACTGGTTTTGCCTATTCCAGAATATCAAATAAGTGGCATTATAATGTGTTTATTTTGGACTTCCTTTGATTAACATAATGCTTTTAAGATTCATTCATCTTGTTGTCTGTATTAGTAGGCTTTTATTTTAGTTTTTGTTTTTCTTTTCACTTCTTACTGCTGAGCAGTATTTCATTATATGAATAGGCCAAAATTTCTTTATCCACTCACCTGTTGGACTTTTAGGTTCTTTCCAGGGTGTAAGTATCGTGAGTAAACCTTCTATAAACATTCATGTAGAAGTTTTAACGTGTAAAAATATTTTCATTTATTTCAGGTAAATGTTTAGGAGTGTAATTCTTGTGTCATACAGTGTTTTTTAACTTTCTAAGAAAATATCAACAGTTTCCAAAGTGACTGAATCACCAGCAATGTGTGAGAATTCCATACATTTGTATTTCAGTTTTTTGTTTTTTTTTTTAATTTAGCCATTCTGATGGGTAGTTAGTGGTATCTTATTTTTCTTAATTTATATTTACCAGATGACTTTGATGTTGACCATCTTTCATGTACTTATAAGCATATCTTCTTTTGTGACATCTCTATTCATCTTTTGTCAGTTTTTAATAAATTACTTGTTTTCTTATTGAGATGTAATAGCTCTTTTTCTGTATGCTAGTCCCATATCACATGTGTATATTTCCAATAAATTAGTTTACTTTTTCAGTTTCTTATCAATGTTTTTTTAAAAAGTAGAGATTTCAATTTTTGTGAAGCCTAATTTATTATTTTCATGTGTTTCATGTCTAAGATCTCTTTGTTTGAAAAAATTATCCTATGTTTATTTCTCTGTATTGTTATTTTGTTTTAGGTGTTTTTAATTTGTAGAAATGGTATTATTTAATGTTTAATTTGATTTCTTACTATTTTCACTAAATACTCTAATTTTAGTACCTACTAATATTACTCTGCATGTGTCTTATCTGTTGCTTTTAACTGTTTAATATTTTATGAGGTGCCTCCACTACGTATTACCTACTGACGAGAGGATGACTGTGTACTCAGATTGGACCCTCATTTCCCAGACCTTAGAACTCTATCTCTAGTGAACTAGATAGAACCCTACATACTCTAAGTCCCAGTAGTACTCACACAGCTCTTAAATTAGAAGTGAAGGCTCCAGGCACCCCTCTATCTCTATCTCTAACACTCAGAGCTATGCTGATACTATCTACCTTGAAATTAACAGATAATTTTTCTATCTCCTTCATTCCTAATTTTGCCACTCCCTAGAAGAAGCCACACATTCCTAGGATTCTCATCCTAGATTATGAATCTTAGAATTCATACCTTGCATTCTAATTTCCTTCTGGCTCTTTTTATCCTTTATTCTGTCCCCATCTTTCATAACATTTCTAGAAGCCCCTCTTGCCTTTCAAGCAAATAGTCTGACAACAGCAGAAAGTATATCCTCATTCTCTTCTCTGGAAGTTGTTTTTTTTGTTGTTGTTGTTTGGGTTTTTTTTTCTTCTTTTTTTTTTTTAACTTTCTTAAGACCAAGCTCTGATCTCCTTCAAGCATACTGATTCCCCTGTAGCCTTTTAAAATTGTGGTGATTTTTTTCTCCTCCAGCCATGAGCCTTAAAGTGAGCTAGGAGTCTTTCTTGCTTCATGTTTCCTCTTCCAAACTACTCTTCTTCCCTCTTGTACAAATACTCCCAGCACTGACTCTTTGTTGCTAAGATAATACGAGCTTTTGTTTTTTTTTTTTTTTTTTTTTAGTCATCTACACACACACAGGTTATCTCTCTCACTTATTCAAGGTTTTAACTCCTGTCATACTATCATATTCCTCAACACTACTCCTGTCCTAATTCCTGATGATTTCTATATCTAGAGTTAGGATCACACCAACAGCCTGGCCTATATTTCCTTGAACTTCTTTCCCTATTCTTGTGTTTATTCTTGTCTTACCACCTACCTCAGCCAGTCACTCACTGAATATGCCCCATTACCAATATGTACCATTACCTCTCCATGCACTCAAATTCAATTATCCTGCTCTCTGACCACCATGTCCTTTCTTATTAAGCTAATCACTTCTGGCACAAGATTCTAACAATCGTTCAGCCCCACAGGGACTGCCAATCCATTAACCTTACCAATATTTCATGCTCCTTCAGCCTCCTCAGGTATTTAACTCCTCCTTGTCAAGATAAATTTTGCAGGAAATCACAAACATTGTAATCACTTCCTTGCACATGCTTTCAATTCTTTTGTGCCTTTCTCTCTTTTGGCTCCAACCTGGTAAAATCTTATCATCATTCCTTTATCTTTATTTGCTCCTATGTGGTCTACTTGATACCCTTTGAACTGAATGCACTTTCCCCAGATATCTATATAGGTTGCTCCTTTTCCTTCTGTAAGACTTGACGAAAGTGTTATATCCTTAAGGCCTGCTCTTTCTCCTTTTGAAATATTGCACTACTCCTCCCTACACTTGGGTTTCCTATCTCCTTGTCTTCCTGTTCTGCTGTATTTTCCTCCATAACAGTTATACTTTCTAATATACTATTCTTTTCTTTATTTAATTTATCTACTATTCTCCCCTATCCTCTCAGATACAGGATAGAACGTGAGCTCTAGCTACCATTGTCTGGAATTTTTGTATGTTTGTATGTTTTTTTCTTTTTGTTTTTTTGGGGTTTTTTGCAGTACGCGGGCCTCTCATTGTTGTGGCCTCTCCCATTGTGGAGCACAGGCTCTGGACGCGCAGGCTCAGCGGCCATGGCTCACAGGCCTAGCCGCTCCGCGGCATGTGGGATCTTCCCGGACCGGGTCACAAACCTGCATCCCCTGCATCGGCAGGCTGACTCTCAACCACTGTGCCACCAGGGAAGCCCTGTTTGTATGCTTTTTATGGAAGTATTCTCAGTTCCTAGAACAATGTTTGGTTCATAGAAGTAATTTAATAAATATGAAACCATATATTCAATAAATGAATGAACAAATGCAAATTGCCTCCAATAACTGGTGCTTGTAGCACAGATAGTCCTGACCTGGGCACAAATGTGCCTTTCCCCTTCTAGATATTTGTGAGAATTTTCAAGTATTTTCCCAAAGCTGAAATAACTCCTAATTGGAGGTATCAGTACTAAAACCTCATACATATATACATATATATATTAGTTCTTCCCATTGCACTATTTTGCCTCAGAGCAAATTTATTTTCATATGATGCTTAACTGAGAAAATATTTGTTCTCCAGAATTTGTGATATGTTGTACTTCTATTAAAATGTTATTACCACATATACATTTATTATAAATATAGTAGAGACACTGAATAAGAAAAAACTTGTGACTCCAGATCTCAGATTTCTATAATAGAGAATGGATAATGATACAAAATGATTCAATTCATTCCCAGGCTACTTTCAAAAAGGATAGATAATTTTGTGGAATAAAATTTATGTATGTTCTTTCCTAGGTAAGATGATTTGCGGTAATTGCCCTATGGGAATTTTAACAAGCTCTTGGAAGCAAAGGGAATTTTTTTTTAATTAAAAAGAGTATTGTCTGTCTATCTTCTATAGCAAGGCACTTTGCCGCAGCAATTTACTTTGTAACGCCATGTTCAACACAGTACCAACCACTATTACAGTCATAGTATCTAGATTATACAAGGCTCTGTACTCCAGGAAGTTAAAATTCTTGAGCCTATGCATGTAGATGTCTTCTTTATAATATATTTACATGTTATGTAGCATATTTGAGGGTGATTACACAGCTGGTAGCAGTTTGATTTATGTTTAACATAACTTCATATTCATTTTGTAAATTTCTCTCCACATTGCTAATTAAGACATGTCAATGGCTATTCTAAAAGGTATTAAATCAGCAAAAAGTGTTCAAATGATAAAGGAGGGAAAGCTGGTAATATTTTCTCCAGTATTATTTTACCACTTAGTTAATGAATGTAACCATGACTGCTAATTTCTTTCTAGAATGTAGAAAAATTATTAACAAGCTTTTTTTTTTTGCTTTCCTAAAGATGGATCAGTTCAAGTCACCGGTTTAAGACATGAACTGCAGGATACTTAAGTAAGTGATAGTTGAAGTAAATAGAACTTTTTTGAAAAATAAATAAATCAGATTTAGGATCATCTAAGAGATTCATGAAATATGTTAATTTTGATCATCTCAGACTACTCGGATTGGCATTATTATGAGAACTGAAGAACTGACTCAAACTTAACTTGCTATTGGCTTAAACATTGGCTAATAATTCTAAAAGTGTCTTGAACAGTGTGAGAGTTTGAATAATGCCCCCTCCCCAATATATTGAGATCCTAATCCCTACAAACTGTGAATGTTACCTTATATGGCAAAAAGAGACTTATCAGATGTGATTAAGTTAAGGATCTTAAGGAGAGATTATCCTGTATTACCTGAGTGTGCACTAAATGAAATCACAGGTCTCCTTGTATGGGGGAGACAGATTTGACACAGAAAAGAAGACCATGTGACTAAAGTAGATGAAAATAGAGGGAGGCAGAGGGCAGCAGAGTCAGATAAAGATGGTTCTCTGCTGGCTTTAATGTTGGAAGAATGGGCCAAGATTTGTGCTCCCCCATTCTTTGCATGCCTGTGTCACAACACCTAGTTACTATCATCCAGGAAGTGGTATTTCTGTTTTCTACTGTGGTAGGGAGAGATTTGGAGGTCTATCCTCACTTCTGACTTTACTACAGAAAACATCTAGAATGACTTTAATTCTGGTTTTAAGATTTCTCTGGAATTTTTTTTCAGTTCTGAATATTTGAGAGTGATAATGTTCAGGACATGCTACCTCAAAATATGGCATATTGATGTTTTGAATATTTTAAGCTCAAAGAGTTTGAGGAAACAGCAGAAGCAGGAAGGTCACTGACCTTCTCTTTCCTCTCCCTTCTTTCGTGAAACAGGTCATAAAACCTTCATGTGAAAGGTGTCCTATCTATACTCAGAGGAAAGGAGTATCCATATCTCTGAAGACAAAAGGATGCCAAAAAGAATCCTAACAAATAAGCTTGCTTAGTTTCTCCAAGATTACTACAATTCCTCCATACTACTCACCCTATCTCATTCCTCTACCACTGCCCATGTTCATCAAACCTAGCTTAAAAATACACAGGTCTGTTTCTTTGGGTCTTTATTTCCTTATTAATTTTCCTGTGTCACATAAAATTTATATTAAATAAACTTTTATGCTTTTCTCCTGATCTGGGCCTTGTCAGTTTAACTTTCAGACCTAGTCAGAGACACTATGAGGGTCAAGGAAAACTTTGTTCTCTCCTACAAGAGTAAAAAGCAGGAAGTATATGTAGACTTCTCATGCTGGTTAAAGAGCTATGACTCTTGTCATGCACGCTTACTCATAAGAAATAAAAATAATAGAATATACCTAACGTGCCTCAGAATTAAGAACAATTTCATCATTCACCTTCTGTTTCCTAAGAAGATTTTAATAGATCTTTAATGTTACTAATTATTTTCACTTCCATTCACTATTTCCATAATATCATTGTGGAAGCTTCAGTATCTAAGCCTATTTAAATGTCTAAATATGAAAATAATAAGGCATTTATGATCATTTCTCAGCAAAAGCAAAAAATACCCAAAGTACCTGTTCTCAGGATTCTTCCATTTTATTCAGTCTAGACAGACAGGAAGGAAACAAATAGAGGACAGTGTGGAAGGAGCTAGTATTACAAGGAAAAATAAGGCACAGCTTAATAGAGACTTCTCATTTTTCACCAAAATTCACAATGTACTCTTTTACCTGAGACAGTACAGCTACACTGTACCAGCCAGCCTCCAGTTGAGGTCAAGTGTAGTCATATGATAGAGTTTCATTCACTGAAATGTGCTCAGAAGTTACATGTACAGCCTTCAGGTCTGGCCCATAAACACACAAATCAAAATAAAAAACTGCTATGCTCCCTTTGTTTTCATGCTTGTCATCTTCTGACTATCATGGGTGGCAGTGACCCCAGTTAGCTTGAAAGCTACATGAAAATTGTAGCCTGGCTCCACTTAGCCTGAGACTCTGAGCAAAGATGTGGAGAAGAGTCATATCACTGCCATACCTGCATGCTCCCTGTTAAGTGAGCAAAATATTAACTTCTATTGTGTTCAAATATTAACTTCTACTGTGGGACATATATATTTACATGATATTTCACACGGGCTGGTTAGAGAAGCCTCCCTAATAAAGAAAATCTTAGAGCCCTAATGAAGGGAGAGGCTAAGTCATGTGTCCATCAAAAGCAAAGTAAGGGCTTCCCTGGTGGCGCAGTGGTTGAGAGTCCGCCTGCCGATGCAGGGGACACGGGTTCGTGCCCCGGTCCGGGAAGATCCCACATGCTGCAGAGCGGCTAGGCCCATGAGCCATGGCCGATGAGCCTGCGTGTCCGGAGCCTGTGCTCCGCAACGGGAGAGGTCACAACAGTGAGAGGCCCGCGTACTGCAAAAAAAAGCAAAATGAAATTGCCAAATAGAGATATAATTGCAAAGAACTGGAAGCAGAAGTATTTTTGTTGTTTTTAAGGAAGAGCAAGGAGGCTTATGCTGGAGCACAAGCCCCAGGTGGGAGGAAATGAGGTCAGAGATGTATGTATCATGGTGCCATGTCATATAGAGCCTTGAAGACCAGGATAAACTTTTTGAATTTTGCTCTGTGTGAGATGGACAGCCAGTGATGTAACATAATCTAATTACATTTAAAAATCCTATCTTTCGTGTTGATAATTGAATATATGTGGCAAATGATTAATTAGAAGATTATTCTAATATAAGCATTTAATGTTATATTTTTCCTGCTAAACACTGCTTTAGCTGCATCCAATAAACTTTGATGTGTCTTTTTCCTTTTCATTCAGGACAAATATTTTTAAAATTTCCCTGAGACTTCTTTTCTTCTTTGGCCCGTGTCTTCACAGAAGTGTGTTGATCAATTGCTAAGTATTTGTTGTGGTTTCCAGATATCTTTCTGTTATTGATTTTAGTTTAATCCATTGTTATCTGAGATAATCTTTTGTATGATTTCTATTTCTAAAAATCTGTTAAGAGTTGTTTTATAGCCCAGAATATGGTCTGTCTTGGTGCATGTTTCACATGCACTTGATAAGAATTTTTATTCTGTTGTTGTTAGGTGAACCATTGTATAATTTTGGTCAGGTGTGTAGATAGGTTTTTCGGGTCTCCTATATCTTACTGATTTTCCATTTACTTTTTTGATCAATTCCTGAAAAAGGAATATTGAAGTCTCCAATTATGATTGTGGATAATTCTTTTATTTTTTCTTTTTATTCTATCAGATTTGCTTCATGTAACTTGAAGCTCAGCTTTTACGTGCACGTGCATTGAGGATTTTCAAATAATCTCAGATAACTGACTACTTTTTCATAGTGTAATGTCTCTCTTTATCCTTGATAATGTTCCTTGTTCTGAATTCTGCTTCATCTTATATTAATAGAGGTATTTCAGCTTTCTTTTAATTAACATGCACAGGCATATTTATAAGGGGTTTGAGGGATTTGGGGGCTGATCAAGGTAAAAGATATGACCATGAGGTGGCACTTTATTGGGTGACACTTTGACAGGTTTGTACTGTGTGGGAACAGGAAGGCCCTTCCCATAGGAATCTGTCCAGAGGCTCATGTAAGGTTGTTCCTCAGAAGTGGAGAAGGGCAGGACAACTCCCGAGAAAAGGGGCTTATGTGTCTAGGTGACAACATGTTAGAGAGCTGCAGAAGGGCAGCAGCGGTTTGGGGTTTTTATGGCCAGGTCTTAACCTATCTATTGCTAGAGGTGAGGTTTTATGAGTATGCAAAGAAGGCAGGCTCCAAATGGCTAAAAATCTGCTTGTTTGGTCTCTTTTAAAAATAATTAGATGTGTAAATATTTTAGTTTGGACCAGGCGGCTTTTGAGCAAATGGGTTGCCGCCTGCAGTGAAGAAATAAATAACCTAGGAGCCAGTATACAGAAGCCATCTTCTTGTCTCATTTATCAAACAGTTCATCCCCGGTCCCAAGTTGTTTTGTAATCTAAAGTGTATGTTGTTTTACAGTGTCTGAATTTGGAGCCAGTGATAAAGCATTCCCAAGACCCAGAACCCTATAAGAGCAGAAACTAGGATTTTCAAGCTCTGTCACAGCCAGTCTGCCCTTTTAGTGGGGAAAGCCTGGAGGATGGATTAAGGACAGACTGGAACTCAAGGTGAGAGGGAAGACACATGTTTTCTCTTCAAGTGAGAATTGGCCTCTCCCTCTTGGCCCTTATGTCTTTTCCATTTTTATTACTTTGTGTGTGGTCACCAGCAAGGAAGGTAAGTGATTCCAGTCCCCTTGTGATGACACCATGCTGCTTTTTTTCCCTAGAGGGCACCGGGCCTCTTCTCCAAGGTTCTTCTTCTGTCTCGTCTCACTGGTTCCTCCCTCCATCTCATCGACGCAGGAGTCTGGACTCCATCTTCCTCTGTGGGAGGCACCCTCCTGAGAAGCTTCTGTGAGCAGGGTCCACCACAAGGCTCCTGGTTTGAAACACTGTTTTAGGACGATAGCTATCTCCTCTGGAGTCTGGGAAGAGGCAGGAATATAAGCATCCCTGCTTTTAATCACTTTAAATAATGCTTTACCTGGCTCAGCCCAAGGATGGGGGTCTTGATATTCCTCTGGAGAGGGGTTAGAATGACTCTGTCCCTAACAATAGATCCAAGAAAGACAGCAGCAAAGCCATGCTAGCTGTTTGCAAAGGCTCCTCTCCTAGTTCTGCTTAGTAGAGACCTCTGCTGTGCCGTCTCTGCCTTAGAGGCTCCTTAATCTGCCATTACGGTACCTAGGGCCATGACATCCTCATCTCAGAGAAGCTCAAACTGCCAAAAGGAGCTCATCCTGCTACAGCCTATTGTGAGGTCAGGGACAGCCCACACTTGGTCCAGAAATATGCTCTCCCTCCCTTTTTCTATTTAGACCCATAGGTCTTGCAATGTCCAGTAGCTGCCTAGTGGAGATCCATAAAACAAAGTCCACTGTGTGCAGTTTGAAATTATTTCAAAAGGCAAAAGTAAAAACAGTTTGGGAAAGTGAAATGTTGATGAAATCTGGATAAATGTATGAAATAATATCCTAATAACAATAGCGATTAAAATACGTGATGTTTTCTTTGTAGGAAGTTTGTCAGGAAGTTGCAGAGAGGTTCATTATTCTGATAGTAGCTTAATCAAAGTTACCTGAAAAAACTTTCTTTACAATACTAACTATTATGGAGATGGAAAAGCAAATGTTTGGTAAATAAATATTTGCAGAGCCATGCAGAGACTATGGGACACAGAGTGGACTCTGATCTCTAGGCTCTGCCTAGAGTTACCTCCACCACACATAGCCCATATTCTTTGCATATATCTCTGGTAATAGCTCTATTTATCTATAACAAACCCTCTATCTAAATTATTTTAGACAGTGAGGGGGAAGGTCAAAGTTTCTTCCTGAGTCTTTTGGGCCTTTGTGGTTTTAAACTCAAAATAATTCACATGCCAAAGAGACATTTTGGGGTGGCAAATTTTGTTCCCCTACACAATATTCTAAATCATATTCGCAAAATTCTGAAGGCCAAAAAGCAATGTCCTCACTTTCCAGATAAGAAGCCTGAGTTTCAGCATATTTAGGAAAATTTTCCAAAAGCACACAGCTAACTAAGTGGGATTGCTGAGACATGAACTCAATATTTGTGAATCTGGCTTCAGCCTTTCCACTGTATCCCAAAATGATCCAGGTTTTTATCCTTTAAAAAAAAAAATACTCAGTTGAGATTGTCTCTTGATTATCAGTGCTCTCTGAACTTGCTCAGGGGAAAACATAATTGTTATCATCAAATGTAAATTGCAAGAGTAATCATCTTCTTTCACCATCCTCTCCCTGCCTTCCACCATGACACTGCAGTCCAGAAAATATGATGTACATACCATAAAGATTTCTTTACTATCTCTACATTTCCTCACTCATTCCAATTGCCCTTTTAAGGTAATGCTCATACACTCTCTAGGTATCATATTATGCATTTCTTCTGACATTTAGTATTGAGCACCAATCTCTACTGCAGGTAAGTCCTTGAGAAGTTGTCAATAATCTGTGTTTTTAAATATTATCATGTTTATGTTGAGCATTTGAATCTTAAACATTAATTCACTTTAAACTTGGTACTTCTACTTATTTATTTTTTTAAATTGTATGCCATTCTCATGTGAAGGAATGATTAAACACCAATTTGAGCCAGTTCTAACAAGCGGTTTATTCTCCCATTACAGCGTGTGGCCATGTGTGACTATGACTTTTAGGTTAGAGCTCCCAGAGAACACTTGATAATTGAATTTGTGCTTATCAAATTGAAGTTTGAAAAATTTAGTGCTATTAGATTGATGATTTTTTTTAAGGAGTACACATAGATATATTAGAGTCCCAGTTGGAAAAAAACTCATTAAAAAACAGCTAGTGTCAAAACTTACTGTTCACGGGTATGAAGATTCTGGCTTTGAAAAATCTAAATTAAATACTTGTCTTGATATAATATGAAATTTTTACAAGTAGAATATGTATATATGTGCTAATTTTCTTAAAAATACAAAAATCCTTGTGTTGTTTCACCTTGCTAACAAGAAGAAAAAGGAAAATCACAGCTAGATGTCTACAAAATAAAGTCAAGGAACATCTTTATAATTTGGATCTTTGTAGAAAAGAAATGGATTCTAGATTACCTTCAAATACAGCATAACATAGTTTTAGGAATATGGATTTGAGAGACAAACTACCCAGTTATTATGCCCTGCTCAACCACTTACTAGCTATGTGATTGGGATAATATTCTCTGTGCTATGTGTTTCCTTCTTCTATAACATAGGACTAATAAAATTATCTTCTTGTATTTTTTTAATAAGATTAATTAAAAAATATGCAAAATGCTTAGAACCTCTCTTGGCATATAATTAACACTATAAAATTATTCGCTTTCTTAACTCTCTTTTGCTAGGTGCTTTGAAGGCACAAATTCTACCCTAAATTTCCATAAATAATTTGTTCACAATTATATTAGAGACAAAGAAAAACCTGTGCCATTCTTTAAAATCAAGAAAAAGTAAACAATAAATACTACCATTGCTTCTATTCAACATTGTATAATAATAGGTACTACCCAGTAGAGTAAGTAAAGAACTTTTTCTTTAATTAAAATGTATAAGAATTGTAGGAGTGTACATTCACTTTCTTGCCCTGGGGCTACATCCAGCTCACACAGGGCTCTGCATGACACTGATACACTCTAGTAATGCCATTACATTGATTGGACTTGGGGAACAGAAAGTGGTAAGTACCTTAGATGCCTGTAAGTGTGCCAAAGAATGGATTGTTTGAAGTTTTTAGGGGTCTGTGGTCTGGGGCACGTGGTAAAAATAAAGTGACCGTGTATTGCGCTCCCTATTGTTAAGAAAGTTCTTGGTGAGTTTCTTTAGATTTTGGAGGAAGTCTACACCAAACTAGGGGATACTATTCCAACCTACTTATCATGTGACTGAGAAGTCTGACAGTTTCAAGTCACAGAAAAAAAGAGAACTTTGTAGCAGGTTCAAGTTGCAATGCAAGATGCCTTCTATTTGTGCCATATGTTCCAGGAAACCAATGGTGTTAGAGACATCACAGTTGTATAACGATGATGTGTGGAGTCTCTAGTAGACCCAATAGCAGACTTCTGGGAAGGTTATGGAGAAAGGCAATGCCGTTTGTGACCAAAAAAAAAAAAGAAAGAAAGAAAACGAATCAAAACTACTCTCTTTCTGTAGAAAAAGTCCTGGCATGCTCTGGGTTTCTGACCATGGGCTCTGCATTTTCCATTTGGAGTTGAATATTATTAGATCTACTAAACATAAGCCACAAGAACAAATAAGCAAGCAATTGTACAGTGGAAATGGTATAGTGAGAACTGAACTTGATCAAATCCAGAAGGCATGAGTAAAATTACATGATTTTTTGGCCCACATTCTCATAATACTTATCCATATTACACTGATATCTCTCTTTCAACTCACACTTATGGCTTTTCTACACCTGTCCTATTTCCAAGATAGATTAGCACAATAGGCTTGTCTCTAGCTGAAAATAGACCACTGCCACACACCAAGCAGGAATGGCTCTAAAGGACAGTGGTAAAAAGAATTCCTCCCAGCATGGCCGTGAGTAATAATCTTGTTACTAAATTCACATGGGTTGAGAAGTGGTCTGGAGTATGGCTAATGTTGAATGAATGGAACAGATTTTCAGGGGCCTGGAAAAAGGGTTAGAAGGTTGGAGATAAGGAAATCTGAGGAAGAAACATCTGGATTGATCTATAGGTGTTGCACAATTTATCCATCAAATTGCATCCATCACTGAGGAATCACTAACCAAATAGTTGGAAAGAATGACAATCTCTTTCCCTGTCACATCAGTAATGGCACGACGGGTCTATGAAAGGGGTAGTCATGAGTGTATGTCTGAAACTCATTTAACTGATTTCCTGCCTGGTAATAGCAGTGACAAAACAATTGCAGCAACCACATTACAAGCCAAAGAACAAAGGCTCAGAATCCCTGGGGAGAAAGGTGTTGGTCACCCTATAGTGTCTGTGGCATGGAATATAGTTTTTATTTTTATTTTTTTCCCACAAACTCTCTTGTTTCTTTGCAAAAAATGTGCTTTGCCACCACCTGTGACAGATTGGGTTTTATGTAAGGCATGAGGAAATCTGAATGGTACAAGAAGTGGACTGCATCGGATATTTCTTGTGTGTTGTTTGAGATTCTCTTGCCTTACGTCACCGTGGTGACAAATAGCTTGGGGCAGTCTTCAACCAGTTTTGCTTAGATGCAGTCTGACAGTGCTCTACTAATTGTTGCTTCAGGTACATTTGTCTTCCTACCATAGGGCTCGTCTGTGGGTGGACCATGGAAACCATTTTGGCATCCTTCATGTATAACTCATGGAGAATGGTTAATCTCTAGAGGGCAACCCTTGGCCAATAACTATGGAAGCCAAGAGTTAAATGCTTCCTTTTTTCTTCCCATAGCCACAGAGGTATTGGATGCTTTTGCTAAAGCTTCTCACAAGAAGATGAAACAACCAGGTATGTATGGGTGGCAAACTCAGTAACACATCCCTCTATTCTCTCTACCTTTTTTGCTTCTTTCTCTCTATCCTTCATTCCTACTCTCTGGCATCATATTCTCAAGTAAACTTTTTGTTCATGAGCCTTGTCCTTAGGTTCTACTATTACAGACTAGGCAGCAACCTAATAAAATAGCATTTGCAAAGCCACCAGTTGAACACAGAGGAAAAAAAACCTAGCAGTCATTCAAAAATCATTTATTAATCAAATGTATGTATGTGTGTAAATATGTATGTTACACATATGTGTGTGTGTATATGAGTGTGTGTACACACACACACACACACACACACACACACACATAAACATAAGCTTTGTTTTATCCACTGGTTTAGGGGAACAATTTTGAAAGGGAAAGAGGGAGAGTGTGTGGTCTCAGAAGCTTAATAGAGGCCTGATCCAATATATGAAACCGTAATTCAAGAACAAAAAAATAAGAGTTGCAGACATTTTCTTTACATGTTTTGCTTAAGTATACTATGTTTATATTCCTTTAGATGAGGAGTTCACCTGCAGTCTGTAGACTACTTAATGACTAATTTAAAAAATACTAGCATATATTTGTGGTAGATCTAGTACAAATTTTGTCCAACTTAAAATCAGGTATATTCTTAGCATTGCTTTTTTTCTTCTTTATTATGTCTTGGTTATTTGTTCATTAGATTGAGGCACATTTAAGGTCCAGAGATTAATCTTGTAAGCAGGTTACCGCTAGAGATGATTGTTAAAGTTTTGTAGTTATTACTGTTTTATTATTTTAAAAACAATTGTATTATTAAGGAAGTTTAATTTTGAGCCTATACATTTTGTATTTGCTAAATGCCTTACTCTTTGTGAGGTCACGTAACCAGGAAGCATCTTTGTCCAAAATGACAAAAATAAAACCAAATATAGAAAGAAATAAACCAAAACACTTGGTAGCCAAAACTAATATTGTAACATGCAAATAAAGCTAGTATATTTTATCATATGAGAGTTAAAATGATTACATATCATTCTGAAGTGATAAGTGAATATAAATACAAGTGTCTATTCATAAATTGTACAAGAAAAATAAACATGCTTCTAATGCATAATTTTATAAAGTCCAATATGAGAGTCTAATACATGAGAATGAGAAAATGGAAGGAATTTCACTTATTCAGTATCATGGTAGATTTGTAAATTTTTCCAGATAACATATTTATTTATTTTAAGTGTGAAATAATTTTAATATAAACATTTCAAATATTATTTAAAAATGTATCACTCATATTTCAAAATTTATTGAAGAAAGTACGTTAAACATAGTTTAAGCTTTTCTACTTTTCTTATTTTGACACATCTGTTTTTTTATCATCTTCATTCTCATTGCCATCATTTAATTCATACCCTCAATGACTAACTGCAATATCATAATTTTCCTTGTTCATTTCTGTGTTCACCTTCATTAATATTTCCCATCCTCATAGCCATATAGCATATGCAGTGATTTTTATATTTAACTCAATGATATTTTGTATTGCTTATAGTATTTTATGCATATTAATTTTGACTCTCCAACATACAACTACATCATAAACTCCTTAAAAGCAAAGGTAATAGCTGCTATTTTATCAGTACTCTATTTTTAAATCCTAGAAAAATATTGAACACATGCCTTCTGAAAAAAAAAAACTATTTTTGCATTTAAATTCAATTATAGTTATTTGAAAAATAGCATCTTATACTAGTTTCATATGAGTGGTTTCAAACTTTGTAAAGCCACAAAACCTTTGTGTAGAATGAAACTTACCTTAAACAAGAAAAATATAAGCATAACTGCTATAGTTGAAATGGATTGGGGGTAGCAAAACCACACAAATTTTCCTTGCTTTCAATCAGATGACCTTTGATGTATGTGAATCTTAAAATGTCTTCTCTATAATATTTCATCTTATTGAATTCTTGTACTGGCTGATCCATTATTTCATAATATAAAAATGTCAAAAATATTTTCCTATGATTAGTATTTTAATTTACCGCTTATAAAATTTAAGCCTTGTGTTTCAACTATATTTAAAGATGTGTTTTGGGTAGTTTCGTGGATCAGAAATAATACAGGCATCCATTCAGCAAATGTTCACTAAGCACCTTGTATGTGTTCTATAGGCACTGGAAATAAAGTGGTAAAAAGAATAAAACATGCAGACTCCCTATTTTGAGGCATCTTGAGCTTTGGTGGGAAAACAAATATAAACACACACATAATGTCACGTGTAGTTAAGACTATGGAGAAAAAAAAGAAGTGAGGTAAAACTGAGCAAGATGAAGTAGATTGAGTGGCTGCTATATTTAGTAGTGTGGTTAAGTGCAATTCCTCCGTTAAGGTGAATTTGAGCAGAAACTGGAAGGTGGTAAGTTGAAATGTCCTCTGCTCATTTCAGAAGCTAGTTTATTTCTTTGTTCTTAACCAGTGTTGTCTGTTACATTATAGATTTAGTGGAGGCCATTTTATTATAAGCAGAGCTTTGATGCTGTTAAGATTCTCCTCAATTCCAGTCTGATGTCCAAGTTCAAGTGGAAAAAGGACTCATGAGTAACCACGTATTTAGAAAGACATGAGAAAGCTACTTATATCTAAAGCACTGTGATTCCTACAGAGGAGTGACTGTGTGAAGCTCCAGGATTGAAATGTAGCACATTTAATTATTTGTTCATAGAATTACAAAACTGAATAATAAAATAATGTTAACTGTGTGTGATGAGTATACATCAAACACTTTTCTTGTGTTATTAAATTAAAGTAAGAACTTAAATTTTTATATGTAGTTTATACATATATCTTCCTCTCAAGGGTGCCATAATGACTCATTGTCATCATGGGATGCAGCTTTGAATAAATTGAGCATTTAAGAGTTTGAAGTCTGGCTCAAACATAACAGTAGCTTACATTTATAAATAATCATTCTTTAGCAACTCAAAGCTTTTATGGATCTTTCTTGTTAGTCCATACAACTTCAAGGAAAATTTAAGAGACCACGACCACTGTCTCTTTTCAGGGACTAAAAGTAAGGCAGTCAGATTAGCTGCCTTGCCCGGGGTCAGTCAACCTCACAGCAGAGCTGAGAATAGAACGAGCCTAGCTTTTCCAAGGAGCTAGTTTCAAAATCTTGCTCCGCTAGAAGAAGAGTGTGCTTTTTGTCATTCCCCGAGGCAGAAAGGTAAAAATAAAAAATTGCCTATGTCAAAGTCTTGCCACCTTTAGAAAGGTTAGCTTTCTAATGGTTCACAAAGTAGGCTTTGTTTTGTTTTTATAAAGGGATCCAGAAACTATAATTAAGCTTTTGGAAACCACTGACTCGATTGATATATCAACGTCAGTATTTTCTATAGAGTAGACGTGGCATTACACTGGATGTTGTTCATAGAAAATATTTTGCTAATCCAGTCTATAAAGTGGCCATTAGATTAATTTAACAAAGGTCATTGAAACCTACTTAGTGGGTGTGGAATATGTATCAGGAGAGATAATGATATTTATAAAAGGTTTTGCTCCTTGTTCTACTGAAAAGGAACTTCTAGCATAGTCTGGGTAATAACTACATCTATATAGCACATTGTTCATGCCATATTAATATTATATACAAAGTATAGTGCTACTTCAGCAGGGGGAAAATCACTCATCTACTGGGTTTACCAAAGGTTTCATGAAATGTTAATCAAAACTTGGATTTTGATAGGCAGATATAAGGGACAGTGGGGACTACAAGAGAAAAAGCATATTGTGTGGTCACCCTCAGATAGGGGCTGAACCCTAGCAATTTGTGCTGCGAGCAGGATGTCTAGGTGATGGCCACCACTACAGGAGGTCTTTCTTCTCTAGCTTTGCTCTGTTAACCCGCTCTACTTGCTGCGTTCTGGAGAACATGCACTTTGAACCGCTGCTTGTTGGCTGCAGTGCACACTGAGCTGTGTTGCTGCCTGCTGGCAAGCTTGCCCTTTCACCTGTGCTCCCTAGTGCCGCTTTGTGCTGCATTTGTCAAACCTACCAAAACTCTGTTACAGATTCAACTGTGACCAAAGTCAGAAATTTCAATAATTGGTGTTTAGGAACAGCAATATATGCTTGGAACCCTTCTTGAAGTGGCCCCGGGTTGCTTACCTCTACCTGTGCCCATCTGTGTGTCTCAGATTAAATTGTGTGTCTCAACTCCAACATAAGGAACAACTGACACTAGGCTTAGAGGAATGACTCATCCTGTGACTACTGGTTGTATGTCTTATCCAGGTATTGGGTCCTGCTCTGCAGAGTGCTCAGGAGAAAGAAAAAATCACCATGCAACCTATGGGCACATCGGGTGTAAGGAAGAGTAAGTAGTTAGTTACCATGTGGTGTGAGAGCCACACTCCTAGAAGCAGATGACTCATCAGGATTCTACAATATGTCTTGGCGGCTGCTGCTGCCTATGCCTTTGTTGCCAAAACACAACACACAGTATATAAAATTCTTAGGATTTTCCAGAAATACACATATCCAAAGGAGGACTGGTACATAGAAGTGCATATGAACATGGAGTGGGAAATAAGAGTAATAATAATGACAGTGACAGAAGTAGAAATTGCTATTGGTGGTGAACTGTGTGTCAAGGACCAGAAAACTACTATAAAATCACCAGTGGTCCTTCAAAACTAGACTTAGGGTTTAAGATATTAGTAGGGAACATTGAACTATTGAAATTTCTGAGCAGAGCTGAGTTTTAGAAACATTAATCTGGCTGTGTTGTAATACTATCACAGGCTTTCTAATCAATCAATCAATCAGTCAACCAATCCATTATTTTTAATTAGATTTGTTAAAAAAATAATTGTACACCAAGTTTTAGAGTCACCGTTTTAGGTTACTTGATACAATAGTTATATAGACATTTGATCATTTGTAAGAATTAAAATTCAGACCCTCTTACTCACTATTGTGTGACCTTGGGAAAGTTATCTCCCTGCACTCGGGTTTTATAATCTTTAAGACTGGGATAGTAATTGAACCTACCTCATAGGACTACAGTGAGAATTCATTAATTTAGCATATTTAAAGTATTTACAACAGCATCTTACACATAGTAAACACTGATATAGAGGTTGTCATTTTTAAAATATTTATTTAATAATATCCACTCAACAAATATTTATTGAGTGCTTAAATTCCAGGTATTGTTTTAATTTCTAGCAATATGGCAGTGAATAAACAGATGAAGCAAACCAACTGTCCTCGTGTATTGTTAACAAAATAAATAAAGTTGTCCTCATGTAACAAAATTGATGTATTTTGGGTGTTTGGGGTTTGAGGAAACAGAGGAGGATTTTGAAATAAAGATTATCATATATTTTGCTGACATACTGACATCTAGACCCCCTTCCTCTTTGGGAGGCGTGCCCAACAGAGCCTGGGTAGGAAGCAAGATCCTACCTCGTACTAGGAAATTTGAAGTTTCTGTAATTTCTTCTTTTTGCCCTCTAGCAGCTGAAGCACTGGAGTGTGACTGAGGTTCTCCCAGTCAGATGCCTTCAACAGGCACTAATAAAGAAGTAACAGCTGACGGTCATTCACTCTGTGCGCAGTGGAGTTAAGCATCCAGTGGTGCCAGCAGTAGTGGGAGTTCAGAGTTGGCAGGGCCAGTGGCAGCATTCTGTGCATGACTAGGACAAGATGTTGGCTGTTTTATTTGCTGGTAGCAGCTTCCTTTTCTGATCTTCAGACTTCCTTGATATCCTTCCATATCTTTGTTAAAGTCAGGGTCAGTTTCATTGTTTCCAACCAAGCCTGTTAACTTGCATAAGTCTTTGATTGTAGTCAAATCACTGTCATTAAAACAGAGCTGCAAAAGTGAAGTTAAAAGGAGACTCTAGGGCTTCCCTGGTGGCGCAGTGGGTGAGAGTCTGCCTGCCAATGCAGGGGACACGGGTTCGTGCCCCGGTCCGGGAAGATCCCACATGCCGCGGAGCGGCTGGGCCCATGAGCCATGGCCGCTGAGCCTGCGCGTCTGGAGCCTGTGCTCCGCAACAGAAGAGGCCACAACAGTGAGAGGCTCGCGTACCACAAAAAAAAAAAAAAAAGAAAGAAAGAAAGAAAAGGAGACTCTAATTCATTCAACAAAAATGTATAAGCAGCTTCACTGAGCTAATCACCATAACCGAGCAAAAATAGATATTATCTCTGCCCTTTTTAATCAAATATCATACATATTAGTGTAAAATTGCAGCTCTAATAAATCTTTTGAAGGAGAGTTCCATTATGCATGATTACTTAAAGCAAGAGGATTTGACCTGATCAAGAATGTCATGGCAGGCTTATTTGAGGTTTTGACAACAGATTTGAAATATCTAATGGTTGAATGGTTAATCAAAAAAAAAAAAAAGAGAGAGAGAAAAAAATAGAACTCCATGATTAGGGCACTGCTTATTCAAATGCCCTGAAGTGAGAAGAAGGAAAGGGTCATTTGAATTTTTTTTTTTAAAGGTCAATATTGTTAGATTATAGCAAACTACAGAGTGAGTCTAGATGAGTTAGTCTAAATGAGGGTGCAGAATAATCAGGAGCCATGGGGTTTGGTACAGAATTTTTTAGCCAAAGTAATCACTTTCATTTAATGGTAGGGTAAAGACTAATCTAAAAGCAGAAGGAAAGCCAATAAAATATTTTAAACTGTGTGTGTGTGTGTGTGTGTGTGTGTGTGTGTGTTGGGGGGCGGGACTTAGGGTTTATTTAAAATTGTATTTAAAAATCTAACTTGGTGTCCAATGTGACTAATTAATTAGATAAAGAGTAAAACAGATTCACATAGAATATTTTAGACATAGTGAAATCCAACAGAAATTTCTTCAGTGAGGTAAATGTTCTACATCCATGCTGTTCACTTGAAATGTGGCTAGTTTGAGGTTTTGAATTTTGAATTTTAGTTAATTTAAAGTTAAATGTAGATAGACATGTGTGGCTAGTGGCTACCATACCGAACAGTGCAGAAAAGCTATTGCAATAGTTCAGGCAAGAGGTAATAGCAGCTCAGATTATACTTGTGACAGTGGGGAGAGAAAGAAACAGATCTGAGAGAAATTTATAAGTTAAAATGTTAGAGGATTTGGTTATGGCTTAGATATGAAGATGAAGGAGAGGGAAGAATTAGGGTGACTTGGTTTCTGGCATATGTAATTGGGGTCATAGCGATGTGATGTCATTCACTGAAATGAGGAATATGGAAAATACCACATTTTTGGTGGGGTTCATGATTTCAATAATGGGCTTTTTGAGTTTCAGGTATCTTGGAGATGTCCAAGTAAGGTTACCAAGTAAGCAGTTGTATTCATTAAACTGGTGGTGAGAAGAGAGCTCTGGGTTAAAGATATAATTTTATGAATATAATTTTTTTTGAATTTTTGTATTTTATTTTATTTTTTATACAGCAGGTTCTTATTAGTTATCTATTTTATACATATTAGTGTGTATATGTCAATTTTTTGAATTGTATGAGGAGTGAGTGTGTGTTAGACAGTCTAGGGGAAGGATTTTAAATGAAAAAATAAAAGAGGGTAAAATGCTCTTTAAGGAGCTTTAACTGTTAATGGTGAGGACAAAAGAGTGAATAATCCCATGATGAAAACTGGGGGAATGTGATATTTTTTTCTATCTGTGACTCAAATAGAAACATTGTTTATAAAATGAATAAAGATACCTGAAGATATCTGATAAGACCCTATCATCAGTTTGTCATTTAGAAAAAATATTATCCTTTTTCATTTCAGATAATTGGTGGTTCTATAGAGAATATATTTTTAATGTTTCTCTGTGGTTAGGGCTTTATGAATAAATTTTATTGGAACTTGGGTTAGTAGACAAGCCTTGGAAATTACAAGATGACTCAATAGGTTTGCAGATTTCTGGAGAGATTTACCTACATTAAGGTATGAGATTTACCTACATTAAGGCACATACCTTGTACCTTAAACCAGGTACAATGGAGATGTGTTTACACAATATATGTAAACCCAGAGACACTTGTCTAATCTTCCCCTTGTAGACATTCACTTACATTTCAGTGGGTGAGAACACAGGAGTCTTCCCTGCCTCTTGGCAAGAGAATTTGTTTATAATAGGGAGATGTCTCCCTCTTTCAGGAGGGGAAATGTGCAACATATATAAGCTGCCACCCAAGATATTGCATACCATCCAAGATGTTGCAGGTTCTTTCCAGATCACTGCAATAAAGTGAATATCGCAATAAAGCAAGTCACACACATTTTTTGGTTTCCCAGTGCATAAAAAAGTTATGTTTATACTATAGTGTGCTCTAGTAAGTGTACAATAGTATTATGTATAAAAAACCAATATGCATACTTTAATTAAAAAATACTTTATTGCTAAAAAATGCTAAGCATCATCTGAGCCTTTTGTGAGTTATCATCTTTTTGCTGATAGAGGGTCTTGCCTCTATGTTGATGGCTGCTAACTGATCAGGTTGGTGGTTGCTGAAGGCTGGGATGGCTGTGACAATTTCTTAAAATAAGACAACAGAGAAGTCTGCCATGATTAATTCTTCCTTTCATGAACAGTTTCTCTCCAGGATGCAATGCTGTTTGATAGCAGTTTAACTATACCAGAACTTCTTTCAAAATGGGGATCAATCCTCTCAAAGCCTGCCACTGCTTTATTAACTCAGTTTCTGTAATATTCTAAATCTTTTGTTGTCATTTCAACAGTCTTCACAGCTCTGTGATCAGGCCACTCTGTTTGCTTGCTCTCTGTACAACCCCTGTTGAACCATGACTGACCTTCCCCCTTAAATGTAGAGCTTAATCAGTAAATAAGTACAGATTATCTCCCCACCCTAGTGATTGTTCTAATCTTTAGATCAGAATGGCTCACCTTTTATAGTTTAATAAATGGAAGACCTCTGCCCCAAGAAGGTACTTAGCCTGAGGGGCTAAGAGGGCTGTGTCCCTCTGCTGGTTTCCCTGGTAACTGATGGGCCAATCTGATGTCAGTTCCCCCTATAACTAGTAGTCTCCTTATTCCCCCAGAAGCAAAGATGGCCACTGCCATGTTCTGCCCACCATCTGCTGTTCACGGTGGGGTGTCACTTCAGGACCCTTTTGCTTCAGAGGTGTAAGATCTTCCATCTATTAAACTATTGATGTCTCTGTTGCTCACTCCAAGCTCTTTCTTCAGTCTTGAGACTGGACAAGTACTGGGCTTGCAGGTCTCTGGGGTGCCGCCCAACCACAGTATCTTCACCAGGAGTTGATTCCATCTTACCAATTTCTTTACTCATCCATAAGGAGCAACTCCTCATCTGTTAAAATTTTATCATGAGCTTACAGCAATTCATCACATCTTCAGGTTCCATTTCTAATTCTAGTTCTCTTGATATTTATTTCCACCACATCTGCAGTTACCTCCTCCACTGAAAGTTTGAAACCCTCAAAGTCATCCATGTGGGTTGGAATCAACTTCTTCCAAACTCCTATTTATATTGATATTTTGACCTTTTCCCATAAATCATGAATGCTCTTAATAGCAGCTAAAATGGTGACTCCTTTCAAGAAGGTTTTCAATTTATTTGCCCAAATGCATCAGAGGAATCTCTATGCATGGCAGCTATAGCCTTAAAAAATGTATTTTAAGAATACATTTCTTACTGAGCACAGGCTCAGTAGTTGTGGCGCACGGGCTTAGTTGCTCCACGGCATGTGGGATCTTCCCAGACCAGGGCTCGAATCCATGTCCCCTGCATTGACAGGCAGATTCTCAACCACTGTGCCACCAGGGAAGCCCACCAGCATTCAAAGACCTCTGATCACAGATCAGCATAACAAGTATAAATAATAAGAAGTTTGAAATATTGTGAGGATTACCAAAATGTGACACAGAGACACAAAGTGAGAAAATGCATTTAGAAAAACAGCACTAATAGACTGGCTGAATGCAGGGCTGCCACGAACCTCCAATATGTAAAAAAATGCAGTGACTGCAAAGCACAGTAAAGCAAAGTGTAATCAAGTGAGGTATGGCTGTAATTTAAATTGAATTGGCCAGTTTAGACGTGATTTGGAAACATAAATATAGTTCTACGGTTAGTGAAGGCTCACCTCATCCTTCTCCATCCAACTCCCTCCTATTTCTATATTATTTACATGAATCTATCCAAACTATTCATTTAGGAATATTTAGCAGACAATTCTATTCCATGTGTAGATGAATAGAACTTGGATTTGTTAAATACATTTACTATTTGGAAAAAGATCATCATTAAAAAAAGACTAAAGTGTTACATTAGTCATATGTATTATTCCATGAATTTTTAGGACGTCTGAGAAGCAGTTTTATTGTGTCTTTCCCCAAAGATAAGTAACTTCATCTTATAAGGAAACAGTTTTCTACAGAATAGAAAAGAGGAAATTATATCCTTTTTTTTCTTCTGAGAATCTTATTTTTATGCTTTCCATAACACTTTAGTTGAAGACATGTAGGTGTATTCATTGTAACAAGTTGTTTCTTTTGGTTTATAATTTCCTCACGTGGCATTTTTTTCACTGATGACTTCCCCCAGAGCAATTCTATCTTTATAAAATTGAATTTAGATATTGGCTGCTCCACTGAATTCTTGTGGTATCATCAAAGAAATCTTCTTACTGAGTCCGTCTAAAATTTGCTGGGATTACGTCTCATGTATCATGTGGTTAAAGGGAAGTAATTTCAGTTAGAGAACATTTTAGCTTTCTTAAGCCTATGGTTAAATAGCAGAAGCTGTGAAAATGAAGGTGAGTTAATGGCCCAATGTAAATACAAAGAATAGGGATTAGAGCTACTAATTTCTTTTCTATTCTTTCGAAACACTACCTCTTTGTTTCTTCGATTGGAAGAGAAAACAATACTCAAATTTCTTTTAGGCCTAAATTAGAACGCAGGTTGCTGATAACATACATTTTCCAAGTCAAGTTAAATATACCTTTACTGCCAATGTGAGTTATTTACATACTGAAAAAAATGTTTTAAACTTTGATACAATCTCAGGATTCCAATGTTTCATTAGAAAAGAATATATTGACATATAAATCTATCCACACTTTTTCTGCATAGGTTTTCTATCTCTAGAATAGTTTATGATAGTACATACTTTTAGTGAATGGTAAAAATCTCTAAAAAAAATTTAAAACATTGTTTGGAAAGAAATGATTTGTAAATTAAATAAATATCAGTATCTCCTACATGCCAGACACTAAACTTACCTTTTAATGGGAAAAAAGATAACAAATAAAGGAATGTATAATATGACAGGGGTTAATAAATGTTATGGAGAAAAATTAAGCAAGGAAGGATGGGGGTAGTTTGCTTGTGGGAGGGTATATCACCTTAGGTAGTATAGACAGGAAAGGCCTAATCGAGAAGGTTCCATTTTAGAAGCAACTTAAATGGACTAAGGGAATAGAAAATTCTGGGGAACAGCAAGTGAAATGGTTCTGATGAGTGAATATGATTGATTTGTTCAAGAAATAGCAAAGGAGTCAGTGTGGCTACAATGGCCCAGGAGAGAGATCAGGTGAGATCGGTTCAGAAATACAGCCAAGAACCTAATTATACAGAACATTTTTCATCATGTTAAACATTGAGGATTTACCTTGTGTGAGACTGGTGTCCATTGGAGAGCTTTTGATCTGAGGGAGAATATGTTACTACGTTTTAAAATGCTTCATGGAGAAAAAAAAACTAAATGAATAAGTATGGAAGAAGAACTCTTCCATGGAAGAGATGATAGTGGTTTGGACAAGATGGTAGCAATGAGGTGGTGAGAGATGGTTAAACTTGGGATTTATTTTAAAAGAAGATAGTTACACAGCTGAAAGGTTAGATATGGGGTTTGAAAGAAAGAATGGTGTTTTAAATTTTGTAGATAGAGAAAAATATAGGAGATGAAGATTTGGGGGAAATAAATTGTTCAGTTTGGGGCATGTTAAATTTGAGGGGATTTAGACTCCCCAAAGGAAATTTAATGTAAGTGGTTGGATAGACAAGTGTAGACTTCAGGTGAGAGATTAGAAAAAGATAAAATTTGGTGGTCAGATATAGATAAAATATAAATCTCATGAGTTAAAGTGAGGTCATCTGGGGAGTAAAAATAGAAGAGAAAAGGACTAAAGACAGAGTACTGTGTCTCTTCAATATTTTGATACCAGAATATTGGTAAGTAACTAACAAAGAAGCTTGAAAAGGAGGATCTAGTGATATAGGAGGACCAGGACAAAATAGTGTCCCAGAGTTCAAATAAAGAGTAACTTTCCAGGGAGGAGTCATTACCTCTGTCAAATGATTCTGAAAAACCAAATAAGAAAAAGACTTACACTTGAACATAAGTTTTGACAATGTGTATGACATTGAAGGAGGAATTCTTCCATGTGCATAGGTATGAAGTCAATTGCATATTTTGTAGCTTTGGTAGCTTTGGTACAATTCCATTGTAATGTCTGGACCATCAGCTCATAGGTAAATTTTAGGTAATTAAATTCTGAAGTGAAAAATAGATAATTCTATGTCTTGCTCATAAGTAGAAGTGTAACTCAGCAAATACTGGATTAGACAAATGTATCAAAACTGAATTTGAGGAGGACACTGGGGAAAGGTGCATTATTCTACAGAATAAAATGGGAAGAATTCGCTTTAAGAAAAAATTTCTGGCTTTGCCTTTTTTGTTTCATCTACATGTACAAAGAAAGACACAGCAAGGTGACACAGAAGTGAAGGGGAAAAGAAGATTATGGAGACATGGAAGATGACAGAAGGAAGCTGCAGAATGAGTGAATAACTTCTTTTATACCAAAGATACTTAACACTCAATTTTATATTTGTTAACTTATAAGCCCCATCACCATACCAAACTTTCTGTAAAATCTACTACATCCACAAAGATCTTGTGTGAGTATTTTGGTTTTCTTTGAATTACAGGAAGGGAGCTGAGTTGCAAATTTATATCAATTTCTGGATTGTAGAAACAGGGTGCAGAGCAGAGGGTAAGAATTCAGTGGGAAAAAACTTGTGCCAGATGTAATCATATGGCCAAAAGCAGCATCACAGGAATTTCATAAATAAAGGGGAAATCATGGTCAGTCTAATGTGACACAGAACTTCAAAGCAAACTTACCTCAGTGCTTTAAAGACCTTGTGACCCAAGCTGTCACCTGGATAATATAAGATGTTAATAAAAATGGATGCACATTTTAAAGGGAAAATCAATATAACACTTTCATTAATAGAAATTTCTTGGTTGATTATTAACTTTCTCTAAAGAGTCAATTAGTTTTAAAAATGTATGAATAGTGATATGAGACAGAAGAGGGGAAAAATCATTTAGGCACATCTTAAATAGATCGCCATTATTTATGATAGAATTAAGCCCGATAGCCCAGAGAAATAGTTAGCGTCAAGATTTAAAAGAGTAAATAATGGTAGTCATTTCTATTAAGTTTAAAAGTCCCTGTCTGTGGCATTCCAGTATCTTTTGATTTGCAAATACACTCTAAAAATTTCTAGACTTTTTCACACAGCTCAGGGAATGAAGGCCTTCTAAATGCTAGAGGTTGTAGCAGAATAAGGTTTGGGGATGGTTTGTTTCTTAGAGGTTCAGAATCATGAATTTGTAAGAATTTGCTGTCTCTTTAAAACACAAACATTTCTTCCTGCTCCCAAATCCAGTGTTACAGGGATGTGGATAGTTGCCCATGACTAAGTCTTCAATTAGATGCTTATTTTAACCTGTTACTATATACTTCAGTTTTCTATATCTAAAAGTTTCCAGTGATTTTTCTGGTATCTGTAGATTTGAAAAGTGTTTGTCTCTACCTGACTGTTTACACAGCCACCATTTTTCTTTTCTTCCTGACTGGGTTTAGTGGCTCTAAATTTCCCTACAAGGGAATGTCGTGCAGTTCAACAAGCAAAGTGACTCAATAAATATCTGCTTAATTGATAATTGACTGATAATTTGCATGCAGGACATTAATTGTTTTTGATAAAACTGTGGAATAGTTTTAGAATTACAGGAAAAGTGCAGACAGTACAGAGATTCTAATATACTTGGAACTCTGTTTCCTCTGTGGAATATTTGTCACAATGAATGAACAATATTGATATATTATTATTAAAGTCCATACTTCATTCAAATTTCCCTAATTTTTTCCTAATGTCCTTTCTCTATTCCAAGATCTCATTCAAGATACCACATTAATTTTAGTCGTAATCCCTTCAGACTCCACTTGGCTGAGGGATAGTTTCTCAGACTTTCCTTGCTTTTGATAACCTTGACAGTTTTAAAGAGGTCTGAGCAGCTATCTTTTTGAATGCCTGTCAACTGACATTTGTCTGATGTTTTTCCTCCTGGTAAGCCTGGAGTTACATGTTTTTGGCAGGAAGACCCCAGAGGTGAACTGCCATTTTCATCACATCCCATCAAGGTTACATTCTATCAACATGACTTAGCACTACTGATTTTGATTTTGATCACTAGGCTGAGATAGTGTTTCTCAGGTTTCTCTACTGTGAAGTTAGTCTTTTTCTGCTTCCCATACTTTACTCTTTGGAAGGAGTCACTATGTGTAGCCCCTACTTAAAGAGTGGCGATTTATGCTCCATTGCTTTGAGGGCAGGGTATCTACATAAATTATTTGGAATTCTTCGCAGATTATTTGCCTATTCTCTCCCATTTATTTGTTTATTCAATAATTTATTTATATCAGTATTGAGTCATTAATATTTATTTTATATTTTGGGTTATATGATTCAATATCACTTATTTTATTGCTCAAGTTGTTGCAGTTTTGGCCATTGGGAGCTCTTTGCGTTGGCTCTTGCGTCCCTTTTACATACCAATCAATGTGCTGTGTTTTTTGTTTGTTTTATTTAGTTTTGTTATTAAGCACTTCTTTACTTTCTGTTACTAAAAGAAGCTCCAGGCTCATCTTGGGTATTTACTGCACCAGTCTTAGAATCATCCATTTCTCTACAGAACCCTGGTTTCTCTTATTAGAGAATGGTATCAGAAATCAAGTTCTGGGCCTAACTGTGCTTGTTGTTACGGGGGTGTCATTGCTTGTAGGCCATCTCAGCTGACAGAATTAGCAAATATATATGTGTGTGTGTGTGCTAAACCATGTACAGACATATATCTATAAATATTTCTATATGCAAACATCTGTATCTATATTAAGCTAAACATGAATTCATACTAATGTCTCCAAATCTAATTCATTATGACATAGATCATTGTAGACTTCTCTCCTTGCTTGTCTGTAACCTTATATGCCAAATGTGAGAAACCTGGTTTCCACCATCTGCCATCCCTTTACTTAATTGGTCAGTTTCCAGTATACAATTATACCGATCTCAGAATTGTTAACCCCAAACCACTGGTGGAAAATAACTTTACCAACTAGTGTTTATAGACAGTTCCTTTTGCCTTTAGTCTTAGAGATCCCAGCAGTTCCCAAACTTAATTAGGTAAACACATTTCCTCCCTCCCTCTTTGGTGAAGTTATTTCAAACATTTGTAACAAAGTTAGATTGTTTTGTCACCTTCTGCATTCCATCCTGAGATCCATTGACCTGAGTTTTTTAAATTTGCATGTTAAGGTTCTCTCTTAGTGCTGTACAGTTCTGTGAATTTTGGCAAATGCTTAATGTCATGTATCAACAAGTACAGTATAGTAATACAGAACAACTTTGCCAGACTGAAAAATTTTCTGTGCTTCACCTAATCAACTCTCTGCCCGTCCTTGAAGTCCTCCCAATCACTGGTCTTTTCACCATTATTATAGATTTGCTTTTTCCAGAATGTCTTATATTTAAAATAATATATCAGACTGGCTTCTTTCACTTGGTATTGTACATTTAAGATTCATCCATGTTTTTTCATGGCTTGATAGCTATTTTCTCTTTATTGCTGATTAATATTGCATTGTACAGATGTACCTTGATTTGTTTATCCATTCAACTTGAAGGACATCTTGGTTGCTCGAAGTTTTTACTGATTATAAATGAGGATGCTATGAATATTCAGGGCTTTGTGTAGATATGCCTTTTCAAATAAACTGAGTAAGTCACTAGCAGCATGATTTTTTGACCCTACAGTAAAGCTACGCTTAGCTTTGTAACAAAATACCATCTATCTATGTTCCAAAATGGTTGTATATTATGCATTCACACCAGCAGTAAATGAGAGTTCCTTTTGCTCCCTCTCTTTACCAACAATTAATATTGCCAATTAGAAAAAAAAAATATTTTAGTCATTCTAATACGTGCCTGGTGGTATCTCATTGTTGTTTTAATTTATACACAACTTTTAACTGAATCTATTCATAGTCCCCTTTTTTGTTAGTCAGCGTTTTATTTAATGTTTTATTACTTTTCCTCATTCTAGCCAGTTTAATCATTGTTAAACTTTACTTCTTAAAAAGAACAACATTTTTACTCCATATTAATGGTTAAAGAGCAATTGTACCTATTAAGCCACACCAACAACACTTAAGTGTATTGAAATACATTATACGTGCAAAGGAAGCAGCTGCAGCAAGAACAGTTGGACACTATAGATTTATTGAAAATACAGTCTATGAGGTATTGATAGGCTACGTGTTCTATTAAGATTGACTAGCTTAGATTTACTAGATGATTAGATTGACTAGATGGAATGTCATCCAAATCACAAATTAAGTCAGAAATTTTGATGCCTCTTTGTGTCCTTTTTAGTTACTTTATGTCATTGAGGCTGTGTCCAGTGGGGAGAGAACTAATGCAAATTGTGGTTGTCAGTTTTGGCATTATTTTGAAAGAAAATAAATGGGAAAATGAATAAATGATGTAAGTGATATTTGGCATTGCTTTCAACACAGCTTTCAGAAAGGATGTCTTCAGCTGTTGCCAAAACTTATCTGTATGATATGCCTCAAGTGAGGAATTTTGCATGAAGCTCAGGTGACTTAGCTGTGAACCCTTTATAAAGGCATTTTGCACATCTCTTTGCTTAGTTAATAGAATTATACCATGTGGGAGATTAGAAGTGTTTATTTTACAGATAAGAAAATTGAAGCCCTGAAAAACTTTGCTACTTTTAAAAAATCACACATGGAGTGAGAAGCTCAATCTCTTGACTTCACTTAGTGTGTGTGTGTGTGTGTGTGTGTGTGTGTGTGTGTTTTCCTCATGGAAATGCAAAGGAGTTGGCAAAGCAAATGCAGAATATATAATTTATATTGACTGGTTGACTGGAGAATGGCCCAGGAAATTGGGTGCTCAGGGAGATGTATGGTCTAGTCTCAAGTATCTCTGACCTCCATTTGTTTGTTTCAGTAATGGGCATTTCTGATTATTTGAACAAGCAAAATTAGTCATAAACATTGGATTCTGATTTCAGTTCTGACTGAAATACTGACTGTTCTGCATCAGGTATTTTTTCCATCTTGGTTATATATTGAACACCTAGTCACCAGTCACAGCTACCAACAATGATACATCTTTTGTTGGTATTCTATTCCTGCTTTACTTCACTAACCCTTGTTCTTGTCCCTGGGATCACATTCACAAATAAATTACTCACACATAAGCCCTTTTCTCAGGCCCTACTATTAGGGGAAGCAAACAAGATAATACATATACATATTTTTTTTAATCGAGCAGTTTTCAGTCCTGTTATTCAGCAGTAAAAGATTGAGCTTTTTTTTAACCTCCTTTTTTGATGATTATCTCCATATTTCTAATATTCTAGTAATTGTTTTCTTTGATTTGTCCATTTAACAGAAATGAAAATTTGGCTCGCTTGTATAATCAACCCCATTTCCCTTTTCCCATCTTAAAATATCAACTTCACTCCTTTTAGTTAAATTAGAAATCACTATTTTCCTTTTTATGATAATGTAAATACTGTTCACTCCAAAATTGTATTTCATATTTCCTTTTTGGAAAAAGCTGTTTTACTCCCTTGAGTTAATTTACCTCATTTTTCACTTACATACTTTTGTAGATACCTATCCATAAATTTTTCTGCATGTTCTACAATTTCACTTCGCAGTGTCTTTTCTAAGATGTCATTCTTTTCTTTTAATTTAAATTTATTTATTTATTTATTTTTGGCTGTGTTGGATCTTCGTCGATGGTGTTCGTTGCTGCGCGTGGGCTTTCTCTAGTTGCGGCGAGCAAGGAAAAAAAAATTTAAGCTGTCATCTTTGGCTAGAAGTTTCTCTCTCCTTTATTGAACACTGAGCATACTTTATTTGTACGAAAGAAGAATATACAAATATTTCAGATAATCATACATATTGCAAGTAATCACATAAATATTTATCAAATATGTATAAATATTTGTATACATGGGTGTGTATATATGTGTGTGTGTATATATATATATATTTCTCTGAAATTTTTTTCCTTATTTTCTGAGCTTGGGTCCTTTAGCTATATATAAACATCACAAGTCTGGTAAATAAATACTATATTGTACCTAATTTTGCCAATTAGAAAAAAAAAATTTTTCTAATTACTGATTAGAAATACTGATTCTAATTACTGATTAGAAATATTTTTCTAATTACTGATTACTGAGGATTACTGATATTTGTAGAGAGTAAAGAATTGCAAACTGACTGTTATCAGTTTGCTTTTCCCTAACCACACCTGTTCTCTACCTTTTTTACCTTGCTCTGTGCCTCAAGAAGTCTACCTCTATGGAATGCATCTCTCTTACCAGTTCGCGTTGGTTGGGTTTCATCCATGGAAGCCACTTGTAGATTAGAGTACAAGAGGAAAGAAAGTTTCAGGTGTTTCTTTCCTACTCCTTTCTGATTGAGACTTTGGAAGGGGCTGCATTTCTCTGTGACTATAGTTGCTGCCGGTTGGGCTTTCCTCCAACTCCTCCTTCTCCACTTCCTCTTCTTCCTCCTCTTCCTCCTCTATTCCAGCTCCCCCCAAAATTAATGGTTTACTGCTAATGCCAGTCTAGGATCCCTCGTTGTCCCCCTCAGCCTTTTCTGTCCTTCTTAACCTTGCCTGTCCTCTACAAGTAATCGCTTTCCTAACTTCCCTTTATTTGAAACATCTAAGTTGAATTTTGTTTTATTGAAGTTTAACTCTTAAAGAGGTACAGTATGACACATGCCGTGTTCTTTTCTTACTCTAAAATCCAAACACTTATACACAGAACTATACAGTTTATACCCTATACTATAGGCACACAGAGTTCATTAAAGACTGTTATTGATATGTGAAGGAATTAAAGATGTGTGTTTGGGTGCAGAAAATCATAACACATTCAGTAAAAAAAAAATGTAGAATGCATCTTCACTAAACATTCAAGGCTCAAATGGCAAAATGATATCAAATAAAGCAACTATAAATATTCAAAGAAACTGCAAAATTTACCTAAACTGTTAAAAAACAAATAGTATGTGCACTGATTAGAGGACCTGAAGTTACAGCATTGATAGACTGTACAACTCCTGTGTAGGGATGCTGAATAATATGAAGGCCCAGAAAGGACATGGTAGAAATGATTTTCCTGCTAATCTAAAATTTCCACCTTACATTCTCCTGCTCCATCTCCAGCCCCAGCTATTTGTGAAGGAATAAAATAGAATAGATAGTTTAGCTGAAGAAATTGCTGTCTTAATCATATACAAAATTTGGATTTCCTTCTCCTTTTTCTTATCTCAAAATCCTATGAGGAGTTTACTTATAGGATAGGCCATTTAAAAACTACTAATATTTAGAACAGAGTCATTTTCTCCACATCAATTCCCACCCTCCCTAGTACACTTTATGTGATCACGTTCTCCATCTGTATAAAGCAGTAAGCCCTGTTTTTTTTGTTTGTTTTTTTAATTAAGATACACTATTAAGCTCAGATTAAATTAGCTTCTGTGGAATACTGTATCTTATTCTTCAATAAGACTAAAAAGATTTATCTGTGAGAAAGGGATCTGATATAGGTGCCAGCTTCAGGCCCTGCCTTCTAAGAGCTTCTAGTTTAGTTACAAAATGTTACTGTCAGGTGTTCTTTTATTTCACTGAAATTATTTCAGCCCCAATATGTTTTGTGTTGTTTACTTAGTCTAGATTATTACAAAAATATATTGTTATTCTCCCAATATGCAGCTCTTAATATTTCTATTTTATTCTCACTCTGAGAGAATTTGTTACTCTAGCAGGTGTACTACATAGTTTTCTTTCTTTTTTTTCTTCTTCATAGTTTTCAACTTCCAAGCCAGTTCTGATTTATTGGGAATGGTTTCTAGTGTGCTGACTTAAGCAATCTGAGGCTGAGTGGGAAGGTCTGCCAATACTGATTGCCAAAGCCTGTAAATAGTACCCCTGTGGAGAGTGACAGCATTCTAACTACATGCTTTCCATTCTTACCAAAGGGTCTGATCATGCTACAGTCCTGCCTTATGGAGGTAGAATAGCATAATACTTAAGAATATAGATTTGGAGCCAGTCTTCCCGTTGGTTCACAGCCTAGGGAATTCCTGGGGTGAAATTCAAAACTGGTCCTTGTACATGGAGGGCAAGGAGAGACCCAAGACAGAGGCAGACCATTCCTGTTTAGCAGGTGGCAGGTTTAATAAACAAGGGAACTTACACACAAGGCTTATCATGGGTGGCCACAAGACAAGTAGATCTCCACAATTGTCTATAAGAATGTTAAAAGTTTGTATAGAGGTTTTATGGGGTTTAATCATAAATACCATCCAGAAGGTCTCAATAACACCTTACTCTTTCAAAGTTACATCATTGAAAGAGCTCTGGCTATGGGAACCGTGGGCAGAATGTACCTTCCAAAGGCAAGGGAGACAGTGAGGAACCTCTGATTGCCCAGGTCCGGCTCACAACAATTGGAGGTCATATCCTCTCAAGAACCTCTCCAAAGCTTCTTGAATCCAAAATCTGGCTCCATCACTTACTAGTTCTGTTGAGTTCAGCCCTATCATTCAATATCTCTTCATGTTCTTCATCTTAAAAAGGACAATAATACTGGTATCAATTGGAGATGGTTGTTATAAGGATTAAATTAGTTAATATGTATAAAGCATTTAGAATGTAGTAAGTGCTTTGTTAAGTGTTTGCTGTTATTACCATTCAGATGATTTGTCTGCCATTTTCTGTCTTTCATGTTGAAACTATCAGGAAATCATGAATGATTTTCTTTTTCTTCAAATTCTCTACTCAGCAGAGCCTTGCCTATTTTCTAAGACCTATCTTCAATGCTAACTTCCCAGATCACACAGTCACAATCAAACATCTATTTGTTGGGTATTTGGAAGAGTTTATTTCCAGTTCCATTTCAAGTAGCTATTATATTCTCTTTTGTACTTTTATAGTACTGCTATTCAGAGCCTTTTCCTCCTCTCACTTTCACTTCAGTTTCAATTATGTTGTAACATTCCATGCTATGATCATGCTTTTTTCTTAACAATTGTGTTACTTACTACCTTCTCTGAGGCATGACATTGCTGCTCATTTGTTTGTATCATTAAGCCATAATCCAATCAATGTGTAGGCAATAATCAGGAATATGTTTCAAATATGGTATTAGCCTATTGCAACTGGCTCATTGCCTTGTGCAGCCTCTGTTCTCAAGTTGGGTTATTATCTGAGGCCCAGTCTAGTTTTCCAAGGATTGTGTCCAGTATAAACTGAACTATCTTGTGATTTTTTTCTGATACTACAGACTAAAAAATGTTATTAACTTTGCCACAACAGGTAACTGCATATTATACAACTGATTTTTTTTTCTCTATCAATGTTCAGGCAGCATTTACTGTAACACTTTGAAAGTGTCAGAAAAATTGTTTGTCACTAGAAAAAATTTTCTTAGTCGACCTTGAACTTACTATTAATTTCTAAATCTCTGCATTGTCATCCAGACTTTGAAATGTTTGCCTTCTAATTACTGTAGCATTTCTTCTATCAAAACTTCTCAGGTGGGAGGTGCTTCAAGATGGTGGAAGAGTAAGACACGGAGATCACCTTCCTCCCCACAAATACATCAAAAATACATCTACGTGTGGAACAACTCCTACAGAACACCTCCTGAACGCTTGCAGTGGACCTCAGACCTCCCAAAAGGCAAGAAACTCCCCATGTACCTGGGTAGGGCAAAAGAAAAAAGAAAAAAACAGAGATGAAAAAATAGGGACAGGACCTGCACCTCTGGGAGGGAGCTGTGAAGGAGGAAAAGTTTCCACACACTAGGAAGCCCCTTCACTGGTGGAAATGGGGGGTGAGCCGGGGGGGGAAGCTTCAGAGCCACGGAGGAGAGTGCAGCAGTAAGGGTGAAGAGGGCAAAGCAGAGAGATTCCCTCACAGAGGATGGGTGCCGACCAGCACTCACCAGCCTGAGAAGCTTGTCTGCTCAGCTGCCTGGGCGGGTGGGGGCTGGGAGCTGAGGCTCGGACTTCAGAGGTCAGATCCCAAGGAGAGGACTGGGGTTGGCTGCGTGAACACAGCCTGAAGGGGGCTAGTGCGCCACAGCTAGCTGGGAGGGAGTCTGGGAAAAAGTCCTGAACTGCCTAAGAGTCAAGAGACCATTGTTTCAGGGTGCGTGAGGAGAGGGGATTCAGAGCACCGCCTAAATGAGCTCCAGAGATGGGCGCGAGCTGTGGCTATCAGCACAGACACCAGAGGTGGGCATGAAATGCTAACGCTGCTGCAGCAGCCACCAAAAATCCTTCGTGTAAGCACAGGTCACTATCCACACCTCCCCTCTCGGGAGCCTATGCAGCCCACCACTGCCAGGGTCCTGTGATCCATGGACAACTTCCCTGGGAGAACACACAGCACGCCCCAGGCTGTTGCAATGTCACGCAGGTCTCTGCCACCACAGGCTCACCCCACATTCCATACCCCTCCCTCTCCCCAGCCTGAGTGAGCCAGAGCCCCTTAATCAGCCGCGACTTTAACCCCATCCTCTCAGGGTGGTGAACAGACGCCCTCAGGCAACTTACAGGCAGAGATGGGGCCAAAACCAAAGCTGAACTCCAGGAGCTGTGCAAACAAAGAATAGAAAGGGAAATCTCTCCATGCAGCCTCAGGAGCAGTGGATTCAATCCCCTCAGTCAACTTGATGTACCCTACATCTGTGGAATATCTGAATACACAATGAATCATCCCAAAATTGAGGTGGTGGAATTTGGGAACAATGTAGACTTGGGATTTGCTGTATGTGACTGACTTGTTTCTGATTTTTATGGGTTTTTTTAGTATAGTTTTTAGTACTTGATATCCTTGGTGGATTTGTTTATTGGTCTGGCTGCTCTCTTCTTTTTCTTTTATTACTTAAATTTTTTTTTATTTTAATAATTCTTAAATTTTAATAATTTTATTTATTTATTTTTCTTTCTTTTTTTCTCCCTCTTCTTCTTAGCTGTGTGGCTGACAGGGTGGAGGTGCTCTGGCCTGTTGTCAGGCCTGAGCCTCTGAGGTGGGAGAGCCGAGTTCAGGACATTGGATGACCAGAGACCTCCCAGACCCATGTAATATCAATCAGGAGGAGCTCTCCCAGAGATCTCCATCTCAACACTAAGACCCAGCTCAACTCAATGGCCAGAAAGCTCTAGGGCTGGACACCCCATGTCAAACAACTAGCAAGATAGGAACACAACTCCACCATTAGCAGAGAGGCTGCCTAAAATCATACTAAGTTCACAGACACCCCAAAACACACCACCGGACGTGGCCCTGTCCATCAGAAAGACAAGATCCAGCCCCACCCACCAGAACACAGGCACGAGTATCCTCTACCAGGAAGCTTACACAAGCCCCTGAACAAAACTTACCCACAGGGGGCAGACACCGAAAACAGCAGAAACTATGAACCTGTGGCCTGTGAAAAGGAGACCCCAAACACAGTAAGTTAAGCAAAATGAGAAGACAGAGAAATACGCAGCAGATGATGGAACAAGGTAAAAACTCACCAGACCAAAGAAATGAAGAGGAAATAGGCAGACTACCTGAAAACAATTCAGAGTAATGATAGTAAAGATGATCCAAAATCTCGAAAATAGAATGGAGAAAATACAAGAAAGGTTTAACAAGGACCTAGAAGAACTAAAGAGCAAACAAACAATGATGAACAACACAATAAATGAAATTAAAAATTCTCTAGAAGGAATCAATAACAGAATAACTGAGACAGAAGAACGGATAGGTGACCTGGAACATAAAATAATGGAAATAACTACCACAGAGCAGAATAAAGAAAAAAGAATGAAAAGAATTGAGTACAGTCTCAGAGACCTCTGGGACAACACTAAATGCACCAACATTCAAATTATAGGGGTCCCAGAAGAAGAAGAAAAAAAGAAAGGAACTGAGAAAATATGCAAAGAGATTATAGTTGAAAACTTCCTTAACATGAGAAAGGATATAGCCAATCAAGTCCAGGAAGTGCAGAGAGTCTCATAAAGGATAAACATGGAAAGACACATATTAATCAAACTATCAAAAATTAAATACAAAGGAAAAATATTGAAATCAGCAAGGGAAAAGCAACAAATAACATACAAAGGAATACCCATAAGGTTAACAGGTGATCTTTCAGCAGAAACTCTGCAAGCCAGAAGGGAGTGGCAAGGCATATTTAAAGTGATGAAAGGGAAAAACCTGCAGCCAAGATTACTCTACCCAGCAAGGAGCTCATTCAGATTCGATGGAGAAATTAAAAGCTTTACAGACAAGCAAAAGCTAAGAGAATTCAGCACCACCAAACCAGCTTTATAACAAATGCTAAAGGAACTTCTCTAGGCAGGAAACACAAGAGAAGGAAAAGACCTACAATAACAAACCCAAAACAATTAAGACAAAAAACCTGTATGTGGAAAACTATAAGACACTGATGAAAGAAATTAAAGATGATACAAACAGATGGAGAGACATACAATGTTCTTGGATTGGAAGAATCAACATTGTGAAAGTGACTATACTATCCAAAGCAATCTACAGATTCAATGCAATCCCTATCAAATTACCACTGGCATTCTTCACAGAAGTAGAACAAAATATCTTAAAATTTGTATGGAGACACAAAAGACCCCGAATAGCCAAAGCAGTCTTGAGGGAAAAAAACGGAGCTGGAGGAATCAGACTCACTGACTTCGGAATATAGTACAAGGCTACAGTAATCAAGACAATATGGTACTGGTGCAAAAACAGAAATATAGATCAATGGAACAGGATAGAAAGCCCAGAGATAAACCCATGCACATATGGTCACCTTATCTTTGATAAAGGAAGCAAGAATATACAGTGGAGAAAAGACAGCCTCTTCAATAAGTGGTGCTGGGAAAACTGGACAGCTACATGTAAAAGAATGAAATTAGAACACTCCCTAACACCATACACAAAAATAAACTCCAAATGGATTAAAGACCTAAATGTAAGGTCAGACAGTATCAAACTCTTAGAGGAAAATGCAGGAAGAACACTCTGCAAGGTCTTTTGTAATCCACCTCCTAGAGTAATGGAAATAAAAACAAAAATAAACAAATGGGACCTAATGAAACTTAAAACCTTTTGCAAAGCAAAGGAAACTACGAACAACACAAAAAGACAACACTCAGAATGTGAGAAAATATTTGCAAATGAATCAACAGACAAAGGATTAAGGTCCAAAATATATAAACAGCTCATGCAGCTCAATATTAAAAAAACAAACAACCCAATCCAAAAATGGGCAGAAGACCTAAATAGACATTTCTCCAAAGAGGACATACAGATGGCCAAGAAGCACATGAAAAGATGCTCAATGTCACTAATTATTAGAGAAATGCAAATCAAAACTACAATGTGGAATCACCTCACACTGGTCAGAATGGCCATCATCAAAAAATCTACAAACAGTAAATGCTGGAGAGGGTGTGGAGAAAACGGAACCCTCTTGCACTGTTGGTGGGAATGTAAATTGATACAGCCACTATGGAGAACAGTATGGAGGTTCCTTAAAAAACTAAAAATAGAATTACCATATGATCCAGCAATCCCACTACTGGGCATATACCCAGAGAAAACCATAATTCAAAAAGACACATGCACCCCAATGTTCATTGCAACACTATTTACAATAGCCAAGTTATGGAAGCAACCTAAATGCCCATTGACAGATGAATGGATAAAGAAGATGTGGTACATATATACAATGGAATATGACTCAGCCATGAAAAGGAATGAAATTGGGTCATTTGTAGAGACGTGGATGAATCTAGAGAGTGTCATACAGTGAAGTAAGTCAGAAAGAGAAAAACATATATCGCATATAAACACATATATGTGGAACATAGAAAAATGGTACAGATGAACCGCTTTGCAGTGCAGAAATTGAGACACAGATGTAGAGAACAAACATATGGACACCAAGTGGGGAAAGCAGCGGTGGGTGGGGGTGGTGATGTGATGAATTTGGAGAATTGGATTGACATGTATACACTGATGTGTATAAAATAGATGACTAATAAAAAAACAAACAAAAATTAATTTGTATCATAATTTTTAATGCTGTTACTGTATTCTATTGATCAGGAAGACTACAGTTTGTTTAACCAATTCTTTTCATTCATTTAGGTTGTTTAAAATTATTTGTTGCCATAAAAATACTCTGCAATCCACAGGAATTATAAATATCACAGCCCCAAAATCAATAATGTAAATTTAATCAGGAGGCAACATCAAACAGACCCAAACTAAAGAATCTACAAAATAACTAACCTGAATTCTTCAAAACTGTCAATATTAGCAAAGGTAAAGATAGGTTCAGGAATGATCCCACAATTTAGGATATTAAAAAAAGAGAAATGATGACTAATTCCAATGCAAGAACTTAGATTGCATTGTGGAGTGAAAAGAAATAGCTATAAAAGGCATTACTGGGATATGTATTAGTTCTCTATTGCTACATAACAAATAACCCCCAAATTTAGCAGCTTAAAAGAGTAAACATTTATTATCTCATCATTTCTCTGGATCAGGAATTTGAGAGAAATTTAGGCTAGGTAGTTCTGGTTCAAGATCCCTCATTACCTTTTAGTTGTTACTTAGTTGTAATTGTTTCTAGATCATCTAAAGACTGAGCTAGAGTATATTTATGTATACTAACCAATGTGATACACATATACCTATAATTATTTCTGTATCTATCCATCTGTATATTTATATTAAGCTAAACAAGAGTTCATACTGATGTCTGATTTTAATTCAGTTTCAAAGTTATTAGGTCAATCTACCCCCTTCAGTGCAAATATACTATACATTTGTAATGCTGTTGGATTCATTTGACACAGTTTGCATTCTATCTTGGCTTTCCCCAACATCGTGTTTGGTTTTTTTTAAAATTTTGCATACATTTAAGTTCACTCTGTGTGATATACTTGTTCCACGGATTTTGACCACCCCAGTATCATACAGGACAAATCTAGCACCCTAAAATTTCCCCAGTACATTTCCACTGTAGTCAATCACTCCACCTTCCACCAACTCCTTGCAAACTCTGATTTATTTTCTAACCCTAGAGTTTTGCCTTTTCCAGAGTGTCACATTGGAGTCTGGTTCTTTCACTTAGAAAAATCAATTTGAGATTCATACATGATGTTTCATGAATCAGTTACTCGTTCCTTTACATCACAGACTAGTACTCCAATCTGTGGATGGATCACAGTTTGTTTATCCATTCCCCAGTCAAAGAGTATTCGGGTTGTTTCCAGGTTTTACCAATTATGAACAGGTTGCTGTAAACATGGGTTTTGTGTGAACATAAGTATGCAATTAACTTGAACAGACTTCTAGGAATGCTTTGCTGGACCATAGGGTAAATCTATGTATAATTTACAACAAACTCCCAAACTATCTTTCAGGGTGGTACCACTGACATTTCTACCAGTAATGAATGAGAGTTTCTGTTGTTCCACATCATTGTCAGCATTTGTTATTGTCAGGTTTTTAAAAATTTTTTTGACATTTTTAATAATTGTACAGTGGCATCTCATTGTAGTTTTAAATTGCTTTCCCGTAATGACAAATGATGTTAAAGCATCATTTCATGAGTTTATCTGCCATCCATATATCTCCTTTGGTGAAGTGGCTGTTCAAATCTGTAACTTATTTAAAAATTTTAAAGCTTGTTTTCTTGCTGCTGAGTTTTATAAGATGATTATATGTTTTCTATACAAGTTTTTTTTTTTTTTATCAGAGATGTGATTTGCAAATATTTTCTCTGAGTCCATGGCTTTTTCTCTTAAAGAGCAAAATACTTTAATTTTGATATAGTCCAATTTATCAATTTTTTTCTTTCATGGATTGTTCTTTTTGTTTGTAGCTAGAAGCGTCATCAAACCCAATGTTATATATATGCTTTCTATATTTTCTTCTTAAAGTTTTATGGTTTTATGTTTTATATTTAAGTCTATGATCCATTCTGAATTAGTTTTGTCCAAGATGTGAGATATGTTTTTAGGTTGTATTTTTTTTTTAACATATGCTTGTCCAATGATACAACATCATTTGTGAAATGACAGGCCTTTCTTAATTGATTTACTAAAAGTTATATTTTTAATAAATTATATAGGATCTTTAGAAGCAGAAAAAAATATCTGATGTTTGATGATATACGTATTAATTTCCTAGGACTTCCATAGCAAATTACTATAAACTGGGTGGCTTAAAACAACAGAAATTTATTATCACAGTTCTGTAGGTCACGGTACAAAATCAACATGTCGGCAGTGTTGATTCCTTCTTGAGCCTCTGAGGAAGAAGTTGTTCCGTGCCTCTTTCCTAGCTTCTAGTGGCTGCCAGTAATCCTTCTCTTATAGATGCATCACTGCAGTCTCTGCTCTGTCTTCATATTGCCTCCTTCTCTGTGTGATCTCCCCTTTTCTTCTTTTATAGGGACACTTGCTGTTGGAGTTAGGGCTCAACCTAATGCAGGATGATCTCATTTTGAGTTTCTTAACTTAATTACATCTATAAAGCCCTTCACCCAAATAATGTCACATTAACAGCTTCCCAGTGGACATAGCTTTTTTTTTTTTTTTAAGCGGTGGTCGGGGGAGGCACCATCCAATCTACTATAGTTCATACTGGGAATATTGATGATGGAGTCAAATTTAGTCTTGCATTATTAGAATATTCAGAGAGAGGCTGATTATTCTACTACATAGTAGACTGGAAGTAATTTTTTAATGCTATTTTGCAATTTTGTTTATCTATCTCTTCTGCCCAACAACAAATGCCCGCCATTCCAATTATTCAAATACACAAAAAACAAGTGTCTTGCATATCAAAGGAAAAATTATATGTTTTGTGACCACAAGTTAAAATGAATTTGTGTTATAAAGATATTTATTTAATGAGAAAAAGACAAATATTTTGATAAGATGACAGAGCAGAAGATAGGTTTTATGATATCCCAAATTTATACACAGAATCAAACAGAATAAGTATAACAGACACATTTTTTAAAATTACTGACAACACAAAGTAAATGATAAGCAATTTCATGAACTCCAAAATATTAGCAAATAGACAAACCACCCTCCCTTACAAGACCATGAAGAATCAAGCCAGTATGAAGCAAAGACAACAGGGCTTCTTGTGGTTTTAAGAATGAGAAAAACCTTCAGCTTCCCGATAGGAAGTCACTAGAAAGTGTAGCAAGGCCCATCGACAATAGCAACTAAAATTGAGAATGAATATTAATCCAGTTTGGAGAATTGTGGTATCTTGGATGAGATCCTAGATCAGAAAAAGAACACTGGGTAAAAACTAAGGAAATCTGAATAAAGCATAAACTTAGCTAATAACAGTGTACCAATATTGGTTCATTAGTTGTGAAAAATGTACCATACTATTGTAAGATGCTAATAGGGAAATCTGGGTGTGGAGTATACAAGAAATCTCTGTACTATCTGCTTAATTTTTCTATAACTCTAAACTGTTCTAAAATAAAAAGTTTATTTAAAAGAAGGAAAACCATGTGTTGCTTCTGCTTTCTCACATTATTTCTGAGTTTTCAATTTTTTTTTTTTTTTAATATACAAGGAGAAATGCTATATGGTTCCCTGGGGAGGCAGGGCTACTTTTATTTTTATTTTTTAATTTTTTTGACTTTGTTGGGTCTTTGTTGCTGCGCTGCACGTGGGCTTTCTCTAGTTGTGGCGAGTGGGGCATACTCTTCATTGTGGTGCACGGGCTTCTCATTGTGGTGGCTTCTTTTGTTGCAGAGCACGGGATCTAGGTGTGTGGCCTTTTGTTTCTGATCCTCTATAATATCTGTTGTTTTTCAGTAGTTGTGGCACACGGGCTCAGTAGTTGTGGCTCGTGGGCTCTAGAGCACAGGCTCAGTAGTTGTGGTGCATGGGCTTAGCTGCTCCACGGCATGTGGGATCTTCCCAGACCAAGGAACGAACCTGTGTCCCCTGCCTTGGCAGGTGGATTCTTAACCACTGCGCCACCAGGGAAGCCCTCAGTTCTTTATTTAAATAAATTCTGGATGTTTTTTAAGAGCAGTTCTGGAGAAGTTCTATTTCTTAGAGCAGTTTTAGGTTCACAGCGAAACTGAGTAGAAGGTAGAAAAATTTCCCATGTGCTCTGTGCCCTCACACATGCATAGCCTCCCCCATTATCAATATACCCGCCAGAGTGGTAGATTTGCTATAACTGATGAACCTACATCCATACATCATTATCACCTAAAGCCTAAAGTTTAGAGTTCACTGTTGAGTTTGGAAAAATGTACCCACCATTATAGTATCTTACAGGGTAGTTTCACAGCCCCTTATTTCTAATTTTTTTTAAATTAACATTGTATTTAAAGTAATATTCATTTTTTAATCAAAGTGTATATATATATAATTAAAAGATAAATGACATACAAGATTTTAAAACTCCTTTCAACTTGAATTCCAACATGGACAAACATGTCAAGGAATTTGTCAGTTCCCCAACCCCTTGGAGACTTCCTTCATAGTATCTCTGTTCTTCTCCAGTCTGGACAGAATTTTCTCAAGGCTGCTGCATGGCTCTCACTCTGGAATCCTTTTTCAATATTATCTTGGGATGCTTTCCAATTTCTTCCTTTTCTAAAAAAATTTTTTTAATTTAATTTTATTTATTTTTTTATACAGCAGATTCTTATTAGTTATCTATTTTATACATATTAGTATATATTTGTCAATCCCAATCTCCCAATTCATCCCATCACCACCACCCCCATCACCTTCCCCCCTTGGTGTCCATACATTTGTTCTCTACATCTGTGTCTCAATTTCTGCCCTACAAACCGGTTCATCTGTACCATTTTTCTAGGTTCCACATATATGTGTTAATATACGATATTTGTTTTTCTCTTTCAGACTTACTTCTCCCTGTATGACAGTCTCTAGATCCATCCACATCTCTACAAATGACCCAATTTCATTCCTTTTTATGGCTGAGTCATATTCCATTGTATTTATGTATCACATCTTCTTTATCCATTCATCTGTCGATGGGCATTTAGGTTGCTTCCATGACCTAGCTATTGTAAATAGTGTTGCAATGAACATTGAGGTGCATGTGTCTTTTTGAATTATGGTTTTCTCTGGGTATATGCCCAGTAGTAGGATTGCTGGGTCATATGGTAATTCTATTTTTAGTTTCTTAAGGAATATCCATACTGTTCTCCGTAGTGGCTGTATCAATTTATATTCCCACCAACAGTACAAGAGGGTTCCGTTTTCTCCACACCCTCACCAGCATCTGTTGTTTGTAGATGCTTTCTGATTTCTGTTCTTTGTTGAATTGTATGTTTCCCTAATTCTATGCCTTCCTCTTTGTTGGCCTACTTCATTTTTTTTTTTCTGGGATCCATGTTCCTGTAAGTTTTAGAGAAATAATTAAATGGGGAGTAAACATTGAGATATTGCATCTGTGAAAATTTCTCTGTTTTATCCTCATACTTGTTTGAAAATTTGACTGATTGAAGAATAAGTTGTTATAAATCATTTTTTCTCAGAAATTTTTATGACATTGTTTAATTATTTTTTAGGTTCTAATATTACTTTTGTGAAGTTTAGTTCCATTTTTGTTTCTGATCCTGCTATAATATCTGTTGTTCTTCCCCTTGGAAATCTTTTAACATCTTCTCTTTACCTCTGATATTTAAAAATTTCCCCATGGTGTACCTCAATGGGATTTTTAAACTCATTGATTTGCACTGTTTCATGCTCTTCAACAATGATTTTTTTCTTTTATTATGATTATTTTTCAATTTCCTCTATCCCCTTTATCTTCTCTTTCTTGAATTCCTACTGTGCAGATGTAAAACCTCCTACTAATTTTTGGTTTATTCCTGAATAATTCTGGAAAGTCACTGGGTTTGGAGTGAGAGTAAAGGACAGGGAACAACCAATAGCAGAATTTGTTGAATGTCTGTAAAAAGAAATATTTGACCCCTCAGATTCCAACTTCTGTCTGATGCATACTGGTAATTACCCCTCTCTCACAATATTAAGAGATGGAGGTTTTATTCTCTGCAGAAATGGAGCCAGAGAAGTTCTAGATATTTTATATTAGGTTTGTTGAAGAGTGGGGGTAATAAGGGAAATTTTATAGTCTCAAGAATGGGACTTCAAGCACTTGTCCCTTATCAGCTCCTGGAATGCCAGATGGGATTCTGCAACACAATTGGCTTTTTTCTCAGCATCTCCATTTCCATGTGATTAAGTTTTAATTCCCCTATACATTTTGCTTTTGTTGTGCTTTGCATCATGCAATTTTATACCATTTTAAAAAATTCCCTTAATTTCAATGAGATTTCAGGAGACATGTTCAAAATCTTAAATTTATATTAGTTGTATATTTTAAGCCAACAAACGTCAAACACAAGGGCTTACATCATAGGTGTAATGTTTATTTATCTTATGCTATAGATAAATTTAAAGGAAAGTGAAAAACTGAGAAATATAGCTTTTAAAAAAATGTGGGGAATACACCTAAAAAGAGCAGGAAGTCCTAAATCGAAAATCCTTGTCCTATTTTTCCTACTGTAATCCCTCTTAGAATATTCTTCTCTCTGACTATTTTTTCGCTCTACTTTCTTTAGTTCTCCTTCATCAAACGTTTCTTTAATTTTAACAAACTGATATTTCTGAGCCTACAAGAGAATGTTCCAGATGTACACAAAGCCCCCTCTGATAAACACTGAACAACTTCCAGGAGTATAGGTTTTACTGCAGTTGACTAGGATAAGAAGAACACTACTTTATAATAAAACAAACATATATAACAAAATTAAAATTTTACTTATGTTTTCTGATAAAACACAAAACCTTCAAAGGATTTTTATGATTGTCCATGTTCCTAGAATCTCCCGGTTATATGAATTCTAACTTTTCTGGCCTCAGGCATGTGAAGAGAGAGCTTTGAGAAACTGCCAGAGGAGCTAAAATAGTTGTTAGAATTGGGCCCTCCAAGGGGTCATAAAATCTTTCATGGCAAATAAAAATCTCTGAAGAAATTCTCCTGTCAGGACATTCATTGTTTACATGAGCAAAAGCAGAGTTCAACGCTACTCCGAACACAATGTTTCTCTGAAATGTATTACAAAAGATCTCTAGGGTTGTCTCTAAGGCAGACAGAGTTATTCCTCATTTTCAATCAGACAGTGGATTAAATCAGAGTCCCATGAATAAGAATAATTATGCTCTGTGAGAATTTTCCAAAATATATGTACTAATTTCCTTGCAGTCTTGCACACAATCAATGGTTTACATATTAACGATAGAAGGGTATGTGTATGCCCAACTTTTCATCTGAATCAAATGCTATACTTTACTATCTGTAAAACATCATAAAATAAATCTAATACATTAATTATAGGCTGTGTTATTAGGGTATGAGTTGTCATGTACAATAGCCAACAACACAGTAAAAATCATCACATAGTAAATCATACTGCCTTATTTTGTAATTTGAATCTTTCTATTGTTTTCTTTGTTTTTGTTTCACTGTTTCACTGCCTATTAGTTCTTGTTTAAGTTTAAACACATGCAGCACAAAGAAATAATAGGGAAATTGGAATTTTAAAAAAAGTGTTGATGAGAAAAACTGAAAAGTTTGAGTGGGTAGGTATAGGAGACATCAAATTAAATTAAAGTGGGTGTTTTGGTAAAACCAGGCAGGGCTCTTGAATTATTACCATGGCTGGATTGAGAATGTACACTATAGCTAGTTGGCCAAGAAAAGGCAGTATTTCTGAGCAAAGAGTGACAAACAGATGAAAAATAAACCATAAGCCATTCAGTAGGGCTCTATGGTGATGTCATCTCTGAGCCTCAGAATAAAAAAGGAGTTGAAAAGTTAGTCAACTCTTGGTACTATTCTTTTAAGACTCTTGACTTCCATAACAGTATATCTTCTCATTTTCTTCCTACATCTTCAGCAGCTGCTTCCTTTCCAATACTTTTGCTGGTGATTCCATATCTTTTTCACATCTTGAGCTCTTAAGCTTTCACCTCATCTCATCTCTTTCTTCATTGTCTTGGTTTTAGGAATTATCTATATATCACAGACTCACAGATTTTTTTATCTCCAGTACAAAACTTACTTCTGAGCTCTTGACCTGATGACTCAGCTGCTTTCTTCATATCTTCACTTAGATGACTCAAAGGTATCTCAAACTTAATATGTCCAAAATTAAAATGAATTTTCCACATCAAATTTATCCATATCTCAGTCTTCTACTGATGAGTAAATCATACCATCATCAATCCAGTTTCCAAAGCCAGAAAAATGGCTTCTTGAGGAATCCCCATCTCCTTTACTCCATATGTAATCATTTTTATTATACCTCTAGAAATATTAAATTTTTTTCTACATCTCTCTATACTTTTTCAATTGAAACCCATAATTTTCACTTGGACTACTGTAACAATTTTCTAACTTATCTTCCTGTTTCATTCATGACCTTCTGCAATCCACAGTTACCCAGTAGCCATAAAAATTTACTTCCAATACTTAAAATGTATTATGTCACTTTCCTTCTCAAAACTTTTCAATTATTTTAAAATACTTCTAAAAAATGTTCACTTTGTTTTTATTTTATTTTATTTATTCATTTTTAGCTGTGTTGGGTCTTCTCTGCTGTGTGCAGGCTTTCTCTAGTTGCGGTGAGCAGGGGCTACTCTTCGTTGCGGTGCATGGGCTTCTCATTGCAGTGGCTTCTCTTGTTACGGAGCACAGACTCTAGGTGCGTGGGCTTCAGTAGTTGCAGCATACAGGCTCAGTAGCTGTGGTTCGTGGGCTCTAGAGCACAGACTCAGTAGTTGTTGTGCACAGGCTTAGTTGCTCCGCGGCATGTGGGATCTTCCCGGACCAGGGATTGAACCCATGTCCCCTGCATTGGCAGGAGGATTCTTAACCACTGCACCACCAGGGAAGTCCCTAAAAAATGTTCACTTTGAAATGTTAAAGTTTGTTTCAATTACTTCATAGCCAATATAAATTCAACAAATACTTATGAATTATCTACAATGAAGCAGGTCAAGTTCTAAACATTGCTGAGAAAATCAAACATTAAAAAAAATTTGCTACTATTTTCAAGCTTACATTCTAGTGAAAATAGCTACTATATTTTGAGTGATTATTATAGACTTTACAATACTCTGTCATATAACTCATTCAATAACCCAATGAGATAATTAAAACTTTTCACATGTATCTTTAACATCAATGCTTTTATATCAGCAAAGCCATATTTTAAGTAGTCTAATACAATTTTATAAAATAATTAATTTATTCAAGAAATATCCATTGAGAAACTACTATGTAATAAACATCTGAACAGCAAAAACAAAAAATCCCTTGTCTTCAATCAGATTATACTCTAGATGTGAAAACTGACAAATTACAAGGTAAATAGATGAAATATATAGTATGTTAGCTGCGAATGCTTCAGAAAAATTTAGAAGGGAGTGAGGAAATTAGAGACAGAGGTTGTATTCAGCTGGTCAGGTAAGACCTCAGTGAGAATAGGATATTTAGTAAAGACCTGGAATGTTGAGGGAATAATCCATTTATAGATCTGTGGAAAGAATGGTGTGGACAAAGGCTTCTAAAATGCAAATACTCTGAGGCAGGAACATACTTTATGTGTTCTTAGAGTGGCAGGAAGATCAATGCAGTTGTAGCAAAGTGAGTTACATAGAGGCTAGTATGAGTTTAAGAAGTCAGAAATATAATATGGTGTCTCGGTTTCCTATGGCTACTGTAAGAAGCACCAAAAACTTAATGGCTTAATGCAACAAACACTTATTGTCTCATAGTTCTGGAAGCTGGAAATCTGAAATTAAGGTACCAGCAGGTCCGGGTTCTCTCTCATCCTCCCCTGGGGCTTTTCTTGTCTTTTACTATCTTCTGATATTTGCCAGCAATCCTTGGCATTCCTTGGTTTATGGCAGCATAACTCCAATCTCTACCTCCATCTTCACATGTTTTCCCTCTGTGTATGTTTCTGTATTCCTCTTTTACCTTCCTATAGGGACACCAGTCATGGATTAGGGCCCACCATAACCAATTATGAACTTTTCTTAACTATTTATATCTGCAAAGACCCTATCTCCAAGTAAGGTCACATTCAATGTCGCTCACTTTTAGGGAGATAATATTCAACCCACAACAGTCCACTGTCTGATGTCTAATAATTCACATCCATTATATGTGAAAAATATATTCATCTCATCCTAACACTTCTAAAAGTCTTAGCCCATTTCAGCATCAAACATCAAGTCACAGATCTAAATGTCAATTCAAAAAAGTCTCAAATCTCATCCCAAGTGAGACTTGCCTCTGCTGTAGGATACTCTGCAGACTGCTGGAACCTCTGCAAGGGAGAGGATGGGCAGTGAACACACAGAAAATTCAAGGCCCAAGCCTTGCCATAACGTTTTGGGAGTTGTTTTGTTGATAAAATGCAAGCCTACCCACCCCCTAAGAATGTGAAAGAGGTACAAGCCTTTGTAGGGATTTGGGGGACTTTTATTCCCCACCTGGTACAGCACTTCCATTCCTTATACCATCTGGTAAAGAAAGGGCATTGTGTGACTGGGGATCAGAGCAACAAGCTGTCTTTGAGAAAGCAAAAATACTAGCAAAACAGATGAAAGCTCTGGGCATCTCCCAAGCAGGGATGCCATTTGAGTTAGGTTAGACATGTCTGCAACTCCAGAAGGTATGGGTTGGGCACAGAAGCAGAGAGTATCAGCTAGGTACTCTCTCCTAGGTTTTGGTTCCAGCTCCAGAAGGGGGCAGAAACCTGATATACCCCCACAGAGCAACAGCTCCTAGCAGTGTACAGGTGCTCCTCGAGGTAGAACTTCCCACAAAGCAATAGCAGTAAGAACTTCCCTTCCTATCAAGAGGTCAGTTGAGAACATATTCCATCGACCTACTTCTGTCACTGCGCAAACTCCCTCTTTGACTACGAGGTATGCCTATTTGCAGCAGAGGAGCACCATGTCTGCCAGCCAACTATCTCTAGAAATGCAGGTGCTACTAGGCCCAGTAGAGTATGTAGACCCTCCAAATGCCCCCATCCTTACCTCTGTGGTGACTCCTGTGGTCTGTAAGAAGGGAATGGGAAAAATTTCCACTAATGCCTGGTATACTGATGCCTGGGAACAGGAACAAACTGAAGCAGTCAGCAGGCTAAACTCAGAGTGCTCTGGCTGATGATCACTCAATGAGCCTATGAGCCTTGGCTATTAACCCTTTGCACTGACAATTGGGCTGTTCTAAAGGGATTAAACTTCTGGCTTGGACAATGGGAATCTGAGGGCTGGTTGATCATGAATAAGCCCTTGTAGGGTCAAGATATGTGGAAAAATATTTGGGTTTACCCCCAAGAGTCCAAGGTAGTCCTCGCTGTTTCCCATGTCCTGGCTCACATGGTGCTGGCAATCAGGAAGCTGATGCCCTAGCCCAGACACAAACCCTGACAACTGGCCCTTCAGTAGATACAGCAGATTGGATGCAGCACCTGGGTGGGATGGCAAAATGCCAAGGATGCCAGATTGTCTTTGAAACACAGTGACTTTGTTAATGCAGCAACAGCATGTCCCATGTGTAAACAACATCCAAGGCAACTGCCGGAGGAGTCTGGGGTCATCCACCAGAATTCCCATCAGATTGACAAACTGATTATTTTCACTCCCTCCTTCCAAGTAAGGGTTCTAAATATGCCCTGGTTTGTATGGATACTGCATTTGGTCTAACCAAATCTATCCCCTGTCACCACACAAACCAGGCTGCCACTATTAGGGGATTAGAGATGCTGAGTACCATGTACAGATACTCTCCTCAACTAGACAGAGATCAGGGGTCAGACTACAAAGGCCTTGATATACTAAATTGGGAAAAGAACATGACGATGAACGGAGGTTCCATTTTCCCTATAATTCACAAGCAGCTCGGTAAATGGAAAGGAAAAATGGACTATTAAAGGAGCAGATTAAATTACTAACAGGTAAAACCACCTTGGTCAGGTGGACTAAAGTACAGTCCTGGGTTTAACACATTTGAATGATCAACGAGTAGGGCCTATTACCCCATACACTAGGTTGGGGACCCCTGCCAAGACACCCAATGATATAAAGCTATGAAAGTCATGGAAAACAGCTATTGCCCAACTCATACTATGGATCATGTGCTATGTTGCTGAGAACACCAAGCACCATCATGCCTGGGGAAGGAGTTATCTATTGGAGATTGCAATGAGACATCCCACCGGGATGGGTGAGTTACTTTGCACCAGTGGATGAAGGGGAACTACTCAGTCTCCATTGGGATCCTGCTGTCCTGCTACAAGCTGGACCTGTTGAAATGTACTATATTTGGAATGGAACATACACTATCGAGAGAGGAGAAACTGAGCGTCCTCACCTGGCACACCCTGCCCCCAGTCCATATCCTCATGCCTGACCATGTTGCCTTCCCTGGCCAACATGTACAGTATGCACAACCAGGTCAAGTTCCTAAAGCTGCCATCCTCCCTCTCCTCAAGGCCAGATGGACATGTTCTGTTTTCCACTGGTATGATCATTTGACTGCTGTCTTTGTCCCCTCCATTGGCCTGGAGGATGTTATAGCACACATAGAAGCCCTTGCTAAATCCACCCAGCAAACCTTAAATGATAGCCAACAAAACCTGTTCTTACTGAACACTGAAATGTCTCTAATGAGAAAAGCTGTTCTCCAAAATAGGATGGTTTTAGACATTGTTACTGCCTCACAAGGGATGCACCAGTTCCATTTTTTAAACAAAATGTTGTGTGCTCATACTTGATGAGTCTGCTAAATCGTCATCTTTGTTAAATCACATGAGGACACAAGTGAAACCCTGAGTGATCTGACCCCCAGACTAAGGGACAATAAATGAGTGGTTCCAATCATCGGGCTCTTGATGGAAAAAAATGTTACTTATTTTGGGAATCATCATCTTAATCTGAGTTTTCTCTTGCATGTGTCTATGCTGTTGCTGTGGTATCTGCATCCAATGCAGCCAGATAGCCACCAGAGGAGCCAACTCCACGCTAGTGAAGCTTCTTGCTGAGAGCTCAGGGCACACTGAGGAAGAGGGGGGTGTGAGAGATTATAAGAGCTGGTCATGAGTGATGGAGTGTTAGAGGAGGCTATCAAGAGGATGTGACCACTGGTCGACCCTCAAGCTGAAACCAGGAAATTAGAGGCTCCTTACTGTCTCTCCTGTCCTTGGAATGTCAGTTTGCCCACTGTTCCCATAGCCAGAGCCATTACAAAGATGTAGCTTTGAGAGAGAACTCTGTTTCCAAATAAGGTCACATTCTCAGGTCTCACTGATTAGAACTTCCACATATCTTTCATGGGGAACACAACTGAACCCACAACCATATGATGTCATATGTATCAGTTTCATCTCTACCATATATTTGTAATGCTATAGTATACAAAACAGTTAAAGTCTCTGATTTCCTGCAGTTGGCAGTATAAGAGGGTTTTTAGACACAACATAAATATATCATGTATATCCAAATGCAAGGTAAGTGTTTTTTCTTCTGGAAAGATTATTTAATAAGGTCAGTTAATGATAATATTGTTTAAAACACTGTTGGCTTTATAGAATGATCTTTTGGGAAGAGGTAGTGAGATTCTGAATATGAGCAATTGGGTGAAGAGTAGGGCCATTTTCCAAATGAGGGAGCATAGGAGAGAGGAAGGTTTGGGAAAAAGTATCAGGAGACAGGTTGGGCAAGTTAAATTTGAGATACCTACTAGGCATTGATATTGAGTGGGTAGCTATATATAGGAAAATTGAGTTCAGAGTAAAAGTCCAGGCTGGACATATAAACATGGAGTCATCAACACATAATTAAATATTTATAAACATGAGTGTGCTGTTGTGATATAATAAGAAATATATATGTTTAATCTGTATCTCCAGTTCCTGGCACAGAACTCCTAAAACCCTCGGAATTTCCTCAGTGATAGTGGTGAGAGGAGCATTTTTTGTTAATTTAAAATAAGTCCTTTTCAACCCCATTTGAGCTTATGCTAATGAGGCGACCCAGAGAACAAAGGCTGGTTGCCAGAGGAACAACAAAACATGAGACTAGAGGGTTGGAAATGTTATCCTCATCCACTGTCCTCTGGGAAGGAGAGAAGGGCTAAATATTGAATTAATCACCAATGCCTAATAATTTAATCAACCATGCCTATGTAATGAAGCCTCCATAAAACTCCTAAACAATGAGTTTTGAAGAGCTTCTGTGTTGGTGAACACATAGAGGTGCTGGGAGGATGACATACCCAGCAGGGACATGGAAGCTCTGTGCCCCTTCCCACCTTGTGCTATGTACCTCTTGATTTGATTATTTCTCTGTATCTTTTATTATATCTTTTATAATAAACAAATCTAAGTAACTGTTAGTCTAAGTTCTGAAAGCTGTTCCAGAAAATTATCAGATCTGAGGAAGAGATCATGGGAAACCTCGATTTATAGCTAGTTCTCAAAAATACAGAAAGCACAGACTTGCAATTGACATCTGAAATGAGGGCCATCTTGTGGGACTGAGCCTTTAACCTGTGGCCTCTGCACTAATTCTGGATATTTAGTGCCAGAATGAATTAAATTGTAGGACAATAAATTGTTATCCAAGAGAATTGGAGAGAATTGCTTTGTATGGAAAACCCAAACATTTGGTGTCAGAAGTGTCCTGTGGGCAGAGGGGATCAAGTTCATCTTTTAATGAGCCTGGGAGTGATCTTCAAGGGAGTGAGTGTAGACAGAAAATACTGTGATAAAGAGGGATAAAGAGCAAACCCTGAAACACACTGAAGTCCAGTTGAGGAGGTGATAAAAAACAAGAAAAGATCCATCATCTTCAGTTCTTCTCAAGTTGATTCAGTTATAGAAGTTTTTGTCTATTTATGATTCGATTATTCAAAAATTGTCTCAAACCACAAATATCAATTTATTTAATACTCAGAATATTGTTGCATTCCTCAATATGTAGATTTATGTCTATCTGCACTATTATATTGCCTGTCCAGGCAGTCAGAGACTTTAGCTGTTTTCTTTACCATAGCAAAACAAATATGGAGCAGCACCCGGCATGTGCTAGCTATGAGGTCTCAATCATTTTGTAATAAAAATGTAAACAATCTTTATATTGTTAAGTACTATAAATTTCCACTTTATTCACTAGTACTCAATAAACAGAAAAGGCTGGACAAAAATTAAAGATAAAGTACAGTTGACTCTTGAATAACATGGTGGTTAGGTGCAAAACTGCCCCCCCCAATCCCCAAGTTGAAAAATCCCCGTATAATATTTACCTCCCCCAAAGTGAACTACTAATAGACTATTGTTCACTGGAAGCCTCACTGATAACATAGGAAGTTGATTAACACATATTTTGTACATCACATGTGTTATATACCGTGTTCTTACAATAAAGTAAGATAGAGAAAAGAAAATGTTATTAACATAACCGTAAGGAAGAGAAAATACATTTATAGTATTCTACTGTAATTATCCATACTGTAAGTTTACATGGTCTGTTTACAAGATGAATGGTCTGTCAATATTGTCTTACATTACACAAAACACTGTAGATATTCTATGTATTACTAATGCAAGTCATCAAAAATGGTAAGACAATGTGAAAAGGTAATTCATATATTCAAGTATAACGATTAATGTATTGATAATGAAGAAGCAGCAATATGATTGCTTTATGGTGGCCTACTATGATCAATACAATTGCTTCACAGTAGCCTAGCTTATATACTAATAAATGAGTTGTTATAAAATGTTTATGGCATACAATATTATAGTCATGTTCATAAAACAATATTGGAAACATTGTTACATTTTTAAAAAGCCACTTACCTATGTGATAGGCTGATACACAGTTTCTCCAATTATGAGAGAAAGAGAGGCATACTATATAGTAATTTAATTCCTTGAAAGCAGTTACATAGCACATTATTAATTTTATATTAAATATTACTCACCTTATGCCTATGTAAGGATAGGCTTCCACTTCAATACAAGTCTTCCACACGATGTTCAACACAGTGAGCACTTAGGCAATGATAATGATGAGGACACAAAAATATCTCGTACAGCTTTTGCTATACAGCTATTAGATTTTCACATGAAGACTCTGACACACATACACAACAGGTAAGTTTATTAACTGTATGGCATGATGATTATTTACTATTCATTCAGTAGAAGTTGATCATCCCACCATAAAGGTCATTATCCCCCTTGTCTTCACGTTGAGTAGGCTGAGGATGAGAAGGAAGCGGAAGAGTTGTTCTTGCTGCCTCAGGCGGGGAGGAGGTGACAGGGGAGGCCTGAGAGGCAGGCACATTTGATGTAACTTTACAGAAGTACTTCATAATTCTGTCTGCTTTTTTGCTGTTTCATTCTCAAAAAATGTTTCTATAAGGTACCAATCCTCTTTCTCCTGTTTGGTTTAGTTTCAGTGTCCATATCAAAGAAGTATCCAGGCTGTAAAAGCAGTCAAAAGCAATGTTGACTAATCAGAATCCTTTTGCCAGATTGTCTAATGTCAATTTGTTTTCTGCAATGCTTCTTCTATGTCTTCTTCCTCATCGTCTGGCACTGGTTTGGAAGCACTTCTCCACTGTCCTCTGGTGTGGGGTCTGTTAGCTCTTGAATTTCTTCAAGGTAAGTATCTTGAAAACTTTCACCACCACCCCCCACCTTTTCTGCCACATCCACAATCTCTTTCATGATTTCCTTGATCGGCTCTGTCATAAATCCTGTGAAGTCACGCAGGACATCTGAACACAGTTTTCTTGAGGAGAAATTTGTTCTTGCTTGATGGCTTTCACAGCTTTTCTATAACAATGATGGTATCTTCGATGGTGTAATCCTTCTGGACTTTCAGATCAGGGGTCTCTTCCATAGCATTGACAATCCTTTCCATAGAGTACCATGTGGAATGAGCCATTTAGGTCGTTATGACCCCCTGATCTAGAGGCTGAATTAGAGACGTTGTGTTTGGGAGCAAGTAGGCCACTTCAACACCTTCAGTGTTTAATGTACGAGGTTCTGGGTGGCAGGGGCATTGTCTAATATCAAAAGAACTTTGAAAGACAGTCCCTTACTGGCAGCAAGGTACTTCCTGACTTCAGGGAAAAAGCACTGATGGAACCAATCCAGAAAAACCCTTCTTCTACAACCAAACTACTGCTGGCTGGTGTTTATTTTTTCAAAAGTCTGGGGGGAGCAGCTTTATAGATAAGGGCAGTCTGATCATAAACCTGACTGCATTTGCATAAATACAGAGTTTGCCTATCCCTTCTTTCCTGAAATCCTGGTGTTCTCTTCTCCTTCTTACTAATAAATGTTTTTTGTGGTATTTTTTTTTCACCAAAATAGGGAACTTTCATCTGGATTGATAATCTGTTCAAGAAGACATCCTTTCTCCTTAATGATCTTCTTAGTGGTGTCTGGGAACTCGTCTGCTGCCTCCTGGTCAGGAGAAGCTGCTTCTTTTGCTATCTTCACATTTTTTAAGCCAAATCTCTAAAATTAGAAAGAGATACCATCCTTTGCTGGCATTAAATTCTCCAGCTTTAGATCCTTCACCTTCCTTTTGTTTTAAGTTTTCATTTAATCACTTCATTTTTATTGAATTATAATATATTAGGATTATACAGGTATGCCTTTCTTATCCTGCACCCACACAGCAACTGCATTTTCAATACATGATAAAAAGGTATTTCACAAAAAATGCAAGGTTTTTGCACCTGTGACTACTGGTGTAGTGGCAGGGACAGCCTCTCAAATTTTCTTTTCTTTTTTTACCATGGTTCTTAGGCTGGACTCATTTGTCTTGAAGTGGTGGGCAATTTCAGTTGCAGACCTGACTCTACAGTACAAATCAAACAATTCAACTTTTCTTGTAACATCATGACTTTTCTTTTCTTCTTGGGAGCACTTCTAGCATCATTAGTGGTACTTTGTATAGGGCCCATGTTATTATTCAAGGTTTACAGTATTACACTAAACACAATGAAAAATACACAAGAACTGCAGGAGATCACTTTTTTTACTGTGATATGCAATTTACTGAAGAGACAAACTGCTCACATGGAGATGATTAGGGTCACACAGCATTTTAAGTAAATACTTGCAACACTTGAGCTCATCACAATAGCAATAGGAGGTGGCTGCAAAATTATTACAGTAGAACAATGTGCACTGTAGTTAATTTTGTGCTGTTATGTTTAATACTGCGTCTTTATGTTTGTTTATATTTCTCTTGACCTAGAGTGGTGCCCTGTACGGTCTATAAGTGCTTGCGTAATTTCGATAAATTTTAAGTTTTTATAATAGATTTATGTATGTCTTATAGTAGTAAATAATAAAACATACAGTACCTATGTACAGTTTATGAATTCATGATACATCTAGCTTGGTCTTATATTTTTTATATTTCTAGACTACGTGGTTTTTCTGCAATTTTTTTCAAATTGTCGCAAATCTCCACAAAATTTTCCAACATATTTATTGAAAAAAATCCACTTATAAGTGGACCCATGCAGGTCAAACCCATGTTGTTCAAGGGACAACTGTGCATTTTTAATAATAAACTTTTTCATTAAAAATATTATTTTGACCAACAATAGGGATCAGGTGCTCTAAATCTATTCTTAGCTATAGTCTTTAAAAAATGAAGCGTAAAATATTGCTGAATTATTTTTAAACTTATCTAAAAGTCCATGGCAAGATATTCTAGATCATTTGAGTGTCCAGGGATACATCATTATAAAAAAAGCTTGCTGAGACATGAAATTCCTTGTCAAACATCTCATTTGGAGCTCATTCAAAGTAGTACATGATTGAACATTACCAGCAAGGCCTGAAGACAACACGTTTATATTGAACACTGTATGGGTGCATATATACACCCCATGTATAGTAATATAGTAATATTTCAATTCAGTCAATAAAAATCTAAACCTATTTTACCTGACTTGAAAATGTTACCACAGCTTAAACTTCTGTAATGATACAAAAATATTGACACTGGAAAAAGCAATAGTATATGACCAGACTATTTTTGTTTATATTTTATATTTGGTTCATGTAATTTGTAAACACAGAATTAAGGGTTAATGATGCATATTAGAAACCAAATAGTTCTATTATTTGAATCAAAAAACAATAGGCTGGGGCTTCCCTGGTGGTGCAGTGGTGGAGAGCCCGCCTGCCGATGCAGGGGACACGGATTCGTGCCCCAGTCTGGGAAGATTCCACATGCTGCGGAGCGGCTGGGCCCGTGACCCATGGCCGCTGAGCCTGCGCATCTGGAGCCTGTGCTCCGCAACGGGAGAGGCCACAACAGTGAGAGGCCCGCGTACCGCAAAAAAAAAAAAAAAAAAAACAATAGGCTTAACATCTAATGATAGACACATTTCTTAAATGCCTCAAACTATGGCTATAGTACAAGAAGAAAAATAGTTTTTATCTACCTTAATAATGGAACTGAATGATCTAGCAAATAAAATATTCCACCTAGTTGTTAAGGGCAGAACTGTGTTGCCCTCAAGTTCATATGTTGAAGCCCTAACACCCAGTACCTCAGAATGTGATTGTATTGAAGATAGTGTCTTTAAAGAGGTAATTAAATTAAAAAATGAGGTCTTTGGGGGCAGGCCTAATGCAATCTGACTGGTGTCCTAATAAGAAGAGGAGATTAGGATATGTGAAAACACACTAGGGATGTGCACGCACAGAGGAAAAAGCATGTGAAGATACAGGTGGCCATCTGCAAGTCAAGGAGAGAGACCTCAGAATGAAATCTTAGACATTTAGCCTCCAGAACTGTGAAAAATAAACTTCTGCTTTTTAAGCCACCCAGTCTGTCATATTTTGTTATGGCAGCCCTAGAAAACTAATACACTGGTAAAGATTTTTCCAGTATGTAATCACAAGTTCTCAAGAATTACAAAAGAAGAAAAAGTGCTTAACACTAAAACCATACCAAATATAATTCAATTTGTGATAGTTTAAAAGAAATTTTATACACTGAAAAATCTGAAGTTATAATTATCAGAATGAATTATTACAACATTTCAGAAGTAAATGCTATCTGAGAGCATTCCCCCTGACAGAATATAAAATACAAAAGATTTTAGACTTTTTACTTTATTTTAAAATATTGAGTCTTAAAAAAAGCAATTAAAATAATCACCTCATTGTGAATGATTTAGCACTAAATTCTAATGATAAATTTCATTTACTATTAAATAGGAAAAATGTAGTATAAACTGTTGAAAAGTTTGATAAACTATATAATTAAAATATTTTATTTTTCTTTATTAAATATTTTAGAGATAAATTTACATTTGATTACATCATAGAAGGCATAATAAGCATATGCTTATTATTTTCCTAATGTCATCTGTGGATAATAGCAAAAACAGTATAAATGCAAATTTTAATTTTATATTCTTATTAACTTTGTATAAAATATTGTGCACAATCATTGGAATATTTTAAAGCTATTACAGCTTGCTCTCTTTCTCTTCTTCTCTCTCTCATTTTTTTCTCTTTCTCAGTACTCCTTGGGAAGTGCCTCAAGGAATTCCTTATTTTGTTTTAGGAGTCAATTTAATGTGCTATGTTTTCTAAACATTTTTAAAGTAAAACTGACTTTTTTCAAGGATTTTATTTGTTTTTTGTATTTACCCAAGCACAGTTTGTTATTTTACCTTTTCTGTGAATATCTTATATAATATTTTACAGCTCTTATCACACTGAAAAATAAGTATTTACATTGTTGACGTTCCTTTTCAATGTAATTGTCTCAGTTCTTAGTTCTGTGCATGGTCACTATAGTAAGATCTTACTGAATTAAAGACTTGTTCAAAGAGAAAAAAATGGATTTTAATAAGGTAAATACAAATGTTTATGATACTGTGCTATGTTTTGACTAACTTTTACTGAATATTTATAAAATACACATAGAACACATAGTGTTTCAGATATAACCATATAGATGTATACAGAGAATGACAAACTAGGATGGGACAGAAGTGATAGAGGCAAGAGCTCTAGAGAATGCCTTGTATGATCAGACAATAGCCAAAAGTACTATAAAGAATGAAATAATATGTTATCTCTTCTTATCTAATCACAAGCCAACATTATCATATACATGGAAAATATATCTGCATATATAAATATAGTATATTTACATAGACACATACATGTGTGTTTATACAAATTATATATACACTTTCTAGATAAATGCCCAGTTTTCAAACAACAGTTTATTAGAAGGAATTGGGAAAATGGTTAATATTCCAGAAAAAAAAAAAATCTTGTAAAGGCACAAAAGTTGCATGTGGTTCATACTATGGCTGTTCCTTTCTTTAGCTTCAGAGAGAAAGGTAATGTCAGAGAGAGATGGTACAAAGTCTTAATTTGCAGTGATTATCAAAATCAGAGACAATGAGCCAACCTAACAAACCTTCTTTAAAGAGTATTCATGTGTGAATTTGAGAATGTAAAGGCTAATTTACTGAAAAGAAAATGTAACAATTAAATAAATGAAAGAAAGTGCACATGTGGGTGTACACTGAAACCCAGATGAACATATTATACTGCTAACCTAAGGAGACTTTTTTTTTAATTTACCAAGCTAAGGTGGTTATACCCACCAAGTAAAGTCTGTTTAGTTAGATCTGAAGATAAAATTCTTTCTTTCTCTGTCTAGTTGATTTCAACTCACTAGTATGAGCACTGGGGCAAAATAATATTTACAATATGCAGACATTACAGTTAAGGGTGGGAAGAACTGGGTTAAAAAGTGCAGGGGAAATTCATGTCCTCTTTCCTTTTATTGCACCTAGACCTTCACATGTGAGAATATCTCTTGTATATTGGTTTCTATGTAACCTGCAAATGAATTGAATGGAAAATGTGCATTAAGTGACCATTCTGCTCATCTCTTTCCTATTTGTGTTGCTATGATTTATTCTTCTCTGAATAAGTTTTTTTCACCATCTCACATTTAACTTAGTCCAACCAAAAAATTAGATATGACCTAGTAACATAGATCTGAAAAGGAATACTGAAGTTACTGCAAGTCTAAACTCATCATTATTCAATCAATGGAGTCAGAGATACTAAATGACCAGCTAGGGTCATTCAGAAGGTACACACACATTTGCTGACTTCTACTCCAGTACTTTCCCATCATAACATGCCATATGGCTAGACACTATATGCCTCATTATATCGATGAAGGAAGTGATCATACAGAATCATACTTAAGTATGACTAATCAATAAATTTATTCCAAAAATGAAAACTAGGTCTCAAATCCCTAACAATATTTCATAGAGACACAGTACAGCTTTTTACCCAATTATTTTTATTATGGCAAAATACACATAATATTTACCATCTTATCCATTTTTAAATGCATAGTTCAATGCATTTAAATTCAAGTACATTCTTGAATGTACATTCAATAAGTACATTCTTATTGCTCTGTAACCTTCACCACCATCCATCTCCAGAAATCTTTCATCTTGCAGAACTGAAAATCTATACCATTAAACAATACCTGCTCATTCTGCCCCTCTCCAGCCCCTGGCAATCACCATTCTATATTCTGTCTCAAATTTGGCTACTCTAGGTTTCTCATATAAGTGGAATCATAATAGAATTTGTCTTTTTATGAGTGGCTTATTTCACTAAGCCTAATGTCCTCAAGGTTCATCTATGTTGTAACATCCATTAGAATTTCCTTCTTTTTTTTTTTTTTTCAGTACGCGGGCCTCTCACTGTTGTGGCCTTTCCCGTTGCGGAGCACAAGCTCCGGACGCGCAGGCTCAGCAGCCATGGCTTACGGGCCCAGCCGCTCTGCGGCATGTGGGATCTTCCCGGACCGGGCACGAACCCATGTCCCCTGCATCGGCAGGCGGATTCTCAACCACTGCACCACTAGAGAAGCCCCGAATTTCTTTCATTTTTAATGCTGAAAAATATTCTACTGTATGTATATACCATATTTCGCTTATCCATTCATCTGTCAATGGACACTTGGGTTGTTTCCACATTTTAGCTATTATGAATAATGCTGCTATAAACATGGATGTACAAATTAATCTTCAAGATTCTGCTTTCAATTCTTTTGGGTATGTAACCAGAGTGGAATTGCTGGATCATATGGTAATTCTATTTTTAATTTTTTGAAGAACCACCATACTGTTTTCCACAGTGGCTATACCATTTTACATTCCCACTAAGAGTGTACAGGTGTTCCAATTTCTCCACATCCTTGCCAAGACTTGTTATTTTCTGTGTGTGTGCGTGTTTTTTTAAATAGTTGTCATCCTAATGGGTGTGAGGTGATACCTATTTGTGATTTTTGATTTGCGTTTTCCTAATGATTAGTGATATTATACATCTGTTCATGTGCTTATTGGCCATTTGTATACCTTTGGAGAAATGTCTATTCAAGTCCATTGCCCATTTAAAAATAAAGTTGTTTGTTTTTTTGTTTTTTAATTTTAGGAGTTTCTATACATTCTAGATATTAATCACTTATCAGATATACAATTTGAAAATGTTTTCTCTCATTCTGTGAATTGTCTTTTTATTCCATTAATAGTGTCTTTAGAGGCACAAAAGTTTTTAATTTTCATGAAGCCCAATTTGTCTTTTGTTTCATATGCTCTTGGTGTCATATCTAAGAAATCATTGCCCATTTCAGTGTTGTGAAGTTTTTGTCCTATGTTTCCTTCTAAAATCTTTATAGTTTTAGCTCTTACATTTAGGTCTTGAATCCATTTTCAATTACTTTTTGTATACAGTATTAAGTAAGGGTCTAAATTCATTCTTTTGCATGTGGATAGCCAGTTTACTGAGCATCATTTCTTGAAAAAGCTTTTTCTCTCTTCACTGAATATTTTTTGGCACACTTGTTGAAAATCATTTGATTATACTATATTCTCTTTAGATAGCTTAAATCTGACTGTAGAATAAGGTGATCTGTTTCTAGGTCACCTTTATATAAAGAGATTTTTTTCTTGATAACCTTTAATGGATTTTTAAACTTTTGATAACTAAAAAAATTAATTAAATAATAATTTTTAGTCCCTGGTTACAGCCATTTTATGAGCCAATGTAAACGACTTTTACACTTAATTTTATTTCTGTTCTTCTTCATGTATTTCTATATATTTGCCTATAGGTGGTACAACAATCAATTTCACCTGACACACACACACAAAATACAAAACTATTCAAATACCATGTATTTACCCATTTATCCATTCTTTATGTATTGATATACTGAAGTATCTATTATTAATGATTCAGTAAATGACAAAGCATTGTGAGAGGCTCTGAGATCGCAATGGTAAAGAAATCAGGCCTTGGTTCTTAAAGCCACTCTACATAAAAATAGGTAAAGATCCTGGAGGTCATAGGGGCTATTATTAAGAGACACAGGAAGAGTGTAGGAAACATCCTTAGCTTAGGGAAAGAACATCAGGAAGTATTAGAGGAAAATGGCCTTAGCTGTATACAGTATACTGGACTATACACACGTACATACATATATATGTAGTAATGCAATACATATGATATAATTACACATGCATAATGTATTATATATAATGCCGTATATGTGTATACATACTTGAGATATATAATAAATCATTCTCTACATTAAAAGCACTTCTTATATTTATATGAGAACAGGCAAGGCACATATAAACTATCCCACCATAATGAACAGCCACTCAGTTGCCTAACATAATTCCTGAAATTAGTTTCAAAAGCTCTCCAAAATATCTTAGTTATAAATCAGCCTCCTTGTTACAATAAAGTAATATGCTTCAAATTTCAATTCTTTACACTACAGATTATTGTTCTTCTTATAAGAGTAAAAAAAAAAGCTCTGCACTAAAAAATAGATCTAGCATTCCCATTAAAGATAAACCTTCCTTTGGAATTACATCAAAGGAAACTGATTCCAAACAAGACTGCCCATAACAGGCAAAACACCTACACTGCACCCTTAGTACATACCTCTTGCTAAAGCTATCATTTTAGAAACTTATAGGTAGTGGCATAAAAAGCATAGCTTTGTGAACTATAGTCCATTAGATGAACGGCTGGAACAGGAACTTTAGTGTCTCAGGGTTTGATGTTGACCAAAATACAGTTGTTGGTTTCTTCCAGCAAATTAAAGCTGCTTACTTTTTTTCTCAACTATCTAGATAAATCCATGTTTGGACTTCCTTAGGTGAAGCAGAGCAAACCCCACGCTGTGATCAGAACTTCCCCCTCTAATGCTCCTCAATCATAAACTGCTATTCTATTTGAATGCCTTTTGTAAGACAGATCTAAGTGAATATTTTCTGTGTGATAAACTCATTGAGGATACTCTGGAGGTCACTCAATGAATGTAGATATGCCAACTTATTCTGCCACTTTGCCTTTCAGAGGCTTTCAGTTTTAATATACAGAAAATTTAAGAGAAATTTCAGTCTGAAGTCAATGAAGGATATGCATTTTCTGAGCAGTGAGAATTAGCCAGAATTGCAAGATCATAATGACACTACTTAGCTTTGTTTCTATTCCACTTAACCAACTCCCAAATGAAAATTAGCCTTATTTTACTATTTAACAAATATATCCTAAGGAAATAATTGAAATAGATTATTACTTTTTTTGCATTTATTATGACAGAAGAATTTAAATTTGAAATGCAGTAGAATAAAACTTTTTAATAATATTTGCAGATATTAATAAGTGAATGCTTTCAAAATCTACTGAATTAAGCTTACTCTTCAAAAATTACCAAATTGGGACTTCCCTGGTGGCAAAGTGGTTAAGAATCCGCCTGCCAATGCAGGGGGCACGGGTTCGAGCCCTGGTCGGGGAGGATCCCACATGCTGTGGAGCAGTTGAGCTCGTGCGCCACAACTGCTGAGCCTGCGCTCTAGAGCCCGCGAGCCACAAGTAGAGAAAGCCTGCACACAGCAACGGAGACCCAACACAGCCAAATAAAAAAAAAAAAAAAAAAAAATTACCAAATTGAAGTAGATGCTCAAATGGAGCTATATACAAAAGTACAGCTTATAATGACATATGAGAAATTGAAGCAGATAGAAAGGGTACCCTGTTTAACAATTATTCTTCATTACTAGGGGCTAACATGTCTAAATTATAACCTCCATCTCTCTCTTCTCCCCTAATCAGTTCCTTCTTTCCTTCCTCCTGCCCTCCCTCATTCTTTTCCTTTCTAATTCTCTCCCTCTCTCCCTTTTCTTTTGGGAACATTATTGAAAAGAATCTGGGTGCCCAGCAGGGCACTTAGCTAGAAAATGTAAACAAAGTTTCTCCCATCCCAGGGAGATGGGAGATTTAGAGCTTCTATTAATGCACTGTGACACTTGAAGTACATTCAGCTGTTCTTAAAAAATCAAAGAAAACACTCTTTTTTAAAGACATGAATGTTATTCTTTATTCTCCAATAATGCCTAATAGGACTTGATGAGTTCTATTCTTATTTAGCATATGCATACCTGTAGCGACAGATTATATTGAAAAACAGAGAGGAATCATTATATTACTGAATTAAAGCTACAGCTATAGTTTGATGATAAAAATAAAATTATTTTCTTGCTTAAATAGCACATTTTAATCTTCACTATGGAAATCAGTATGCGAAAACCTTGACTAGAGTTCTGACTTTCCCTTCTTTCCATTTTTTTGATCCTAGGTAATGGTATCCACCTCTCATAGCAAAACTCAAAATTGTAGGTAATATTAAATTATGAAACACCCAACGTCCCAGTATTGAATCGAATTAGTTCCTAAATTTTCGTTTGTAAAATGCCTCCCTAATCTTTCTTCTCATCAGCCCCTGAGACTATCAACATCTCTCACCTGGGTTATTGTCAACACTTTTTAGTTGGCTCCCGTGCTCTCTATTCTCTTCTGTAATCAGTCCATCTTCCATACTGCTAGAGTTTTATTTCTAAAGTGAAGATTAAATTATGTAGTAACTTAGCTTAAAAACATCCAACAACTTTCAGATGTCTGGATCTAGTCTAAATTTCTTAGTGTGATAGCTTAGGCCCTTTATATTCTCATCCCAGCTACATTTACCACCTGGTTGTTTATATTCATTACTTTAAACATAGGCAATATAACAGTGTTCTAAATTGTCATGCTCTTCGGTGCCATTGCGCCTTTGGATATTTCTATTTCTTTTTTTTTTTGGAATAGCCTTCCAAAAAGGCTTCATCCACACTTCATCCTAAAGAAGACTCGATAATGCCATGCTTTGAAATTCAGTCCAAATGTTTATATACTTCAACCCTATGGTGAAGGTTTCTTCACATCAGCACTCTTGTCACTCACACCCCTAAGAGAGCACTAATGGCTTTATATTTCAAGTATCTGTTTCTAAGCATATATTCGACAAAAGAAGTTTAGCTATGCCAAATCACTATCCTCACTTTTATTCTCTGCACAAAATTTTTCAAGGTCTTGCGTTCCTTCACTCAAACTCTACCAATTAAAAAATAAAATACTTTAGTCTCAGGAGGAATATGGTAGCAGTGTATTTTGTTGGAAGCTGTGTTATTTACCATTAATAAATAATTCATTAACTATATAACCAATTAAATTATGATCCAGCCTCAATGGGCATTGAATTCTTATAGTGGAAATGGAATCACCAGGTAATAAAAATAGAATAATAGTTTTCCATCTAGTTACAAATGCGTTTTGAAAAAAAGAGTTATTTGGAAAACTATGTTATTTGAGAATAAAAATCTTAAGAACTTGAATCCTTTATTGTATGCTTTTGTAAAATCCCATCTCATTTATTTTAATAATTAGCATTTTATTCTTATCTTGGTAGTTTAGGTACTCAAGTTACATTGTCTCTGATTTGTTTTCCTTTAAGTCCAGTCAAGGAATAGAAATAGCACAGATCCTGGGAGGGTTGCAGGGACACTGAGAAATGAAGGCGAGAAGAGGACGTAGAGCATGAAAAGGAAGTCATGAATTCAGATAAATGGTAATATGGCTCCCCCACTAGACTCCTCTTTGCTGCTCCTGAGACAAGTTGCCCTGGGTCTGGAAGCTAAAGAGAGGGAACCATATTAGAGAGCACAGAACATAAGAAGCCTTTTTACAGAGATAGCCAAAACTTTTTACTTAACAAAAGACTTCATGGTATAAATATTTGATGGAATCTTTCTTTTTTATAAAACTAGGAGGGAAGAGTTAAAATGTTCTCATAGTATTTGGCTGAAATATGTATCTAATCTAATGCTTAGATATTCACTATCATTATGAATTTGTTCAGATAAGTTAACAAACAGGACAGTCAATAAATTCAAACTTAAAATGTAGAAAATTTCAAAGATTATGTAGTAAGAACTGACGTTTGTTTCACAGAATCTGATAATATTATTGCTAGAAGGGAGTTTAGACATAAATCAAGTGCCACTTCTTCATTTTACACAGAAGATATTAGGAGACAGTTCTGGAATCAATATATACATACTGAAAATCACATAGTCAATTAGCTGAGGAGCCAGTACTTGAATTTAGATCCCATTTATTATCTGCTTGCATTTCCCCACATTGGTCTATTTTCATTAGATATGTGATGAATTATTCTCCCTTAAACTCTTGCAAAACATGTTCCCCAACTTCCTTTCCCCTTTCTTCCCAAGATCTGTCTTGGATTTGGTTCCTTGACCAGCAGGCTTCCCTTCCAATCTTTCAAGTTAAACTTTTGTAGTATCCTCCTCCAGTGCCTTATAAATAAATTTCCAAGCAAGTTTATGCTCTAGAACATGAAGCCTGATGACTTAAATCACACATACAGACTTTAAAAGCAATTTACATAGTATTAATATTTTTAGACTAGTTGCAAATATGTCCTTTCAAGAGGAAATAGCTCCATATTTTCAAACTTACTGGCTATTAGACAGTTGTTTTTATCATTTTTGCTTTTCAGTTTGAAAAATACAACCCCTGACCTTTTGTCTGCAATAAGAGAGGGAAGAGATGTAGGGACTTTGGCTGACAAAGATTGTTCATGAATTCTCAATTAGCCTCTCTCCAAAGGATGGTTGCATATTTAATTAGGCTTTTATAAGTTATAAAACCACCCAAAAAGATTTACTTTCAAAACCCATCATCTCTATTTGCATGGATTAATACACTAATGGTCCTGCTGGAACATACTGTGCCCCAACCATATTTGAAAATCTTCTATAAATAACTAAAAGATTATCTTTGGTAGAACAAATTTAAACTTACTTTAACTTATTGTTAGAATTAGTGATATTTCAGAAGAACAAAAATTATATATACATCAATTTAAATATTAATTGAAGTATATAAACAATGCACATTCTCGGTTATAATCTGAGAAATACATACATTTAGATTGTCATTAGATGTGCAATTCACATATTGAATTGTAGGGATAATTCTTTTTCTTTTAATTTTAGAGATGGATAAGATAAGATTCAGCGTGTTACACATTATTAAATTCTCATTGACTCTCGGGAACAAAATGCTGATGCTTATGTGAAAACACTGCTTGCAGAGACAACACACTTATTTAAACTAAAGCAAACACAAGCATTTAAATGCAACATTCAATAACAGCATTTAATTCAAGAGAAGAGACTGTAAATCTTCGAAGATTATACACCAAATAACGATTGAGAATATATATATTGTTTAAATGGCAGATTAACTTTCGATTTTTTAGGAAAAATATTCTCAAGTTTCATCCCTCAAAGAATATAAGATTTTGTAATTTAGTAGTTGAGTAAAAAGTAATATGTGAATTATAGATAAAATAATATTTTGATGGTGAACTTTTATTAAATGTTTATAGAATTGCAATTTATAGTACCATATATTTATGAGATCAGTGTTAATATTGCCCTTCAACCAGTTTAATGTCTTGTCCATAATCTCAGCCTTAGAGAGTAAATTAATTTATTCCTAAAGTAATTGATGCCAATGTACTTATTTGAAATACCTTTTCTAGGGAATTTTACACTTTCAGAATGTGTGACAGGCTATATATGATTTTGAAGAATAAATCAATCAGTTTTACATTTTAAACTATTTCCTCTATTTTGCTAATATTTTTTGTTAGAAATTGATTTTTTAAATGTTTTAACCCTCATGTACCTTGACCATACATAAAATGTGCCTGGAGTAGCCCTAGCATAGAGCTTCTTTTCCCTTGCATATCATTTAGTTTAGCTTTTGTTCCAGCTTTATGATTTATTATTATCATTAGGAGTAGTAGTAATAGTAGAAGTAGTAAAATAAGCCAAAAAGGGCTTTTTGTTTTTGTTTCTGTTGTTGTTTCTGCGATCAGAAAAATTTAATAAGGTGGGGTTGAGGCAAATGTTGGGTCGGGGAGGCAACCACCTGCATGGAAGGACCAGCCTCACAGCACGGATCCAGCATGACCTCCGCTGCCTCCCTCTTCGTAGTCCCACACCTGGAACCACCAGGCATTTGCTGTCCCCTGGATCATGGCTGAAAGCCCTTGGCCAGACTGCAGGTGGAACAGGCACAGGATTTGTTTATCGAGGGCCACACTCCGACCCAGCGCATAGCCTACACACAAGGATGGTTGCCATGACCATGTCTGCCTGTTGCAGCCAGGCCAGGTCCTGCTCATAAATGAACCTGTCACCCCCAGCAGCCTCATAAATTTCTAACTAGTGCTTTCTGCTCTTACCATGGTCTCATCTATTGGTGTGTGTGACAAATGTGCAGAAAATATAATTCTCAGTTTAACATGTGGCTGAATGACAATCAATAGATGGTTTGGGGACCACTGTAAAGCAATTATACCCCAATAAAGATGTTAAAAAAAAAATAGATGGTTTGGGGAGTTCCCCAGTGGTCCAGTTGTTAGGATTTGGCACTTTCACTGCCGTGGCCCTGGTTCAGTCACTGGTTGGGGAACTGAGATCCTAGAAGCTGTGGGGCCAAAATAGAAAAAAGAAAAAAAGATGGTTTGTCTTTTCTCCATCCTTTCCAAATTCAAGGTAACTTCCACAGTCCTTTCAAGGATAGCATGTAGGTCCTTGATGAAGTTTGCTGGGACTCAAGTAGCAGAGAGAGCTAAGTCCTCCAGGACTCTGGTATGATAGAGAAGGATTCATTGTTTTGCTCTTGCCAGCTTCTTGATATGTTAATCAATTATACCTCAACATGCTTTGACACATGAGATTCATGCTAGGCCACCAGTCAGCAGGGTTGTGGGAAATAATAGTGTACTTGCATGTGAAACGTGTAAGGGGAATAGAAGCTAAGCAGTTCTGCCATATAGCATACAGAGAACTCCTTGAATATTCATCCTACTTGTGATATCATGCTAAATTCTTATGATACTTCCTGGATTGTAGAAGTGGCCCAATAAATATAACTGCATTCCTCCATTTTCATTGTCTTCACACCTTAGATTACAGATTACCAAATTCCATAATAGTATCATTTAACAAATACTTATCATAATTCATTTTGTGCCAGGCACAAAAATGAATAAACATGGCCCCTGTCCTTAAGGAGCTACAATCTAACTGTAGATTCTAATCCTTAAAAATAATTATAATGTAGCACATTAAGTGTTAACATGGAAATAGACCAATGTGATATGTGAGAACTGATATGGGGCATATCATCTAATTTCATGTTTCAAGGTAGTCATTCTGGATGAAATAACAAGAAGTCTAAAGAATGTGTAACATTTGGCTACTGAATGTTGGAAAGAAAGTTAGTTTAAAGGAAATAGCATAAGGTATAAATATCTTGCTATATTACAAGCCATGTGATATTACTAGGAAATAAAGTAAGCATCAAACAATAATGGGCAATGGAGTTAAAGAAAAATATCAGAAGGCAAATAATAAGTAGTCTTCATTTTATACTAATTTTTAGCACTGTATATGATGTATGTATATTGGCACACTGTCACCTATTGGTCAAAACAAGTCTCAGTGATAGACAAGCCATGGCTCTGTGGGTGCAAAGAGGGATCCACCTCTTGAAGAGAGGGCTGCAAAGGTTTGTGGCCATTATTGAAGTCAACCACAAGCAGTGAGTGACATGATCAGAATCATATTTTAGTTTGTCTTCAACAGCCTCAGGTACAGGTTAGAATAATGGTGTCTCCTTATCTACTAAATCAGAATCTCTAAAGACAGAATCAAGGGATACGTATTTTGAAAAAAGTTACCCAAGCATATTTGAAGCACAGTCTTGGTTGAGAAATACTCTCCTAAATAGATTACTCTGATGGAAATACATTTGAGTCGAGTGTTTTTATTTTAATTTTATTTTTAAAATGAAAAAATCAACTCCTTTTAGGCCAACAAAAGGACACATTGGCCAAGTTTTGAGGTATATTATGTAACCCAAGGATGATCTGAAAAACTAAGCCTTGTGAAGTATGTAAATTAAGATATATGTGAAGAACTCAACTGTGAGAGTTAATGGATATGACTTTCTAATACACTGTCATTAAAATGATTGAGGTACTAAGTCTCTACATTCAACATTTAAAATGCTTTGGAAAGAGAATCTGATAGGCCAGTGTTGTCTTGTGTCCACTGTTGGACCAATCATAGGCAGGGCCATTGAGCAGATACATGGCTCCTCAGCATCCAGCCCTGCCAGTGAGGGAGGTAGTTTTCAGAATAAAATATCTGGTGAAACAACCCTAACGTTGTCCATTGCACCATGGTTCAAAGAATGGGATTAGGTAGATATTTTAGGGAACTACTTCAATAATTCAGTTATAAGATGATAAAGTACTAACCTGTGATATGGTGAGGAGCTAGGCAGTCTGGAAACCAAATGTAACTTTTAATAATATTGAAGGTTTTTTTAAACTATTCTGAAGTACAGAATCATAATACACAAAGTCAGACAATCAACTGATATTCATAAAATTGGCTTTAGGGATTGGAGTCCTTATCAAATATATGATATAATAATGTATTGATGTCATACATTCCAGGAATGTTGTAATTAGAAAGTAGAAAAACAATTCAACAAAACAGAAAGTGTTATCATTTCAAGGTAACTTTATAGTTCATTTTTCAATTCTTTAGTAGATTACATAGTAGGCACATATTTGGATTTAATAAATATCAAATAAGTGAGCAAAATGATATTACACATTTAAATATAAAATGTAACCAAATAAGTACAAACTTTCTTGAAATGTTGAGTTGTATTAAGTAGGTTTCTGAGGAGGGTAGGAAGTCTGAAATGATTCAGATTTAGGAAAAGAATTTGGATAATATACATATATATATCTTCTATCACATAATAAAAGTATTTTGAATTGTAGTTGATGAAGAAACAAATCAGCATGAGACCTCTAGAACATTGCTAACTGTGAACATATTATAAAGCAGTGAAATTACAGTTTAATAATTCCCCATAGGTCCATATGGAGGTACTAAGTTATGAAGTTCCTTGGAAAGGTTGCAAAGCTTAAGACAAGAATATTTTACTTTGACAATTTTTGTATTTGCATATTTGATGGCCATACATGAGTGGGGGGGCAGAAGCAGTCACTTTTGGTGTTTCAGAGCTGTCCAGAACAAAATATATAGAGGTCCATAAAAAGAGAAAGGAGAACTATAGCACCTTCATGTACTGACTTTCATTTTGAAAGATCACAAAGCTTTTTACAGATTTAACAACCTGACATACAGAGATCACTTCAACCTCTGCTGAAACACACTCAGCCTAGGCGTGAAACTCACCTGTTATTAAACTGCCTCTGGCAGCACTGCAGAACAGAAAATAAAAGAGAAGGTCAAACCTCATTAAAACTTCTAGAAGTTATCACAGGACTAATGAATCTTGGGGAAGTATTGGTCCCAACCAAAGTGAATCTGCATTATTTGAGAGAGGAGATGGTATTGAAAAAAAAAAAAAATCATTCCATTCTTTCAGTAACAAGGAAGTAGATATACAGGAACCAGGCCAGTAAAATGCAAATGTCCATCCCTTGAGTTAATGTATCTGGACCTCTTTCTTTCCCACGGCAAATGTTAGCTATTTGGAATGGGGGGAAGGTTGATAAAGGGGATTATTCTATCAGAAAAATAGGAAATTACACAAAAAATAATTTTGCTATTATTGCAACATGAATCTGAAAGAGTTTATCGTCACCAGATTTAACCACTAGTAAGAAGGCACTGTTCAGATGGCTTTACATGATAAAAATCTTGGGAATTCCCTGGTGGTCCAGTGGTTAGGAATCCGTGCTTCCACTGCAGGGGGCATGGATTGATCCCTGGCCAGGGAACTAAGGTCCCACATGCTGCGCAGCAAAAACAACAACAACAACAACAAAAAACTTCATGTAACACATAAGCTCCATAAGAAATGGTCACTAAAAACACTTTTTTATTCTTTAAATCCTACTTGTCAGACTGAATAGGACTGCAGCACCACATAGCGGACAAAATAAAGCTAAATACTACTAACTGATTAATAGGAGGTAAGAATTACACCTTTTCAATTTCTTAGTTCATATGCCTCATCACAGGATTTTCTTCTATCATCTAAAAATTCAGAAATGATCTGTGAGGAGAATGCTCTTGAGTGTTCATTTTGCTGATATGAATATTGCATATTCAACTTAGTTGAGAGAAAACTGTCCCTTTTAGGAAATACAAACATATGCACCTCATAATTATAGTAATCCACAAGAAGAGAGGAAATAAAGATACATTAGTTGAGAGTAAACCATGACTAGATTACTTATAAGTGGTCAGACTGAAAATTCAGTTCACCTCACTCTAGGGGAGATTTGCATGAGACGCCCTAATGAGGAGTTGGTAATGGCTGCTTGCCAAGAAATCTATCCACTGGTCTTTTTCAGTCTATCACTCACCTCATTAGACCAGTGACAAATGGAGCCAAGACTCTCGTCTTCTTTTCCCATAGCCTTCTGACCCATTGAAGAGCTAATAGTGAAGAACACTAACTGATTTGATGGTAACACATTTCAAACTAGGTATGATCAACTGTGGAAGAGTTTGAAGGCCCAAGTCTCTGGTTTGTCTTTATATCCAAAAAAAGTAAAATAAAAAGTTAAAAAATAAAACATATCAAATTACTGAATCAAATGTTTTCTGGAAAAATTCCCAATAAGATATTTTTAGTTTTTTTGCAGGCCATCTGTTTTCTGATCAGAATTTAGCTACTGATATCCTGATGGACTTAAAAATAGTTTCTTCTGGGCTTCCCTGGTGGCGCAGTGGTTGAGAGTCCGCCTGCCGATGCAGCGGATGCGGGTTCGTGTCCCGGTCCGGGAAGATCCCACATGCCGCGGAGCGGCTGGGCCCGTGAGCCATGGCCGCTGAGCCTGCACGTGCGGAGCCTGTGCCCTGCAATGGGAGAGGCCACAAAAGTGAGAGGCCCCAAAAAAAAAAAAAAAAAAAAAAAAAAAAAAAAAAAGTTTCTTTCAGATATATACCCAGAAGTAGAATTACTGGTTCATATGGTAGTTCTATTTTTCATTTTTTGAGAAACTTCCATACTGTTTTCCACAGTGGCTGCACCAATTTACATTTCCACTAATAGTGTATGAGGGTTCCCTTTTCTCCACATCCTTGACAACATTTGTTATTTGTGTTCTTTTTGATCATAGTCATTCTGACAGGTGTGAGGTGCTAATTTGAAAAGATACAGGCCCTCCAGTGTTCATAGTAACACTATTTACAATTGCCAAGATATGGAAGCAACCTAAGTGTCCATCAACAGATGAATGGATAAACGTGTGGTATATATATATACACAATGGAATGTTACTCAGCCGTAAGAAAGAATGAAATTTTGCCTTTTGCAGCAACATGGATGGACTTGGAGGGCATTATGCTAAGTGAAATGTCAGATAGAAAAAGACAAATATTGTATGATATCACTTAAATGTGGAATCTAAAAAATACAACAAACTAGTGAATATAACATAAAGAAGCAGACTCACAGATATAGGGAACAAACTAGTGGTTATCAGTGGGGAGATGGAAAGGGGAGGGGCAATATAGGGGTAGTGGATTAAGAGGTACATACTATTAGGTATAAAATAAGCTATAAGGACATATTGTACAAACAGGGAATATAGCCAATACTTTATAACAACTATAAATGGAGTATAACTTTTAAAAATTGTGAATCTCTATATTATATACCTACAACATATAATATTGTACATCAGCTACACTTCAATAAAAAATAAATAAAAGTGGAGAAAATTTTTTTTAAAAAAGTATTTTCTTCTCAATGATTTCACCTTGAACATGATTCCCTCTGTTTAGTTTCTCATCCTTCCCTCTCTTGTCCTCCTGGAACACTTGTACTTGTCATTTACTCAGACATACTCCTAGGCAGTTATTTATTATTCTATCTCAAAACTTTGTTCGTCTCTCTATGTATAAATTAGTATATTATTTTAATATACTAATATTGTTAACATTTTTTAATATTTTATTGACATTTAACATATATACAGAAAAGTATGCAAATCATCAGTGTATCATTACCACATTATGAAAACATCCATATAAATTCTATCCAAATAAAGAAATACAATGTTATCAGCACTGCAAGAGCACCTTTTGTGTCCCTTTCCAGTCATTATTACCTTCCCTCTGAAAGGAACCATATCCTGATGTCTAATGCTACATATTAGTTTTGCCTAGTTGACCTATGAAATGGGATAATAAATTATGTAATCTCTTATGTCTAGCTTCTTTCACTCGACATTATGCTTTTGATAGTCATCCATACTGTTAACTGTAGTTCTAGCTTGGTCCTTCTCTTGCTCTGTATTGTGTGATAAAATGGGTAAGTCCCAATTTATTTTCTATTCTGAAGTCGATGGAGTTTTGATTGCTAAAAGTTTTGTGCTATTACAAAAATGCTCCCATAAATATTTTTGTCCATGTCTCATACCATTTCAACTGTGTTCTATATACAGGAGTGGAATTTCTGGGAAATAAGACTTAATTATATTCTGCTTCAGCAGAAACTAACCAAGAATTTGTAACCAATGGTACAAACTGGTTGTACCATTTTACATTTCTATCAACAGTGCCTGAGAGTTCCATTTTCTATATCTTTGACAATTACCATAATACATTTTGTTAAAATCAAACTAAAAATTACACTGGATACAAAGTGAATAGCAAAAAGCAAAAATAGCAAAATAGATAGCAAAAGTTATATTTTTATAATGAAATAAAAAGCATTCCAACAGTTACACTATCTATGATTTCCATGTTCATGTTCATATTTATGTTTAAATTCAGTTTTCTGGTGGCTACTTAAATTTTTGCGATTACTAATAACATTTATATCAAATTGCTCCATTTATTCCTCTATCTCGGTTTACTTATAACTAAAGTGTCACATTATTGTTTAAATCTGTACACTTTTGAGAGTGAAAGAGCATGATAACTGGATGGTACTGTTTTGCACAAATCTATTTATAATATTAATCTTAGCAACTACACTGATTTTCTCAGCAAATTCAAACACCATGCTAGAATTGTTTACTATTCTATCATATCTATCTTCTCAGTTTTTGAGATGAGGACACTAGTGCTTCTACATGTCCTCTTCATCCTCCTTAATCAACCACATCTCTCAACCTCTTTGAATTATACCTGCAACTTGTATTTTGCCAATGTTGACTAAATTCACATTTCATGTTTTAACCGTTGTTAGTCCTTATAATTCATATACATAAATTGATTCACTCTACACATTTTTTCAATGAACATTAAGGTAGTATACTATTTTTATGTTTCCTTCACTATAGAGAAAATATCAGGAACTCATATAATTCAATGTTATCATAGTCGTAGCTGGATGAATTTTCTTCTATTCATTCCACCACTTCTCTTTACCATATTCTCATATTTTTCAAAGGAATTAATCATCCCATTTATGTGGTACATATGTAAGATTTCATTTGTGAATGTCCTTTGTTTCTATCTTATAATCTGAACTGATTGATTGCATTTTAAGCCTCCACAAAAATGTTATCTTGGAATAGGAAGTTATTTTTCAACTAAGCAGATTCATAGATGAATCTGGATGTTTTCTGAATGCCATGTCTTTATCTTCCTTGGTTACCTCCTTTTTTAAAAAAATTGCTGATATGTATGCTCAAATGACTTTAAAAAAGGACATAAATAAGTTAAAATTTTAGAGTTTGGATTACCTAAAATACATTTATTTGGTTCTCATACAAGATTGATTTAATTTTCCCACTTGTCTGAGAATACAACAATGAAGCAATGTTCCCCATGTCTTTAAGTGGCCTTAATTCCTTGTTTCCTACTAGTTATTCTTATTATAAGTCTGATGATGATTTCATTCTTGTTTGTAACTGATCTGTTTCTTTTCCCCTCTGGAAGTTTTTAGGATGTTCTCTCATCTTTGATATTTTGAAAAATTTCTGCAATGCATCAAGAGGTGTGGTCTTCACCAAGTGAAAATTTTGTGAGCCTTTTCATTTCTGGAAATTTCTCTTGTAATATATCTCTGTTAATTTCCCCTCCCCATTTCCTCTCTTATCTGTATTGCTAAATTCTATTTGGTATTTACTTTGGGAATTGATGCTCTCTTCTGTCTTCTTTTTTTTCTCTCATCACATTTTCATATCCTTGGGTTTTGTTCAACTTTCTAGAAGATGTCTTTTTCTTCCAAACTATTGATTGATTTCTCTACTAGTCAATTATATATCTATATCTATAACTCTCTCTATATATATGTTTATGTAATTATACATTACTTTATATATATAATTTATAAGAGCTCTTTATTATAATCTATTATTCCCCAAAGGTATTTCATTCTTATTTCATAGATGCAATATATTCTTGTTTCTCCAGGATATTAATTACAGTATTTATATATTTACCTTAGTTCCCTACATTATTTTGCTTTTTTCGATTATACTTATACTGTTTTTGTGTTTAGACTAGACCTAAGGAAGCACTGCTCAAAATTAAACCAGGTGGAGGTGGCGGTGGGGCAATGGGAAGGAGATCTCCATGAAACCTCAAAAGACGATTGCCAAATTTGGTTGGGTATTTGGAGCAACATAGATTTTTATTGAAAGATTTACTGGAGCAATTAAAATATTAGCAATAAACATATAAAGGTATATAAATCAGATGGATAATATTTCCATAATAGTAACATGTGAATTTTGTCTGTTAAGTTTGTTATAGAATTATATTGCTTTTCTTTTTCTTCCCCTAAATGGTGTAGACATAGTTCATCCCATGGTGCTTCCCCTTTATTTTCCTCGGATTAGTTTTAAAACATAATACTTTTGCTATCATTTGAATATGAATTCAGGAGATTGAGTAAATACTTTCACATGGCCAGTCTGCCATCTTGTACCAAAAGTCTAACATTGCATTTTAATTATCCATTCATGTTCCTTTCTCTCCTACTAGACTGAGTTCTGTAAGAGAGAAAATCTAATTTATTTTCATATGAACAGTGGCTGCTCAATGCCTATGACTTTAATAAATTTTGATTATTTTTTAATGTACTGTGTACTAATCCTTTTTCCAATCCATTCACACATTTGAAATGTATGGCTTTTTCAACTTTAGTTTTGTATCTTATGTAGCCTCCTACCTGTGGTTCATGAAAAACCTATCATTGTCATTCTTTATGTAACCTCATGAACATTAAAAGAAATTCTCTTCAGCCACATTTCCTCCTGAAATAGTTTATTTCTATAATAGTCAATGTATAACAACAAAAAAATCATAAACAAGGGTCTAATATAGAAGCTATAGTGTTAAGGTTACCTTTCAAATATGTTCAACAAATTTGTGAAATAAGCTTATGATGATAAAGTGAACTGCTTTGCAATGATTTATCACTTCATGCACTTGATATGATTTTAGAGATCTTCCCCCAAATAGTCTCTATTTCTAAGATTTTATGATCCTGTAAACTTTATTGAGCAAAACTTTTTTTTACATACTTAATCTGAAATTATGTGGCTACAGACTGGTATTGATAATTATGGTAGTATTGTAAAGTGATTTCTATATTGATAAAGTAGATACATTTTAATTTGAGGGTTTATCATATAAATATAGTTGATTAGCTTGCAGTCATTTGACCCAAATTATAGCAAATAAGAGTCTGCAACAGAAAACAACTAAAATAACTTTGAGTAGTAGACAATCTGACCCAAGATTTACCAGATCTGAATGAAAAATAAGGATTTTTCAGAAGGCACTTCATAGCCCTAATTATCAGTTTGACATGAGACATTAATGTCCAGACCATGAGGTTTTATTAGTTTGAAAGGCTGAGTTTTCATCTAGGCATGATCAGTAATGGGCCAGATGTAATCCAAAGATCATATTTTAAATTGGCAAGCAAAGCCATCAGATGAGAGTCCTGTGAGTCTTACCAATTTAATGCCAGTGACACAGAGTCAACTCTATTTCATTCTATGTGCTAGAATCCATTAAGTTCAAGTGGGCAATAAAAACCTACTTTCAAACTCATCTATCCTTGTGAATAATGACTATAAAAGACTCTCTCTCTTTTTTCTAAAACAAATGCACCAAAAGGCAATAAGCAAGGTGTTATTCAGAAATAATAAATGTTCTCCTTCTTTAGAGAAAAGGAAGTCTATGAATTCTACCAGATTCATAATACTTCTGCTTTAAGAAAAAAAAAAAAAAGCTACAAATGTATCCCAGGTATTAGCTCAATTATATAACAGCACATTTGAAAGACAGGAATTCTATAAGTAATACAAAATATTTTTAGAAGAATCATATAGAAGCTTAATTTCTCACCGACTGAATGAAATATAATAAATATGTATGCTTATATAGAAGACTATTTCATGTAATTCAGATTGCAACCAGATTTTTGGTGATGGTTCACATTTCTGCAAACATAAAAAAATTAAATGTATAAACAACATGACAGCATTTATCATTTACTAAATTAGCCACAATTTTTAAAATAAAGATTGGAAAATTATATCAAGGATGTGATGAAATGGTATACCCATTCACTGTGCACAGGCGTGTACATTTTTTCAGACTTTTGCATTCTTTAATTTCTTTTTTCACTCCTACCTGTTCTATTTGTCATGCAGAGAAAATTCAGATTGACAGGACTTTTGCTAATCAAGGGCTAACATTTTGTTTAGAGAAGTATATAAGAAAAAAGATAGAAAATTATAAGTAAATAAATAACCCTCCCCAATTTTTGATCATTATAAGTGATTCAAATAAAGTAAAACAGAGTGATATGAAAAAAACGTGTGTGTGTGTGTGCATGCACACACACATGTGTAAGGAGGGTTATTGAGGGGAGAAGATTTTAAGTTGGATGGTCAGAGAAAACTTGTCTGTGATTTTCTTTAGCGTTAGTCATTTAAAGATTTGGACAGAGGGTGCTCCATGTTGAAAAGAAAGTAAGGTCAAAGCCTTATGAGAGAAAAGAATGAGGTATATTCAGGAAAGAAAAAACAAAAAACACAAATTGGCCAATAGGGCTGAAGCATAGTAAACAGATGGGAGGTAGAGTGATACATCAGCAGTCCCTAACTTTTTGGCACCAGGGACCGGTTTCCTGGAAGACAATTTTTCCACGGACGGGTTGGGGGATGGTTCAGGCGGTAATGCGAGCGATGGGGAGCGGCAGATGAAGCTTCACTTGCTCGCCTGCCACTCACCTCCTGCTGTGTGGCCTGGTTCCTAACAGGCCGCGGACCGGTAGCAGTCCGCGGCTTGGGGATTGGGGACCCCTGTGATACATGATGAAGTTGAAATAGTGTGTATACGCAGTTTGGAGGCTCTGACCTACTGCTCAAATAACAAGGGATGGTGCCCTCAACTTTGTAGTCTCTGTTTCAAATATCACACTTTCCAATTACATTCCAGTATTCCCAAGTTTTTCTCTCTTAAAGCCTGAATCCAACAATCCTATGACTCAACTGGAATGTAAAATTCACTGATCCTCAACATTTTCACTCTCTTTGGCCACTCACGTATTCACTTTCTTCCTTACCCAACTTAAACTCAATGATTAATCTTTCATTACAGCTACCTCTTTGTATGTAACTTCAAATTCCTTGTCTCTCACTTTTTATCAAAACCCAAATCCTAGTTCATATCTATCTCTCTGTCTATAGTATGCACGATATGTGTAACTAAAGAACACTATGCTATTATGCTAACTGGTTTCACTCTAAACATGTAACAGTGAACCTAACAGGGCTCTAATTTCAGACAATCACACGGTTTTCCATTATACTAACTCTCTCAGTATTCAAGATTTCATTTCACACTTTATACCTGGTCCCAAACCTCCAAAACTTCATCTCACATCTTTTTTTTCAGCTGATGACATTACTCTTGTCTAACTAAAAAAAAAATAGAAGCAGATGAATGGTTGGGAAAATGGCAGAGTTGGCAGCTCCATGGGCTCATCCCTCAACAGAAATGGCAAAAAATCAAGTATATGTTGAATGAAGAAAAAGGCAACTTTGAAATGGAAGGAAACTTTTGTGACATTTTTACCGGCCTTTTCTCCACCCGCTCCCAATATCAGTGGTGGTCTTGAGGAGGGTAGCCTATGTTCAGTGTTGGGCTCTGGTCCTTGCTCTGGAGGGGGAAGAGTAGATATTTTTTTATGTCTGTTCTGTGGTCTTTGTTTCACCTAAGTCAGAACACCTCCATGGAAGAAATGCAAAAGACATTCCTTGAAAATGTTGTAAGGTGGACAAAAAACACCCAGTAACCAGGGACAAAGGATTGTGATTGAGGCATACAACAGAACACTGAAAGCCTGGGAGGAAAGGCTTGAGAGAGAGTTTGGGAAATAAGGGCATTCCAAAGCAGCCATGAATAGCATATACTGAGGAATTTAGAAAGCCACACATATGCCCAGAACTGAATACATACACAGAAAAGATCTAAGAACACCCTAAGCTTTCATCTCTGGCTGATCTCTAGGCTCTGTGTAAGTAGAAAGAGAAGGCTAAGGTAAAGATGTAGACAACAAAGCTTCCTCCTCTTCTTCATAGTCACAAATTGTCATAACCTTGAATTTGGCAGTGAGTTTCTAGAAATGATACCAAAAGCATGAGCAATAAAAGAAAAAAATAAGTAAATTGGCTTTCACCAAGACTAAAAACTTTTGTGTATCAAAGGCCATTAATAAGAAAGTGAAAAGACAACCTACACAATGGGGGAAAATATTTGTGATTCATATATCTGATAAGGATCTAGCATTCATAATATGAAAAGAACTCTTACAACTCAAAAACAGAAAGATAAGCAACTCAATTAAAAAATGGGCAAAGAACTTGAATACACATTTTTCCTAAGAAGATATATAAATGGCCAACAGGCATATCAAAAGATACTCAATATCATTAGTCATTAGAAAAATGCAAATCAAAACCACAATGAAGCACCACTTCACACCCATGAATATGGCTATAATGAAAAAAATAGATAATAACAAATATTCGCAAGGATGTGGAAAAATTAGAACTCTCCCATACATCGCTGGTAAGGATGTAACATGGCTCATCTCCTGTGGAAAACAATTTTTGGTTCTTTAAAATTTAAGCATGAAATTAACATATGACCCAGCATTTCTATTCCATATATAATAAAAAGAATTGAAAACAAGTATTCAAACAGATGCAAGTACACCCATGTTCATAGCAGTACTATTAAAAATAGACAAAATGTAGACACAGTGCAAATATCCACCAATGGATGAACAGATAAACAAATTGAGGCATATATATATAACCAAATATCATTCATCAATAAAAAAGAACAAAGTACTGATCTATGCTACAACATGGATGACCCTGAAAAACATTATGCTAAGTGAAAGAAGCCAGAAACCGATGGTTACATATTGTATAAATCCGTTTATATGAAGTATACAGAATAGACATACCTAGGGACAGAACACAGACTGTTAGTTTCCAGAGGCTGAGGGGAGTGGGGTATAGGAAGCAACTGCTTAATGAGGTTGGAGTTTCCTTTCAGAGTAATGGTATTTGCGCAAAATTATGAACGCACTAAATGCCACTGGATGTCTCATTTTAAAATGGTTAATTATCTGTTATATGAAACTCACCTTAAAAAAAAAAGCAATCAGAAGAAAATCTCTATAATCCCATTCACTATATCAACTCACCTACCAGCATTCATATCCTATATTCACCTCTGTCAGCAAAGATGAACTGTCCTGTAGTTGTTAAAGGCCAGGCTCTCCCCTTGTGCACCAGATGCCTTCTTGTTTATTCAAAGTCAATCCACCTAGTGATTTTCACCTTATTTTCCTAGATCATCATTTTCCCCTCTTTACTGGATCATTTCCATAAGAATGTAAGGAGACAATATTTCTCCTACTCAAAAGTTTTATAAAAAAGAATAAAAACAAACAAACAAAGGCCTTTGACTCACATTTTCGAATAGCATCTACCCCATTCCTTCACAACAAAACCTCTACTAAAGAAAAAAAGTATCCCCATCTCCCAACATGGGTGGGCTGCTGGGCTCAATACCTGGACATCTCTTCCCCATCTGTCCTACTTCCTTGGAGAATTCTGCTCATCTTATCCATGCTGAAAATGTTTACATTTTAATTTGAAGCCTTGGACTTCCTCCTTATCTTCCAATTGACCTAGTCATCTACATACCTAAATATATGTGTGAATACTTAATGGGAAACATATTAATTGAAGATCTGATCTTTTCCCCCAAATTTGCTCCTTTTCTAACCTTCCCTAATTTAATTTAGGCAATTCCATCTTCCCAGTTACTTGGGACAAAATCTTAGGCTGATCTTTGATGTTTCTCATTCTCTCATACTCTATTTTTAATGTCAATAAATATGCTGGCTATATTTTCAAAATATATGCGGAATTTAATTAGCTCTCCCCACTGTCACTGCTTTCCCTCTGGCTTAAACCAACATAATTTCTCACTTGGATAATTTTGATAGCCTCCTACCTGGCCTCCTTGCTCTCACCCTTGTCTTACTGTATTCTGTTTTCATTAAAATCTACCAAGTCCCCTCTATTTAGCCACACTCACCTTTATTCTGTTTCTTCACAATTCTTCTTCAACTTCCATTGTTTCTCTGGGACTCATTCTATCACTTCCTTCAAAGTTATTTTCAAAAGTAGCCTTCTCAGTTGTGCCTTCTGTGATTACCATATTTAAAATTTAACCTCCTTCCCTAATCTCTTATGCTCTTTCTCTGCTTTAGTTTTTTTTTTTTTTAGGGTATGAAATCATTTATTTTCACTCACTGAGGCTTCCTGTGGAGTCAGGGTTCCCACCGGTCCAAAAAATGGCTTGAGAGAAGGGCAAAAAGCCACTAGTTTGGAGGTTTAGGTGTTTGGGGAGAGCTCCTTTACAGGTAGGGCCTTTCTGGGTTAGAACTGCCCTCATAAGTCCAGTCAAGGGGCACCCAAACTGTCCTGACAGTTTGTCCAGGTGTAGGGCAGAGGTGAAGACAGAGGGGGAAGATTAAAAAGGTTCAGCAGTAAGATCTCAAAGATGGACTCAGACTCTTTATTACAAGGACTTTTCCTGAACACAGGAAGAAAGCAGAACACACAGAACGTCTTCCAAGGGGGCTCAGCACTCATCTTCAACTAGACTTATTGTAAGTGATTTGGAAGAAACTCCAATAGGGAAATAGGGTACAAGTTTTTCTGTAAAAATTTCACTGAATAAATATAAAGGAGATCTATTATTCAGACTGTAAAAAGAAATTTCTCCCAACTCATAGTGCAGAAAAACGCCAATCTGACACAGGTTTCCTGAATCCCCAGTGCCAGGTATAGTAGGTGAGAGTTGAATTCACCAGCAGCTATTGCTTGGGGATGGTGATATAGAAACATTTCTGGGGAAAGATTCTTTATACACACCAAAGGACCATTCACCCATTCCTCTTCCTTCTACCTGCCAAAAATGCCTGCCAGCATCAAATCCCTCAGAACTGGGGATGGGTGAGAAGTAAATGCCTCAGGATTATGCAGTGTGGTTCCATCCTTTGAAAAGTTGCAATTTTCCTGTCTTGTGAAATGATGAGACTGTGGTGAACAGTTTCAACCTTTTGTGAAGGGCAAAATATTGTGGGGGGAGAGTGAAAACCTCCTTCTTTAATTTGTAGGAAAAGGCTGCTGATCTCTCTAACTTTCCATACATGCTGTGGATCCTTTCAATGCCTGTCAGCAAATCGAGGTCACTCTGCAAACACTTCTTGGTTATTTCGTCAAGCAGACTTTTTAATGTGTATCCTTTGTCTGATATTTGAGTTCTTTTTTCAATTATTTTATCTTGAACATCATTCTCTTCATTGAGTAACTTAACATGAATTTCATCATGTTCCATCCCCCAGAAATGCTTAAAGTGTTCAACGTTGGAGTGCAAGTCGCTCCTTTGATTCTCCACCTTCCACACCAACTCAAATGATTTTGAGACTTGCATTTCTAACACCTTTTCAGCATCTTCCAGCTGCTTTTTCAGGGGCTGAATGTAGCTTTTGAGCTTCCTCCTGTGAGAGGGGCAGCTGGCTCCATGTGTGCCAGGGAGTGATCGTGGTATTCCGAGGAGACCCTGCACTGGGGACACAGCAGCTCCAGGTCCTTCTCACAGAACAGGCTCAGAACCTGCTTGTGCTTCTCACACAGAGGTTTCTCTTTCTGCCATTTCCTCATGTCCTCTGTGCTGGGAAGATTCTTCACAACATCAATCATGAGACATGACTGGCTGTTCCTCCTAAAGCTCTTCTCGGGGCAGGGCTGGAGGCAGACAGGACAGGGGAAGGTGTCCTGGAGATCCTCCCAGCACTGCTGGATGTGGGAGTGACAGAAGTTGTGTCCCCTCTCAGTGGTCACTGCGCCTCTCAGGTAATCCAGGCAGATGGGGCAGCTGACCTCTGCTTGGAGCTGTGCCAGGGAGGACACCAGGGCCATTGTTCATGGAGGGTTTCTGTATGAGGAGACTCTCTTCAGAGAAACCTGGCTCTCCACGGGCAGGAACAAGTGAGAAGCTTCTGACTCTTCAGCCTTCTCTCTGTTCTTTCAAGGCTACAAGTAGGTTTGCCAGGATCTGCAGGGAGCTGTGGCCACTCAGGCCTAATTCTACCCCTTCCCTTCAACTCTACAGCAGCAGCCAGGAGGACTGAGAGCCCCAGTCTGTCTCTGCTTCCTTTGGCACTTTTGTCCCTTTTACTCAACGGCCCTAAATCATAGCTTACTAGGTAGTCCTCTTCTTCATAGAGAGCCACAGCTCCAGGTAGTGATGAAAATCAACAGCACAGGGACAAAATCAGCAAAATCCAGACGTGGGCAACTCTATGGCACAGCTCACCAGGTTCCTGACCACATTTCTCAGTCTTGGCTCTGTGATGAGGGAGCTGCTCTGTGTCCTCAAGTCCTGTGGGTGCCCTCGACTCCCCTCACCAGGACTCTGGGCCCCTCCCTTCCTCGCGGAGCAGAGGGTCTTCCTTGATCCAGGTCAGAGCACACAACACAGCCCACCATCTCTGTTCACTACTGGGGTCAGAATCTGGCCCCTTGGGCCTTTATAAGCCTGTAGGGAGGTTCCTTTCCTTCATCCCATTGGACAGACTCTCTGCTTTAGTTTTTTCTATGGCATTTTCTAACTCACTGCATAATTTACTTACTATTTGTATTTATTTTTGTAGTTGCCAGAGGTGTAGCTACATGTGGGTGGTAGTTTTCTATTTTGTTTACTGATGTATCTCAAGTGCCCAAATGAGTGTCTGGCACATAGTAAGTGCTAGAAAACATTTGTTGAAGGAATGAATAAACGATTATGAGAAAAATATTTGGCTTCATACGGATTGTAAAATGTTGGAAACTCTAGGCAGCTTAAAATTGTAGTTATTTGTGTTATCAAGTAATATTGAAATAAAAGCCCTTGAAAATATTCTAATTTTAAAAACATCCACCTCTATAATGTATCTAGAATTTTTTGGAGGGGAGGGTGTCATATCCAAATTTTACTTAGGTAATACCTCTACTATGCACTAAGTTATCTTACAGAAAATTAAAAAAAAAAAAAACTTTTGGAAATTGATCTGAAAGAAAGAATATAACATTTAGAACAGAAATAAGCAAGTCCTAAAGGAAAAAAACTATAACAATACTCAATTTTGGAAGTGTAATTTTCACTAATGTAATTAATTTATGTTTATGATTCACAAACTCTTCCATATTTTTCTGCTACATTTTTGTACAATATGTGTAACAGGCAGAAAATTCCTTAGCTATGGCTGTGTGCACATGGGATTTTTCTATAAATGTTTCTGAAGTCAGAGAACTTTTTTTTTTCCTGAAAGCTTTTAGATTTGAAAATTCTAATATTAAAATATTTCAAAACATCTTAAGGTTTCTTTAAAAGGGCCAAACACCTTCCATCTACAGAAATTGTAGCTTTCATTTTGCATAATCAAGTATTTACAAGAAAAAAAAATAGCACCTCTTCAGGTAGTTCAACAGTGTATACTGATCTAGAAATATTATGGAATCATCAAGATACCCATTTGAAGGTTGTTTAAATACCAATTTTTACAGAACTGTCAGTTTATGTATCACTTTGTGATATATGTGGTTATTTGTGGTTTTTCATTTGTATATACACCTGAGTGCTTACAGATAAAGAGAGCATTTCAAAAGATTTAGATTACTTCCTCTCAGATATAAGCTCTATGTCTTAAAATAAACACAGATGGAGGACCAGTTGGCTCAGGAAAACAAACCGGAAACTACCACTGCTGTGAGTCTGGACTTGTCTGAGGATTGCACTGAAATGAATATCTGTAAAAGAGATTATAATGTCCAATGTGGAGGGAAACTGAATTAGAAAAGGTTATCACTGACATGCTACTGATGTTTGCTTTCTCCTTTGGAATTAGGTGGAACTTGGAATTGATAAAAAAGTAAAAAAAATAAATAAATTGAAAGACTAGCTTATGTATCAATTACTGAAACTTTTGGAAATTAAAGCAAAAATGGCAGCTTCATTGGAAAATATATTTCACAATAGCTTTTCTTTCTTTAAAAATATAAAATATCTAATTTATACACACGTCAAAAATACTTGCCCATATGCAATCACTCCCTTATTCAAATTTATCCCTATGCTGTATATACTACACTGGACTTGACAGGCAGACCAGCAAAAAATATGTAAATACAGACTGTACCCTCAGAAGGCTTGTGATCTGGGAGGGGAGGTATAATCAAGCAAGGTATCACAGCACAAGATGGAAGAGAAGAGAATTACCAACAAGTTTTAGATGAATTTCCTTGTGTGAGATTTATAGCTGCTTGTATGAGCTTCAGGTTAAAAGCCACCTCCTTAGTGTCCTCCCTTACTATATATTGAACTACATACTTGTTTAATTACTGAATTTGGCAATGCACTATATATCATTTTAGGCTTGTGTGTTTAGACAAAAATAAATTGTATATTATGCAATGTTAGGATGTTCCTCATATGCAAAATAATCTCTTATCACTTCAGCATTCCTAAACATAAATGTTCTTTCTTTTCTGAAGTCTATACCCATGATAAACTCACCCTGCGCACTAGCCTAAATCCACACAATACTTCTGGATCTGATTCCAATTACTTTGCAGAACTCAATGTAGATATTGCATTTTCTGAGAGGTCTATGCTCACCCCTGAAGAGTGGATTAAATTTCCACCTATGTTCACATAACACCCTATATTTGTCCATTTAATAACAATTACCCTCACCATAGTTGCTTATTTGTCTGTGAAATACCAGTAGATAGGCAGAGATTGTTTTCTGTTCATTAAAGAATATTTAATGCATAGCACCATTTCTGGCACATAAGTGCTCAAAAAATAATTGCTGAATGAAAGGACTTTTTCCAACTGTTTGTAAGGACATATGTGCAATATACACGAACACCTGACTATTCAAATATTTGAATAACTACATTATGTGATATGAATTATATGTAGGATAACACTCATGTTCAGAGAGTCAGAGTATAAATGAAAGAGATGTACTCATGGTTTTCAATCTAACAAAATCTGTGGTATTGTGAGATGGTTTTAATATAGGTGCTTATCCTTCTTAGAAGTTTAGGGAACTAAAAATTTATTTAAAATATTTTATGTGACAGTTTTACTAACAGAAAAATTTATTTTGAAACTACACAATTTCTCTACAGGTTATATACATGTGGTTTTTATCTGAGCCACTTAATGTGCATCAGAAAAATAGCAATGTAGCAGCAAGTGAGAAAAACACCCATAATAGAAGGACCTATGACATGCAGGTGCCAGGCAATCTGGATTTTCTAGACAAATTAGGAGGGGCATAATGGAAGGGCACAACTTTAACACAAATAAAAGAAACAGTCTAAAAACATTTCACTAATGCCTTAGAGCTCTCACTAATAAGAATTTTCTGAAAAAAAGAAAGTCAAGATTTTGACTGAAGGGGATTTTAAAATCAGAAAGATGTTGAATTATTAATGAGCCAAACTGGTCTTTTTCATTTTCTTTCCTAATCCAAGAAATCTTCAGGTTGGCTGTTTGAAGGATATTTTTTTCCATTTCTTGCTTTAGGCATTTATAAATACACTTGAAAACATTATCTTAGATACAGCCTAATCAAATGATCAAGGTCACTTAGGAGACTAAATTAAATTTCTAATACATATTCACTGTTGCCATTTCAGCACATTTTTGATGAGGCTGTGGAAATTCTTGCTTTGAATGTCATTCCTGCTTGTTCTCTATAATGGTTTGTTGGTCAGTTTATTGCACATCAGATTTCTGAGACTTATAGAATGAAATGAAGCCATCTTCCTTAGAGTGATTTTTCTTCATACTATATTAATTCTTTAAGATAGTGCACCAAATATTTATTTTAAACTGTAGTGTAATTAGTTAAGCTCTTGGGTTACACAGTCACTTGAAATAAAACCCCATCCTGATTGTCCCATTTACAGGAGGGAAAGCTCTGGCAGGGATTACACCAGAGCGTAGCTTGTTGACAGCATATGCAAATTAGGAAGACATAGTTTGGTTTAAATGTCTGTAAAAGCAGGAATCAACATCTGTGGGAATAATTTTCAAAACTGCAGTGGCATAGACATCATTGCAAGTGTTATGTAGTTACAAATAGAAATCTGGCAATAGTCCAGAAATAAAGTTTTCTTTTTTCTCTTTCCAGATAAGAAGATAGTCTAAATCATGTTCTGGTTTGGAATTAGGCACTAATGATAAATTCATTATTAATTTTAAAATCTGAATTAAAAAATAAATTCTGGATTTTACCTTCCTTGACTTCTTTTCCACATCTTCCTGGGAACAGTTATACAGAACGATGAAATAAGAAAATAGCAACACTATGGGATATAATGAGAGGCAAAATGACTATGTAATCTATAGCCTAGATTAATTGAAGGTTGTTGTAATATACGTTTTCTCAATTGTGAAATGTTATCTTTTCAAAAAAGAGTTTTTCTTTAACTGAACCAGTTTTCCAAATAAATATAAGAAAACTTTTCCTTTGTAATACATTCTAAGTTCAAAACATTAAATGTGCTTAAGTAATAAATATAGTATTTCAGAAATGAACAGTCAAGAACTAATGGGATTCTTCATCTGTCCAATTTTTAAAAACAAATTTTTTGGACCTGTTTGAAACTATGCCATTGATGACACAGCCAAATTCTCCATTCTAATTCTTGCTATTTTTTTCTTATTTTAATGGAATATTTATATATTATAAAATAAGCATTTTTATAAGGTAAAAAGTGATTAACACTATTGTGTACATTAGTGTACATTACATACCACCCATTTTAAGAGTTTGAATAATGCTCACACTCTTGAAAACCCTGTTTTTCTTCTTTGTATCACTCTTTATTCCAACCATATGTAGCCATTACTGAAACCAAGCAGGATCCTGTAGGCTTTCTGGGCTCCGGAGTCTTTCTGTTTAGCCCCCATGACTTTCCCTGAGTTCCAAGGGGCAGGTTCAAACAGTTGCTAATCAGGAAAGGGAGCGGGTGCAGAGACAAGGGAGGAGCAGCCAATGAAACAATAGCACAGCCTTAGGGGAGGGTCCTGCTTCTGCCTCAAGGGATACACATAACAATATCTTTTGAGCTCTTTATATTATAGAACTAAAACCCCCAATAAATGGAAGATGAAGCAATCCTCATTCCAGAGGGAAGCTCACAGTTTGATAGCCTTGAGAATGAGAGAAGTTTATCTGGAGACCATCTGAGGCCGGATTAAAGGAGTGCAGGCCCTGAACACACCCTAATCTTATCAGCAACCTCACCCTTGAACCCTTGCTATAAAATTCCTTATCACATCCTCCTGGGTTTGGACACATAGTTTTTTGGGGCAGGAGCCCTCTGTGTCACCCTTTACTTGGCAAATCAATAAAGCTATTCTTTTCTACTTCACCTAAAACTCTGTCTCTGAGATTCGATTTGGCTCCGGTGCACAGAAGCCAAGTTTGCAGCATCACTATCAGGAAATTTCACTTATTTCCTCTAAAGGTTTACCTCATATGTACTATGCACTCCCAAACGACATGTTGTTTGATTTTCCACAGTCTTGAATATTTTATAAATTGTAATATATTAATATATTCTTCTGCTCTTAGCTTTTTCTCCTCAATATTATGATGTTTATACCTATATTTATGGTTCATTCATTTTCATTGTTTTATAATATTACAATTGTATAAATGTGCTACAGTTTATTTATTCATCATCCATTTGGTTTGTTTGCAATTTTTGCTTTCTTGTAATAACAAATCCAAAATATAGAAAGCATCAATACTCATCCTAGAAATGTATTCTATGTTCGTCTCTCATCATTCCTTTAAACTTTATTCAGAGTGGGTACCTCCCCTCAACCCCCACACCCTTCCCTTCCCTGGATTATCCCTACTAGGAAAAATGACTTTTCAACCCACTTTTGGGTGCTTACTTGAATGTACAAATACAGCCTTGAATCAGTAAGTAGAGCATCTAGTCAAAAATTTGAATCAAATTCTGACTTGAGTTAATGTTAAATCATCTCGCATTCCTCAGCATGGAAACAAGAAACTTGTGAGAAAAAAATACTTCCCTCTTTCAATTCTCAACTTGATTGGAAAAGACTATCGTAATGAGGAAGGGGGACTATTATGGTAGAGAGAATGTTTCAAACATAAGTTCTGTAAGTGTTTGAAAGTGTCAGGCAGAAATGACTTTTATAGGAGCACAGGGCTCAGGTAAAGTTCAAATTGTCATGGGAATCACTCAGCAGCCAGTCCCCTAAGGACTTGCCAAAGTCCAAATCCAATGACTAAATGACATGGGAATATAAAGTCTTGGTCCCTTCACCCCAACTAGGACAACTGTGAAGAAGAGTCATCCTAACTTCAGAACCCCTGTAAGGTTAGCTGAGGCCACCATGGAAGCTCTATCATAGTTCAGCTTCACCATGTGTCTTGTCCTGTTTGCTTACTTTCAGTAACACAGATGTTTATCCCTCCCTTCCTTTCCCATAGGCGTTGATTCACTGAGCACTCCCTAATAAATTTTCTACACACTAATCTCTGTCACAGAGTCTGCTTGCTGGGGAATCCAACTTAGGGCAGTGGGAAAAAATGCTGTTCTCCTCAAGTCAAGTAATTATGTATAACAATTTCTCTTAAACCATTTTTAAATTTCTATTTTAGAACATAGTTGCATATATTTTAATAGAGAAACAAATTTTCTTACTAAATTTGAGTCTCTAGGAATATGAGTTATCATTTTCTTATATATTTTCTTATTCATAATATGCAGAGAACTAAAATAGAGACATTAACAATACAGAGCAGGAGGTCATAACCAAGTTACCAGTTGTCCCATTGATTCAAATGTGCTCTAATTTAAAGCAAAATCTCTAGAAAAAAAAATCACCTTTTAAGTGTTGGACTTTCATTAAATACATTTTGAACAACATACTTGAGAATTCGGTATTAGAATTTTTATTTTAAGTATAGAGAAAATAAGTTTTCGGTTACAATAACTTTCCCAAAGGAACTGTAGAGGAGAAAGAGGTTCTCTCTATCCTTCTAGGTTCTTCTGGCTGGTCTAAGAATTAAATTGACATGAGACAGATTAACAGGAAAAAATCAAAGTTTAATAACATGTACACATGGAAGAGACCCTGGAAAACTGTATAATTTGCCAAAATGGCTGAAACCCTCACGTTAAATACCATCTGTAGCTAAAGACAAAAGAGGATGCTGGGGGTAGGGATTTGGGACTTCAAAGGGGAAATTGACATGGAGATGGAAAAGCAAATGTTTGGTAAATAAATGTTTGCTGGATTCTGCAGAGACAATGGGACACAGAGTGGAATTTTAACAAACAGACTTTCCTGGGTTCCTCCGTGTCTACACACCTAGTTCATGCTATAATTATCTATGGTGATAGTTCTTCCTAGAATAGGTCCTCTATCTACATGTTTTAGGCAGTTGGGGGAAGGTCAAGGTTCTTCATGAGACTTTTGGGCCTTGTTTTCTGCTGGAAAAAAAGCAGCATGCTAAAGAGATATTTTGTTCCCCTACAGACCTCATTTAATACTTCTGATTTCCATAACATGTTTAAGAGAATCTGTACATTTTTGTTATTTTTGTTTCTGTTAGATTACTTCTGTTCAAAATAGAATTAATTTGTTTCAGGTTGACTGTAAAGCTAATAATTCAGTACTTTAATCAGTTCTTTAAGAATTCTCTGGGTTATCATTCAAAATAATACCTGTTAATTTAATAGCACTTTTTGAACAGGTAGTTCATGTCTGATAGTATCTCTAATTTCCCTTCATCCTAAAGTTAGATATAATACTATAAAAATACATGATTTTTTTGTCACTAATCAGGTTAATTTTATAATTTATAGAATACTGTCTCATGATCTGTTTTTAGTAACAGCTCTCAGAGGTATTCTACCTACCAAATCAGGCAAATAATGATTCATATGTCATTTTTTTGTTTGAATTATTCAGTGTTTTCCTGAAAGAATTCAGAAATATTTTATATAAGAATATATATAACTGAATAAATAAATGGAAATAACAGTAATAGCTGCAATTTACTTAGGGCCTGATTGATGTCTGGTACTGTTCTTTGAAAGCAATTCAGTCCAATGCATTTTATACTCTTCTATATTACAAATGAATCAAGGATAACTAGCTAAGAATCCAGGAATAAAGGCATTTTTGTATCTTTTGCAATCCACTGAAAACAACAAAAAGAATGAAAAACAGAAGTGAAATGCAGTAGAAGTAAAAATACACACAAAAATTTAGTCTTCAGTGAAACAAGAAAAGGACTTAAAGCTGAAAATAAAAATTAACCAATACTACCTAAAAAAAGCACAAAATCTGAACCAGAAAACTGAAGGAATCTATATCTATATATCTATAACTGTATCTAATATATCTATGTCTCTATCTATCTACCTGTCTATCTGTCTACCTATCTACATTCAGTTTTTCCCTTTTTGGGAGGATAGATATAGAGATAGAATTAATAGATTATGGATACAGATAACAATATAGGTATCACCTCAAAAGATACAGACTTCTATACAAGTAGTTTTAGTAACTAATTGTTTAATTTTAGTAGTCCTAAAGGAACTACCTTTTAATTAGAGATGTCTGGGGAGTGGAACCGGGCCTGGAAAGATGTTAAATCACTTTAAAGGTTCACTTGTTGGGGGTAAAAAAAGCAGGAAGTGGAGCTGTTTCTGGGATCCCCAAGATCACCCTGAGGCTTGATGATTTGCTAGAAGGACTTGAAGAACTCAAAAACGCTGTCATACTCACAGTCTATTAGAGCAAGTGGATACAGATCAAAATTAGCAAAGGAAAAGACCACATGGTGTGAAGTTCAGGAGAAACCTGGCTCAAGGTTCCCCTGCCTTGTTGAGATGCATGAGGACATGCTTAATTCTCCTAACAATGTTGTGTAACAGCACTTGCAAAATGTTGCCAACCAGGTAAGCTGTTCACATAAATTATATTGTTAGGATATATTTATCTGGTCAAACTGGTCAAACTTGGCATGGCCCAAGACCTCAGGCATACAAAAACCCTCTTTCAGGCAGAATATTCCAAGGGTTCAGAAGCTACCTCCCAGGAGTCCGCCAAGAGCCGGTCCTAAAGGCAGACTTTTCTTGGGAATGTATAAGATTTGAGCAACCCTGGCCTGCTGAGTTAACCCTTTCCTGCTCAGTCCACAGCCCTGACCCTTGGCCTAGGCTCTTACAGAAAAATGATCATATTTTTATGAGCAGGTAATTTAGTTTAGCATTTATATAACAGATATAGCAATAGTATCTGCACAAATCTGCCAAAAATTAGGACTAGTCAGTGCAAGGTAGATTTAAAGAAAGAACTAATACATCCTCAAAAGATGTTAAATACATTTTCATACTAGTTTGACTACTCATTTCCTCACTCGATCTAGTGTTGTTTTTACTGTGTGATAAATTTCACAGAACCATTTAACATAGAATTTAGCTGACAGGGAGCTAAATCCAGTCTTTCCTCAGGCCAGTCATTTTCCATTGGCAGTATATCCTGAAGAGGCTTTATCTCCCAATGCATTGGGAAACTTGCATCTCCCAATGCATTTCATCACAGTATCAGTATTATCATTAGACTTACTTATATAAGGTAGTTGAACCTTACCAACAATGCCAGTGTTATACTATAATGCAATATTGTCATGGCACAATTAGTTTCATGACAGAACAAATCAGTAAGAATCACAGAGGTATGTGCTATATCTTCCCACAGAATTCGTCCCTGTCCATATACCATAAATTTTTACAGTTGGTCATGATTTGGTTATTTCTGGGTTCCAAGTAAGTTGAGGATAAAGCCAGTCACCTTGTCTTAATTCATGGGCTAGTGCTGAGACTGGTTTTCATTGGGTGCTGCTATATAGCAGCTAACTGTCCCTGCTAACTATACTATAGAATATGTCTTATTCTGATCTATTCTCCAGGCAATGACAATCATAGTTCATCAATTTTAATTACAAGTGTCCCCAGAGAACTTCCATAAGTTTGGAAGTTCATAAGATTTCCATGGTGTGCCCCTTGATCCTCAACAGCTAAGATGGAGAGTCATTGCCCCATGGCTACTTGTATTAAAATAATTGAGTAGTTCTGAAGGACCAGGGTAGATGGCCTTTCCCAAAGCTCCATCCTAGCATTACCCATCAGTATTTGTTTAGTTGGCTTGACCCACTTTACTAAAGTCCCATCATCTTTCCAGGACAACTCCCATCTCTTGCCTGGGAATTCTCTTAGAAGAGAATTCACTCTAATCCTCTAATTCACTCTAATTCTGCTAGTAAATCTTTTTCCTCTGAATGTCATTCCTCATTAAAAACAAAGTCAGCACATCCACAGTGCCTACACTAGCACTTGTCTCCCCTAAAACCATTTTTGTCTTGTGGGATAATGTATAATCCTACCACACATGTTGTGGTCATTCTGCACTAGTGGCCTGAGTGCAGTTAAAATATGTATTTTATACCCCAAAATATTGGGTCTTCCATCCCAGAGTTAGATGAATTGCAAATACACCTAAATGTAATTTAGTATGAGTGTGCCATAATACCTCCCATAGCTTACCTCATCTCAGGGTAGGGATGTTCCCCAGGGGAATTCAGGTCCACTGAATGTGCCTGTGATGCCTACTGCTTATTCCCATGAGAAACACATTGTTTTTATTTTTTTCTAATCTTTTAAAAAGCTTTTTATCCACAAAAGCAGGGACAGTGTGTATTTGTACACAGCATATTGTGGTATGTAGGAGATGTCACTACTATATTTCATCCTTTATAACCAGGGATCTTTCTAAGCATTTGGTCATCAAGGTTCATGGTTACACAGTAATCAGTCAGCTGGGAGCCAAATACTGCATGGTCAAATAGACCAGTAGAGGGTAGTTCCCAGAAACTCCTTACTAAATGATATCCTTTGCAGTAAATATAACTGAAAAATAAGAAACAAAAGATACTAGCACATTACCAGAGTTTCACTCAGTTATTAATAATTGGTCCAGTTCTTCATCACATTGTATGGCAACAATGTCACCCAGATCACGGCCACTCTGATTTGCAGGCTTCCATTGGACCTTCTGCATTTCCAAAAGCAGGGTTGTTCTTGGTAAATATATGTCTTTACCCTTTTGAGCATATGATATAATTGTGTTAAGAGACAATGTCATTTTCTTTCTCTGAGCCTCTCTTAAGATATTAATGTAATAATGATTTCCTTTGTTGCATAAGCCACTTATTCATTCCTTTACTCTTAGCTGCTATTTCTCCTTCTTACCATTTGTTATTGATTTTAACCCCCAGTTCTCCACAGGTTCAGACGTTGTGCTGGTCTAGATTTCTGGTAGCAATACTGGTCTAGCACGTGCTTCCCACTCAGGCTGCTTTCACTATTCACTATCAACACAAATTTTGCCAGATGGGTGATAGGTTCTTAGTCATTCTGGTACAAAGGATTGAAGAAATACTTACAGTTAATGTACTTGCTTAGGGATCATCCCTGCTTCTGGTGTCCTCGTCCCAGGACAACTGCATCAAATAAAAAAAAAGAAAATTGATGTGAGGAAGACGTGTACAGTTGTACCAACATCCTTTCTTATTCCCTCTGTATTAGTCAGGGTTCTCCAGAAAAACAGAACCAATATACACACACACACATATGTATATACATATACATACACACACATATGATATATGTATGAAAATAGAGAGACAGAGAGACAGCAAGAGAGTTTTTTTTTTAAAGCATTCACTCATGTTATTGTGAAGGTTGGCAAGTTCAAAATCTGCAGGGTAGACTGGCAGGGTGGAGACTCAGGGAAGAGACGCAGTTTGAGTCTAAAAGCAGAATTCCTTTTGCTGGCAGAACTCCCTTTTCCTCAGGGGGAGGTCAGTTGTTTTTTAATCAAGGCCTTCAACTGATTTCATTGGGCCCACCCACATTATGGAGGGTAATCTGCTTTACTGGAAGTCTACTGAATTAAATGTTCATCTCAGCTGAAAATGTACCTTCACAAAAACATCTAGAATAGCTTTTGACCAAATATATGGGTATTGTGGCCTAGCCAAGTTGGTACATAAAATTAACCATCACACCTTCTTACCTAGATCCTCCTCCAAAAGCAGAAGAATCTATTTAGTGGACACCCTCCCTTCACCCTTCTGAACTGAGTGTCAGCATATATTCATGGAAGTGTATAAGTCAGCCCTTATGCCTTTATCTCCCTCCATCTTACATGAAAAAGTACTTCATTGCTCATTCTAATTTTCTATCAAACCACTACTGTGAGAATGATATGAACCATGTCCATTTGATGAGATAACTCTTTGCCCAGTGTTGGACACTCATCTGTAAAATGTGTTTCTCTGACTGAAGAAAGGAAACTCAGCAGTCCAAATTGGTATAGTATCTTCCATTCCAAGACTTCAGGCATACAAAAAGACTCTTATTAGGTAGAATATTCCAAGGAATCAGAGATTTTATCTCAGAGGTCTTCCAAGGGCCAATCCTGAAGACAGACATTTCTTTGGAATGTGCAGGGTATGTGTAACCTAGGCCTGCTGAGTTAAGTCTTTCCTGCCCAGGATCTTAATAAATAATACAAAATGATCCATTTTTAAAAAATATTGACCAATTCTCCCCTAGTAGGAAATTCTGAAATAAGACATATGAACATAGAAAGAAAAAAGAGGTAATCACCAGATTATCAGAATGAGTAATTTTGCCTTAATGGGCTCCATTGTACAGTATATTAATCATCTTTTCCGCAGAAAGTAACAATAAAACTTGACATAAAAGTTGCCCCAACTTAGAAAATACAAAAAGCTATTTGAGACAACAATTGTGATTTGGTGTCTCTGAAGATCACATTTCATTTGCCTTCACTCTTCCTCAGCAAGAGATACAACTCATTTCCTAATCCTGTGAATAAATGTAAAATTACACAGGTGTATGCTAAGAGAATTTGATCTTATTCTGACGGTCAAGGAAATGACAGAGAAGCTAAGATCTGAGACTTTGTAAGATGTACTAGACAAAGACAAGGCCAGTGTGCATGTACTTGTAATGCTGGAACAGCATTACTAAACTACAGCCTCAGAGTGTCCCCTGCCCCTGTCCCTGACCTTGGCCCCTGTGTTCTAGTCTACCAGATCCTGGAACTTCCATGGTTAACAGCTAGTCCATGTGGGATCTTAGGAGCATTGTTAGGAGAGGTAGTGATTTACCTTAAAATGATGTCAAATATCTCAAATGCCATGCCTGAGGAAAGATAACATTTTTACTTTTTTGTTTCATTTGTTCTCTTCTTGAGGAACACTGTTAATGTTCCTCATCTACTGGATCTTTATTTCCTGCCTTCCATAAATATCCCTTCCCTCTAATCACTTTTATATTGTTGAATTATTTCATTTAATGTAGTGTGACTTTTGTCAATCTAGAACTTACATCTCTTGCTGTTTTCAGCCACGTTTATTTGACTTTTATTTTAAATAATGTAGGTTTTATTTGGTGACGTGTCAGTAAAAGTTCAACCGATGGCTCTGGAAATGCAGTTCTGACATGAATGTTGGAAGATATTTTAGGTTTGCTAATAAGAAAAACAAAGTGAAAAACAAAACTGTACTTTGGAACATCACTTGTTTGTCAATGACACGAGCAGTTCTTTGCTGAATCAGATAATAATTTTCAAATACTGGGAGAATTTTTTTGGTGCTATTCATAATATAATGGGTATACACATGATATACTTATAAGTATTTACTTATATGAAATGTTATGAATAATAATATGAATTATTAACATCTCTATTATTTCTTAAATTTAGACAAGACAATGAACAAGATAAAAAATTAAGCTTTGATTTATTATATTTGCCAATTCTGTGATGTAAATACTTTCACCAGGGCCTATTTTAAGCCATTACTTGATGTCATTGAAAATGGAGCTTGGAAGAGACAAGCGGTATCACAATCATTGTATGGTATTTCCATGCAAATGTAATAGACATAAAGAACCTCAAGATCACAGAAATAGTAAAATGCAGTAAAACAATTAGAAAGTGATAAATTTTAGGTATTCCTAAATAAATATAGGTATTTTTTGATAAATACCTGATAAATATTAGGTATTTTTATAGAATTATACCAGAATTCGCCTAATTGTCAGTACATAGTTTAATTTTTAATAACGTCTGTGTTTAAAAACTGGCTTACGTTATTCCTGAAAATCTAAAATCTGCTCTTACTAGTCACCTCCAGAACAGTGCTGCTTTTTGTTTTTGCAATTATTTTATTTTTCTCTTTCACCCCTTTCTTGAGTAATGCAAAAACACTCATATTTCTAATTCTTTTGATAGTTTGCATTTTTTTGTTGGGGTCATTTTTCACAAGGAACTTTGATTTTCAAATTCTTATGGTTTCCTCAGATTAATTCCTTTTGTGTCATATGTTCTTAACCTGCTTTTTGTAGATTTTGATATTTACATTTAAAAATGTAGAATATGGTAAATTTGGCATTTTATTTACAGTACAAAGAGAATTCATGGTATACCTCTTTGTACTTCTAAAATTTTAAACTGTATGAACATACTAACGCATCAAAAATAAACTAAATTTAAGTATATATGCCTTTCACTGTCTCACTTTTATAACTGTCTGTCTATAATATCTGTCTCTGAATCTTTTTGTCTCATAAGTATTTATTAAGTTCTTATTATTGCTAAGTCCTATTATAAGGGATCAGGATTAAGCGTGAACAGAAGTTGTAAAACTCTATGTCCTTATGGTGAGACAAGCAATAAACAAAATTAAGGAAAATATATAGAATGCCTGGTCCCAATAATTGCTATGGAGAGAAATAAAATAGAGGGATAGGACAGAAAATGATAGTAAATCGATCCTCATTATTTGCAGATTCTGTTTGCAAATTTGCCTACTTGCTAAAATGTATTTGTAACTCCAGAATCAATACTCACAATGATTTCAAGGTCATTCACAGGCATGTGCAGAGCAGCAAAACACTGGACACACTTGATATGTACATTCCCAGTTGAAGTCAAGTAAGGCAGTACCCTACCTTCTTATTTCAGTTTTCATACTTCTGAATGAGTGTCTTTTCATTGTTTATTTAGTGCCATATTTTTCACATTTTTGTGCTTTTTTGTGATTTCACTGCTTAAAATGGTGTCCAAGTGTGGTATTGAAGTACTGCATAGTGTTCCTAAGCACAAGAAGGCTGGGATGTAAGTTATGGAGGAAATATGAGTCTTAGATAAGCTTTACTCAGGAATGTGTTATAATGCTATTGACTATTCATTCAGTGTTAATGAATCAATAATACATCTTAAATGAAGCGTCTTTAAACAGAAGCACAAATAAAATTATGTATTGATCAATTGATGAATACATTGTCACAAGACGCTCTAAGGGACCTAACCCTGTATTTCCCCTAGGAGAAATGGGTCAGTATTCTTTGATTCAGTGTTCACAGTGACTGTATAGAACATAACTACTGTAAGTAAGAATCAACTATGGTTCAATCGGTGATAAGTAGTCAGATTCTGAATATATTTTAATGGTAGAATCAACATGTGTTTAAAAGCTGGAATCAAAGTGTGAAAGAAAGAGAATAATAAATTCTTTTGATCTGTGAAACTGGAAAGATGGAATTGCCCTTGATTGAGGTGAGAAAGCCTGGGGAAGAAGCAGGCTTCTGAGAATATGATAAGTTACTACTGAGACATTTGCATTCAAGCATGTTAACTATCGACGTGTAGATTCTGCATAGCCACTAGCATATATAAAACTAGAGTTCATAGTATGGATGATATTTAAGATCATGGGATTACATAAATTGACCAAGGATGTAAGTTAGAGAAGTCCAGAGACAGAATTCTGACACCCTCTTATATTTAGAAGTCAAGGAAATGAGAGTCAATGAAGGGAAAACAAACAAAAAACCAAGCAAATAAATGAAGTCTCTTTTGCTGGCCCTTCTTCAGGGCCTTACATGTCCTTGTGCCACCAACTTAATCCTCAGCTTCTTCACTTCTCTAAATACACTGATGATTCCTTAAAGTATATATTCACAACAATCATTTATTTCTGAATTTTAGTCTTATAGAACCAAATATGCCCTTGTTGACCTAAAATAAGTAGACTGCAGGATATTTCTCTGCACAGATGGGTTTATTTGTTTTTAGCAGAGAATTGCAATTCCAGATCTGCAACCATGGTGAGCCACATGCAAGTTCCCTCAGGGCAAGAAAAGGAGAACACTTTAATGAAGAGAGAAGAAGGACATAGGGAGGGCTATAGTAAATAAAGAATCCATAACTTAATCATTGGCTGAGTCCTTGCCAGGACAGGAGTCTTTCTTCTTCCTATAGGGCTCTGCTGTCATCACAGGGTATGAGAGTTCCCCGTTCTGGTCTCCCAACTCTATTTAATTGAGGTTTCTGTTTATGAATTTTTCACACCCTTCACATATTCCACTTGAATGCCAAACAGGTATCTCAAAGAATATCTATCCTAAACTGGATTTTTAATTTCTCCCGCACACTGTGCTCTTACTCTAGCATTTTTCGACTCGGTAAGTTATACTGCCATTTACAGACTTACTCAGGGCGAGTCTTCAGAATTATCCTTGGCTTTTCTTTCTCTCCTATGCAGTCAACTCAACAACAAATGCTATAGATTCTGCTTTCAAAATAAACACAGAATCTGACTACTTTTCACTACCTCCACTTAATCAGCCTAGTTTAAACCACCATCTTTCTTCTAGACCATTGCAGTAGTCCACTAAAAGTTTCCTTTGTTTCCAAACTTGCCCTTCCTCACAACATTAATTTTTTACAAAGCAAAAAATTAAAAAATAAAAATTAAAAAAAATATAAACCAGGTTGTGTTACTCCCTGCTTAAATGTTAATTGTCCCCTGCTTAAATGGCTTTTAAGAATATAACCCAGAGTTTTTTTGTATTTTTCTTTTCAGAGTTTTTAACTAAAGCTTACCAGGCCCTATGTGATCTGGCTTCTGCCAGCATTGTTTTCCTTTGCTCACCACGCTCCCGTCACACCGGCCTCCTTCCAAATACTGGGAAATGCCAGTCATGAAACTGATTCGAATAATTTGCTGTTATGTTTCCTCTGCCTAAAATGCTCTTTCTCCAAGTATCTGTAAGACTTTCCCCTTTATTTTATTCAAGATTCAGGTCAAAGGTCACTATTCAGAGACTTTTTCTCCATTCTACACATATAGTTTTATATTGCCTATCTCATGCAATTGAATGTAAGCTCTAAAAGGACAGAGATTTCTTGTTTACCACTGTTATCTTCTGTGTTTAGAATAGTGCTTGACATAAATAAATGTTAGGTTAATGCTTTTTAAGCCACTTCATTATCCAGTTTTTCTACTTTGTATACTGTTTGCTTTATATTTTCATATTTTAATATCGAACTTCATTTGCCTTTCTTATAAATCTGGCTTACATTTAATGTATATTTCTGATTAACTATTGTTTCACCACTTCTCTTATTGACTATATTCCAATTTCTTATCAGTGATAACATCTACCTCATATTTTCATTTATTCAGCAAAGCTCATTACCTTTTATAGATTCTTTAAGATATATGACTTGAGAGAAGACATTCCAGGAGGTCATAGCATATTGGCTACTTCTGGCCAAAATAAAATATTTTTATCACATTTTTAAAGAAAGCATGGCAGTTATAAGAAATTTTCAGTTATCTCCAGAGCATGCCTTCTCCAGCACTAACACCAATCCAAACCATGTGTGGGTTATAAGGAGAGGAGAAATAAGAAACAGGGGCAAATATTATGATAGCATAATCCTCTTTTACTTTATTTGTGGTTGTAAGTCTTCCATCAGGAGAATTATCAAAAAATGAGAAAGCGTTTGGGTCTGTGACTTTTGAGTGGCTCAGAAGAGTGAGTCAGGTTTTCTTTAGCATGCTGGTTAATATACTTTGATGCTTTGCTGAACCATTTGGTTCAACTATACACAGTAAACTAGCATATTGGTCATTGAATCGTTGTTCTGTCTTGGGAGGTTACAGAGTGGGAGTTTCCTAACTCTCTTGGTACACACAAATTGTAGTCTAATTTAATATAGCATGATTTATGCATGCATTTGACTTTGAGGTCTTATTTGGCACTATTTTGTGTCTGTTAATTTGAAGATACTATTTAATGATTTTGTTTTCATCTAGAGTTAAATTAGAAGCTAGCTTTGCAGACAACTTCTTTATGTCATTGTTTTGTACAAGTTGCTTTCTATAAACTATCCAAATAATTTAATCAACTCAAATAGAATAAAATAAATAGTTTGGTCTATTCTCATGAAGAGTTAAATAATTCATAGTAGAGATCATTTATTCTTCCATATCATATATTTTAATGACAATCAAGCAATTACTTTGAGAACATAAAATTCCTCATACACAAAAAATAGGAAGCCAATGCTTGTGCAATTTGTACTGTCCACTACTTTTGGTCATTTTGCATAATTATTTAATGGAAATATTATTGATCATTAGAGTCTCTTCACTCTGACAACTTTAGCCTTTTCAAACTGCTATTGAAAGTTGTAGGTATAAAGTGAAAAAAAAATATATATATATTTATTTAAAAGCAGCCTCATGGTTGTTGTTTTTTTTTTTGCGGTATGCGGGCCTCTCACCGTTGTGGCCTCGCCCGTTGCGGAGCACAGGCTCCGGACGCGCAGGCTCAGTGGCCATGACTCATGGGCCCAGCCACTCTGCAGCATGTGGGATCTTCCTGGACCGGGGCACGAACCCGTGTCCCCTGCATCGGCAGGCGGACTCTCAACCACTGCGCCACCAGGGGAGCCCCTCATGGTTGTTTTATACACAGAAAGCTCTGTATGGGATCAATAGTTTCACAATTGATTAGATAATAAATACATTTCAGATTTTTTTGGGTGTAATTTTCATAGTCTTTTTTTCTGTTTTGTGAACTTCATTCAGCTGTAGTCTAGTAGAATGGAAGACATATACGTCCCTTCTAAAAATCCCATCAGATTCTGAAGGAGAAACTACCCATACCTTCACTGAGAATTATAATTGTTGAAACCATTATTAAATATGACAAAGTCACCAGCTGTGGGGGACTTAAAAATATCTGAGTTGTGTGATTTAATATAGTATGCTAAATAAAACATATAATCCATAGTAGATAGTTCTATGGATATTTCATTTTTACTTTTTACCTGGGAAAGTCTTTTCTGGGTGTTTCCCAATCTCAAGAGTGCTTCATTTCAAAATCAATTCAATAGCCACAACAAAGCCATTTCATGGTGATCATTAACACTTACTATGTCAGCTAAACTTTCAAACATAAATACTCTTTTTACTTAGTTTCAGGTTTATACTACCATATCTAAAATTACCTAATTATAAAAAAATGGATGCTTGAGAAGGAAGTTTTCTAAATTGGCTTTCTCAATGCTCCTAGTTGTTGAATATCTATCAATATCATGTTTTCTAGCTTTGTGGTACTGTCTGAAATATTTTCTCTTGGTGGCTTATCTAGAAATCTATTGAAATAACCTCGTAATAACCTCCAAGTATTTTATGGCTTCAATAATATCTACCACCTAATGTTACTGTGCTTAGTACAATGCTAGTTTATTTGAATGTCCAAAAACTAGTTTATTTGAATTGTCCCATTTTTTTCTTATTCGTTTATTGGCTCAAGATAAGAATTAATGATATAAAACTGACAACACTTTTCAAAAAATTGTTGTCACTCATTGTATTTTGTCTCATATATGTTCTTTTCCTAGCTAATTTCCCTTGCCTGTACAGAGGTTAAAAATAAATATTTATTATATTCTTACTATTTATCATGAACTTGTCTCACGTTGTTTTGTTTAGTTTTAAGTCCGTCCCAATCAAAAGCCCTTTCCTTTCCTATACGTATCATCTTGTCTTTTCAAATATGAATTTAATTGCAATTTTTATGGTTTTATTATCCCAATGTACATCACTAGATATTATCGCTTATTCCTGGCCATTAAGAAATATATGTCTTTTATGTCTTCTGTTATCTAGTTTATTCCTCCTTCCTTTCTTTTCCTTACACTTTACCTGTGAAAAATTAATCTGAGTTTGGTTGATAGCATACTCACTGTGCAATTAAACACGTAGAAACATCCTTTGTGTCCCCTGCAAATGGGCAGCTGGACTTAACAATGTTTTTATATTAACATACTATACTATTTTGAAGATTTGCTATTTTGAAGATTTCCTTTTCTCTGGCCCAACATATGCTACCACATTGCTTCTCTTATCCCCCTATATAGAGAATGATATCATGTAATTTTGTGGTTGTTGGAAGTCTGTTTCTACCTGCTTATATTTATGGGGTTATGGGGATACCTTGTCACTTAGTTTTATTTTAAATACGTTCCATGGAATTTTATTTTTGCTTTCTAGCTGTTCTATCCACTTTTATGTGGAGATCTGGAGAGACTGGTAAACAATGCTATCCCCACAGCCATCCCTCCAGAATTCTTTTATTTTTTTTTTAAACATCTGTATAATAGAAGTACTTTTATCCTCCTTCTTTGGAATGGAAAACTTCATGAGTCCAATACATATAACTATTATGCTGTGTCATTATAAAATTATTGCTCTTTAAGATGTAATATTGACTCCCTCTTCTTTCTTCCAAACTGTGTCTGGAAAACCCCAAATTCGGAGGTGATACAAAGTGCAGGGTGCCTTGATTACCATGAATCATACATTCTTACAAAATACATTTGGAGAATGAACTTTTTTTCCCTCCCAAATTGGATATCTTAGTATATGGTGTTTCCTTCCAAAGATCAATGAGAGTTTAAGACCAGGCAATTTAGTATACCTATACCTATACCAATACACACTTTAGTATTTATTACTGAATTTAAGCAAATATTTGGGAGAATACACATACCAGAAGTACCCAAAACTTCAAGTTCATCCTTTTATACATATCATATTCCTCTTTGTTACCTCATTCTCTGTCTATGACATAAGCCTGTCTTAAATACTTCGATAAACACTTCCACAAGTAGACCTAATTAGACTATATAAAGTTTTATTTACATATAGAATTTTTATTTTAGTGTCCTTATCTCCATAAGAAAGTACTATTGCTAAATCAATAGGAGTGGAATATTTAGCATATGGTTTTGACATTCTGTGCTCTTGACTACCATCATTCTTGAGGTTTATATAATTCAAACAAATCCACAGTTATGTTTACTATTTTTGTGTTGTTTCTTTCCATCCAAAGGAGCTCCCTCTTATTCCTTCACAGTTGCTTTTAAATTTATTAATTGGATTCTCCTATTTCTATTATATATTATTCATTTATCATTTCCCTGAACGATGTATTCTCTCTTTGAGCAATAAAATCCACACAATCTACACTATGCCTAAATCATAATAACATCAGTTTGGAGCACTAGGTCTTGCATTAGTGTGGATTTGTTTCTGGCTTCCTCAGATTAGTAGAGTTCTTCTCTGGAGGAAGGAGGTCAATCCTTCAGAAGAAGGCCAAAGACATTTTAAACAATTTCCTAGTCTTACAGCAATTTCTGGCCTCTATACTTTTACCTAAATTCCATTGATTGTAGAATAAAGAGTTTCCAAATTAGAAAAAAGATTTTCTCCCTTCCCAAAGGGACAATAATATCAAGTTTTAGGAATTGGTCACAGCAGATTTACCTTGTAATATGAAAACATCACACTGTGGCCTCACATATAAAACATGTGGCCCACAAATGATATAAGGGTGTAACATAAGGTATTCCTAGAAATATGGTGTTTTTTCGTATGCTCAGTGCACATTCATTCATTTTCTATATTTCGTTCAAAAATGAAATCAAAGCACATTTCTAAGGCTTTAAAATATGTAAAAATGTATACTATACATTTAAAAATACTATCATATTTATTTTGGATTTTACAAAATATAAGTTTATGTCTTCAAAGTCCAAAAAATGTAATTTTCTTTCTGAAATAGAAAATAACTTTCAACCCACTTAAGTCAATAAGTGCATTTAATCCATGCATTAACTTTCAATTTCTTTAGATCTATAGTCTATTTATTTCTTTAAGAATTTTATGAAGATTTAGTCAGTTTAACATCTCTGAAAACCTGAATTTCACTTGCATCTCTGTGGGAAATTACATAAGGATTGTTTAAAATTGCCTTAAGAGTCTCATCACACTGCTGGTTTACTCTTTCCTGCTATTTAGAACCACATACTTAAAAAAAATTAACTATGGAACCCTTTCAGGACTTCTCATTTCTAAACAAGTCTCCAAGGAGCAATAAATCATTATATGTTAGATACAAAATTCATTACTAGGTATGCTAAATGAATCCTGTAGACGAACACACTTCTGCATCTTCCACTGAACAAGTTCAGGCAAGACAAGTCCCTAAAATAAGCACATGCAAAATTTCACTATGAAAAACCCTTTTTCATATGTGTATTTCAGTTATCTGTTGCTGGGTAACTATGCACTCCATAACTTAGTGCCTTAAAATAGGGCTGACTTCTTAATTCTTACAATGCTGGTGGTTGACTAGGCTCAGCAGAGAAGTTTTTCTACTCCACGTGTCCCAGCTGAGGTTACTGATGCAGCTGCCTTCAGATGGGAGCTCCGTGAGGGCTGGGACATCCAAGATGACCACTCTTCCTTCAAGATCTCCCTCCACATAGTCTCTTACACTTAATTCAATCTGTATTTCTTTATAACATTGTGACTGGCTTCCAGAGAGAGCTCTTCAAGAGGGTAAACCTCCATGTGTAAGTGTTTATACCAGTTGCTGCTTTCATCATGCTTGCTAATGTCTCACCAGCCAAACAAATGTCTTGGTCAAGCTCAGGATCAGTGTGATAGAGGACTAACAGCGGAGTGAATGCCAGGGGGTATTGTTCTTTTTGAGCCACGATATAAGTCTACACTGTGTATATATGTGTATGTGTACTTATGTGTGTGTTATAAAATTCCCAAATATATATTAAGATCATTAATTAAATAAAACATATGTACTTGTCACTTAATTAATTTTTCTGAAACTTATATCCACTAAAAATTATACTATTGTTTTTTTCCTGTCTCAGTTTGATAGCTAAGGCTCCAATTTTTTTTTTTTTTTTTATTAAAAGACCTTTAAACTTGTTTCTTATTAATTCTAAGCTGGGAGAAATATTCTGTGCCTCTATTTCATAATTATTTAAATGGATTTTTGTAATGATTAAATAATATATGTAAAGATACTACAGATGATCAGCCTGTGTACTGCAAGGAGTGCTGTATCAAAAAGGGCATAGCTCTCATTGTATAGATTTGTATTGATAAAATAGTCTTATGTCTTAATGTAAAATTATCTCTAGACATGAGCAGTTTGTAAATTTATAACAAGAACTTTTCAGCAGGTGGGAATAAACTGTTTTGTGTTAATAATATTAATATATTAAAATAGTTTTCTGAAACAGAAAGGTGTTATTGTTATTTGAGAGTCATTGGAAAAATGCACTTAATAGTCAAAATTCCTATATTGATTAATCAAAATCTAAAATAAAATAAGCAAGGAGCTACTTTTCTAAGTGTGCACATCACTGAGTCTATTAGTGTACTGAATTATTTTGTCATATCGTATTTGTAATTTATTTTGTTTTGATGTTTGTTTACCAAAATAATATGTTTTACTTCCTATTTTAAATGTGCCAGAAGTTTAGAGCACACACACACACAAAATACAGTAGCTGATAGCCATTTACCATGGATAATTAAAAAAAATAGAAACTGAGATTTTCATGTTACTATCTGTTAATTATACCACACCAATTGTTTAATTTTTGCTGGATTTTTGTAATTGAATGCAATCATTTTTTATAATTTAAAGCCTTATTATGTATTAAGTTAAAATGTTACAAATTGTAATATAATATGCTGTTTTATATATTGCTCCCAGGTGTTAGAAAAGCTTTGTTTAAAAAAGTATCAGAAAATAGAAAATGGAAAAATATTAGAGAAAAAAAAGACAAAATATTTGGTTGTTACATAGTTTTTTTAAGAAAATGAAAGAAGCCCCAAAACAGAAATAAAGGGAAAAAAATGTTTCAGTTCTATTCATTTCAGAAGGCAAAAAACACTGTTGGAGAAGAATATTAATTTCATATCACAGGGTTTCCCAAGCAGTGGTCGTTTTGCCCTAAATTATTGCAGAGTTCTCCATTGAACTAGCTTCTTAAATTTTTTCCATTTAAATTTTAGTCATATAGCTCCCAATTGAACTCTAAAATTAAAGCTAGATAAAAACACTAGTCGAGGGGATGAGTCATATATTACTCAGAATTATTCATATCTTTTGATGATTTCTTATGTGTTTTCAAACTCAATACAACTTGTTATCTTAATATTGTCACATAGAAGGGACTTCACATTATCCTCCCCGCCCATTTTCCCATAAATAAAAATAGGTTTCTGTGTGATCCACCCTATTGGTTTTCCAGATGTGCTCAGACATGAATACCATAAATAGACATAATCTATAATTTCTACTCTTTAGATAAGTCAAAAATCACACTGTCTTTTACATGGAAGACAATGTAGTTTCTCTATCTTTCTCATATTTATGAGAAGAAAAATAGAGAGAAAAACATTCTCATAGTTTCTAAAATAAAACATAACATTTATTTAAATAATTATTGGCCAAAAATTCAGTTTGAGAAAATAGAAGAAGCAAGCCTCCTTACTTTAAGTACAAGTGCAAGAATCATATATTTCACTGCTCTTGAGGTCATTATGAAGCCTAAGTTTATACTGAAAACACCAGATTCAATGAATATTTGTAGACTAACATCAAAAATGTTCCATTCTAGTAGATAAACCTATCAATGTTCTACAACCTTAGGCATATAGAACACTATGAAACAGTATGGCATACATAAGGCATAAATATTTAGTTTCTGTAAATAATATTTATCAGAGTAAAAAAGTGCCATAAAATTTTTTAAAAATATAAATTACATTGTTTACCAAATATTTTGCTATATAGAGACTAGTAATTTTTCAGTTACCATACCCTCAATTTTTAGTTATAAAAATTTTTGGAATAAAATTAATTTGTGCATATCCCTATTTCTAAAAACCTTGTATACTCTATAGTAACTCCATCAAATCACATGCTATATTTTGGATGTATTTACTTATATGACTTCTTCATTACTAGACCATAAGACCTCAGAAATGAGGCTCCGTCTGATGAATCTTTGCAACTTTGGTGCTTAGCATATAGTAGGTGTGCATAAGTTCATGTAACTATCTTCCAAGCTTGGAGTTTATTCTAGTGCAGAAGAAAATGATTCCTGGCTTCTTATTTACTGTGAGGCATGAAAGGGTTGAAGAAAATGAGATTTATCTAAAAACTAAGCTCCAATCACTAGAGCATATATTGAATTTGCACCAAACAATTCAGCTGTCAGTCCAGAATCCAGGTTCTTGCACGATGGCAAGAAAAATGAGCTATAAGTACATATTTTACAGTCTATATGCAATTCATACACCAGGATATATACTAGGATATAACACAAGGATGGAGTACATGGATTGTCCCCACCTGATCAGAGGTCTGTAGAACAACTCATTGTCAGCACTACCAATGTTAGTAGCTGAGCTAGTAAAATGACATAAATGCAGAGGATCTGGTGCTAGAGCCTATGCCATTATCTGTAGCAGCAAAAAAGCAACTTTACAGTGGGTTTTGGCATCCACAGGAATCAGCAACAAACCTCACTATAGGAATCCAGAATTGTAACAGGAGAAAAAAGGATAATAAAGTCACCTTGTGGTAACCTAGAGCTGTATGTAAGAGATGTATTAAGGAGTTGTGCTAATGAGCACAAACCTCATGTATTTATATTTATGTTCATATTATATTTGTATCTCTCCTCTGTCAGTTGATCCAATGTTAGGTGCTGTCCATAACAGTTGATAGAATGATACTGTAAGGCCATACCAAGAAGAAAGGACTAATTTCCTAGTTTTGTCATGCTTTTGTGCTTTTATTTCTTTGGCACAGCTGCCAGTGAATTGGCCTGCTTGCAACCTCTTTTTGAGCTTTTCGGTTACCCAGTGAGGCATTCCTGCCTTCTGCATATGGCCCTGGCCTTGGTCAAGTTTCTTTGATAATAGTACACTGCCTGTTTCTGTGCAGCCATACCCTCTTTAATGGAGTCTAAATATCAGCCTTAGTAGAAATTCCTCTTCTAAGATCTTACTTCTGTTTTTATCCACTTCTCCGTGGCCTGATTTCTACATTCACTATTTCTGTAAATCTTAGAGTTCTCTTTTACCCCCTTTAGTAGTTAACCACATGTACTAGCTTATAATTCTTTATAATAAATTATTTTCAGTTCAGATTACTGGTGCGATTTCTTTTTCCTGCCTGGACACTGACTGATTCATACATAGAGAGACTATTTTTTTTTTTTAATTTTAGTACTTGTAAAGTTTATAAAGTACAAAATATATATACATACATCAAAACCAATTTTTGATATCATGGACATTATCATTTAGGATGAATCTAAGTCAAACTTACTTCAATTAAAGTTGATATAAAGAAAATATAAGGCCTATTAATAGAGGAAGTATGTAAATGTAACAAATTCACAAACGTTGTTTTGAAATAAGTGAACTTTAGAACACCCTGGACTCTATCTATCCATATTTTACAAGAATGTCATGCAAACTTCTATTTACTTAAAATTAATTCTCAGTTTGCCAATAAATCAATTTCTACAAAAAGCTCCCTATATGCCAACTATATTATTGATGGAAAATTACATTGCAAATATCATGGCTACTACCATTAACTGACATTTGTAAACTGTTGTTATGGACTAAATGTATTAATGGAGTGACTGTGAGAAAACAGATTTCTGTGTTTAAGCTACCCCAGTCTATGATATTTTGTTATGGCAGCCCCAAAAGATTAGACAACTGTTTACAATATGCTTCCTCATAAATAATTTTTATAACTTTTTTACTATAATTTTGAGAAATCATCAAGTTCACATGTTACGTGGGAGGAAACTGAGGCTCCCATACAAATACAAACCTACTTGTATAATGGTATAAACTTTACCTTCTTGTCCTACTGGGAAGAGAAACACAGGAGATTTCCCAAAGCAAAAAGAATTGGCAGTAGTGGCAAGTTTGTGGAGGGCAGGGTTTGAACAAAATTGGCTCTCAATAAGAGCAAGATGTGAATTCATTCTTACATGTTTAAAAGTGGATCTTCAAGCTCACTTGCAGCTTAGCAATGGTTATGAGTTAATCTGGGGAATTTAGGGTCAGGGCAGTAGGTTACCTCACTGCTCCAGAACCATGGGAGCTGAGACCGTGCATTTGGGCTTTTGGTTTGAGCAACATATTAAAAAATAAAAACAAAAAGATATCAGGGAAGAGAAAATGTAGGTATTAACAATACTAATAATTTTTTAAAATACTTTTAAAACCATATTTAAATCTGTTTACTTAATGATTTTGGTAGCATATCCTTGGATTGCACCTAACCTTTAAAAAATTATTATTTACTAAATCTGTACTTTTGTGAATTTGTTAAATTAACATTTGTTAAGTAGAGCCCTAGGGTGTTAGATGGTGAGACTGATTCAACAAAAGACCACAAACGATTGAAATAGAGAAATTTATGACTCAGAGACCCAAGAGGAGTTACAGCAGGCCTTGGCAGGCCTTGAGGGACAAAGCAGGTAGGTCAAGGCAGGGTGTGGGCACACACAGCATGGCAGGACCTGGGGCACTTGCCTTTATTGAGGCCCACAGGTGGAATGCTTTCAGGTTCCCGGGCAAAGGCCAGATTTAATCAATTCAAACCAAGAGTGGGGTTTTGGTTTGAGCTTCATGGGGGTCTTATCTAAGGGGCACACAAGGGGAAGGCCCTGGGAGGCAGGGGAGACTGCTTATCACAAGGGCCACTGGGGAGTCATATCAGGAACATACGCTTACTTGTGACTCTACGGCTGTTATCTACTAGAACGAAGGGCTAGTGTCAGTTCAAGGCCCCTACAGGCCACTTGTCCACACAAAATGGATGACGAGGCAGCAATATTATGGAGCAGTTCAGCTAAACTCTCAACATGTGTGTATGAATATTATATCAGACATTGTACTGGACAGTAATATTTAAAAAGAATTAAACTTGGAATTCAAAAATAATAAAAAGAGGCAGAAATGAACACAACATTGTAAAGCAACTATACCCCAATAAAAACAAACAAAAAAATAATGGAAAGAGGACTTAAATATTATCCTAATAGAAATTAATGATATAATAAAACAGCAGCTAAAACCAGTTTTGAAATTTAACAATAGGAAAGAAGATTAAAAAGGTAATTTCATTAGATTAAACTTTAGTTTGTGAACTGAGTCCCAGACTCATACTTTAAAAATCATTACGGTGTATAATTTTTATATTAAACTTTATATGTTTATACCTAGATAAATCTTAAATAAAAAGTTGCAAATGGAATCAATTTAGCTTTTGAAAATATATAAATTGAATTTTATGTAATATTTTTAAGCTTGGTTTTCATATGTCTGTAGGAAATACCATAATATATTAATGGCGTTTTGGAAAGTAGTGCTTGGATTTCTAAACACTCCTAGAAAAGCAAATATGATGAAGAAATTGTTATATAGAAAGAGTTCCATTGTTGATATAAAAGAAAGTCTAGACGTGTCTCCAAAGAGTTCATCTGAAAATAAAGTGAGAAGAGGCAGGTAGCTTGTCCTAGAACCAGTGTTTGGCAGAGGAATCTATTTTGTCAGGCTAGTGACCCATGTAGGACTGTGCTATATACATATGCAACAGGAAACATGTGCTCCTTCTGCTGTTCTACTAAGCAGCTCTTCATCCCAGAATATCAAACCTCAAAGATGGGGAAAAGAATCTGTGTCTGGCTATTTACCATAGCCAAGACATGGAAGCAACCTAAATGTTCATCGACAGATGAATGGATAAAGAAGATGTGGTGTACATATATACAATGGAACACTACTCAGCCATAAAAAAGAATGAAATAATGCCTTTTGCAGCAACATGGATGTACCTAGAGAGTATCATACTAAGTGAAGTCAAGACAGAGAAAGACAAATACCATACGATATCACTGATACGTGGAATCTAAAGTATGACACAAATGAACTTATTTATGAAACGGGAAAGGACTCACAGATGTAGAAAATAAATGTATGGTTACCAAAGGGAAAATGGGGGTGGAGGAGGGATAAATTAGGAGTTTGAAACTAGCAAATACAAACTACTATATATAAAATAGATAAACAACAAGGTCCTACTGTATAACACAGGGAATTATATTCAATATCCTGTAATAAACCATAATGGAAAAGAATATGAAAAAGAATATGTATGTATAACTGAATCACTGTGCTGCACACTAGAAAATAACACAATATTGTAAATCAACTATGCTTCAATTTAAAAAAAATTTTTTTAATGAATCTGTGTCTTGTGTTGCCGCCAGCTTCCACTTTCCTCTAGGCTTGTTTTCTGCAGGCAGTAATTCAGGCTCTTTCCATACATTCTATCATTAAGCTCACAATACAATTCTATTATACAGGTGTTATTCTACCAGTCTTACAGAGATGGAAACCAAGGCTTCAGTTATTCAAGCAAGGTCACAAAGATAGTAAATGGCAAAAATGGAATTCAGAACTAATTTCAAAACCCACTCTCTATCTTTCATAAATGAACAGCCAAGGATATGCTAGTAAATCTCCATGGTGCCAAAAAACAAAAATTAAAACAAAACGAAAAACAATAATACCTGTGTTTTCTCTGTTTGAAAATCTGTGAGGCTGTTTCTTTCAGATGTTCCTATGAGTCATCTTTAGAGTCTTAAACTGGGACATCCCTGAGCATAATCATTAAAAAAAAGGTTTTCTTACAAGTCTCTAGCTTCTCATTTATAGCCCTCTCCTATCCATTAGTAATACCTGCTTTATCCCTAAGCAACTTGCATTGTGGTTTAAATCTGTCCTTCTCTTCTTCTTGCCCAACCATATTCTCAATTCAAGATCTAAAAATCAATATCAGACAATACAAATGGTTGATATAAGCTTACAGTCTTAACTTTGCAAGAAATATTTCTCGCACTAAAAAGCTTTACAACCTCAAACAAACAACGAATTTGTAGCAGAATCACTCATTAAGCTTTGGATAAAAATGATATTTCAGGATGGCTAATAGCAGTCCCCTCAGAGAGATCAGAATGGACACAATTCAGTACAGCAGTCAACTTTTTACCTAAATTAAAACAAACAATTAAAACTGGGTTATCCTTTTCGGTGCCTCAATGTTCTGATGGAAGTATGTCAGCCAGTCTGAAAGTATTTCAAATCCAAAATAAATAGCTGACTCAAAAATCAATATGAAATAACACCACTAAAATAATAACTAAACTGAGTATCCCAGGAATATATTAATTGGTTTTCTTCATATTTATGTCCACAAAAGAATCAGTTTTAGCATCTACATCTGTCTGGAATATATTGATAGAATAGTCTTTCTATTAATAATACAACCCTGCCAGGTTTCCATAAAGGATTCCATAAAGGGGCATAGAAAAAAATCATGTGAGTCAAGTAGACAGTTTCAAACATGAAATGCAAACAAAACTTTGAGTGTTCAATATCTTCTAAATTATTGTGTCAATCCTAAAGATGTTAGAGGTCAAGATTACCTGCATAGATGTTACAAAACAACATGCCAGTGTGATACTGCAAACAAGTTCAAGTGGCCGTGGGTAATACAAAGTAATCTTTAATATCTGAGCCAAAAGAATAATTAGATTCAAGCATTGAAATTGACACTAAAAAGGTAGAAACATGATATTGTAAGGATAAATGAATTTTATTATTAATTAAAAAGCAATATATAAATATGTTAAATTAATTTTTCTTGCAATTAATGATTAAGTGAATGGTGTGTCTTAAAACTGATGATGGTTTAGGGGCAAAGAAATATAGGAGTTATTTTTTGCTAGCAATTCTCAGTCAATTCTTGGATTGTATCCCTAAAGTTAAATAACTCCTCCAGCACAATTTCCACTCACTGAACTAGACAGACTCTTTTACTATATTTTATTGGTGCCTAGTGTTGTAAGAAGCAGCGTCAAAGAAGTGTTATTTCTTGGCCAGTTTTATCTTGTCTAGATCAGCTATGTTTTATTTCAGCCTGACTGGCATTCTATTGACCACAATGCTAATTCTATAGCTCTGACCAGCAATATCATATTTAAATAGCTCACCTGACACTTTATTTCATAAGAAGTTAAAATGTTCCATTTTTATTATTTACTATATGTTTACATTGTCTTTTATTTCAAAAAAGAATGTTAGGTGCCCAAAATGATACTTGTGACTTTCTTAAATGTCAAACAGCAGCATGAAGCAGAGTAGCCTTCGCACTACACCAGGCCTCCCAATAGTTTCTCTGATGACATATTAATGCGGCTGTTATCCCTGTTAACTTCCAGTTTTCTGAAATCATATACAGAATATTTCACAGTCTGATCGTTCTTGCCAATGACTGCAAAGAGAAGATTATAGGTATACTGTTATCTGCTGTCTAACCAGTAATTAAATTGCTCTTAAAAATGAATAGTGCATTTTTAATAATTTCTCCAGAGGTTTCATGAAAAACATATGTTCTTTTACGCAAGAGCTCATCTTTCATCAACACCTAAATTCACACCAAGGCTCAGTGGCTTTTTTCAGTTGGACGCCCGCACATTATATCATCCATCATCCTGGCACAGCAACAGCAGTGGAACAGAGGCATTAACCTGTCACAGAGTGATTCAGGAAGGAATGCAGTTTTGAAAGGAGCTTCACCTTGGTTACCAGAGCAGAGCTATAAAGTGTGTGGGGTATGTGTATGTGTGTATACAAATATGTGCTGAACAGGGCCTTAAAATTTACACCGGCAAAAAAATCTCAGACTATCTGAAAAATAGCTTGGAGCAGAGATGAATGTTTAAGTAACTTAAAGTTTTACTGACAAAGCTCATTCCTTGTTCTGTATTCTACTCCTCTCTTGTTTAGCATATTTCTATGTACATGGGAGCCCTGGGCTAATTTCTATGGTGTATATGCAGACGAGAAAAAGGGTCTCACAGACAAGTAATAATAGTTCTACAAAGGCAGCCTAAGGTGTGCATGCAACACAGAGAATTCTCCCTGGGATGTGCAATAACAATATCTATTGCTATTTCAGCCCAGATCATAGGACATTTTTGTTGTGTGACAATAAGAATATAGTGAACTGAAAAAGGGTGTCAGGTGAATCCAGTTTTGATATACTTATTAACTAGCACTATTTTTTTTTTTTTAGATGTTGGGGGTAGGAGTTAATTAATTAATTTATTTATTTTTGCTGTGTTGGGTCTTCGTTTCTGTGCGAGGGCTTTCTCTAGTTGTGGCAAGCGGAGGCCACTCTTCATGGCGGTGCGCGGGTCTCTCACTATCACGGCCTCTCTTGTTGCAGAGCACAGGCTCCAGACGCGCAGGCTCAGTAGTTGTGGCTCACGGTCCTAGTTGCTCGTGGCACGTGGGATCCTCCCAGACCAGGGCTCGAACCCGTGTCCCCTGCATTAGCAGGCAGATTCTCAACCACTGTGCCACCAGGGAAGCCCACTAGCACTATTTTTAATAGAGTGTTCTGAGAATTATTATTCTCTGGGTCCCAGAAATTGATCCATGAAGCAACTTTTGATTTGGGTTAGAATCCTGGCCTTACCACTTCCTAACTGTGTGACTTGGCCAATTCACTTAAGGTATCTTTGCCTCTGTTTCCCCCCACTTTAAATTAGAAATAATATCAGAGTCTACCTCATGGAAGGGGTTACAATTCTTTCTTGGGCATAAGGCATACAATTCACCAAATTCGAGATCACCAAATGGGAAGCAAAAATAACTTGAGTAGCTTATTTTATGTGAGAGTAGTAACCAATGCCTTTTCCTTTTCAGGCCACTGATGAATATATTTTGGTTTTGGGTTGAGTTTTGTCCTCCAAAAGGATACATTGAAGACCTAACCACAAGTACCTCAGAATATGACCTAATTTGGTAACAGGATCTTTTCAGATCTAAGTAAAGATGAAGTCATACTGGAGTAGGGTGGGCCTTAATAATTCAATATGACTGGTGTCCTTATAAGAAAAGAAGAGACACAGGGAAGAGAGTCACGTGAAGATGGAGGCAGAGATTGGATGTATGTTGTCTCAAACCAAGGAATGCCTGGGGCTACTGGAAGCTGGAAGAGGCAAGGAATGATTCTCTCCTACAGGCTTCAGAGGGAGCTTGGCCCTGCCAACAGCTTGAGTTTGGACTTCCAGCCTCCAGAACGGTGAGACAATAAATTTCTGTGATAAACCACCCAGTTTGTGGTACTTTGCTGTGGCAGTCCTGGGATACTAATACAGGAGGCTTACCATCTATTTTCTAGTGTTCTAAAGTTGTTTAAATCATCTTAAAGCAATGTGGTAGTCATATCAGCACTTAGTATATCTTAGTTCTTGAGTGCTATCTTTTAACATGACGTTGAAGCCAACTGGCTAGTGTTTCACTACTTTAAGTTTTCCACACCTTTCTGAAACATGTTATGTTTACCCAGAACATCATAGTTAAAAGAGGCATTAAAATTGTTAGCATGGAACTTTATAGAATGTAGATAATGCTCTCTTTTAATTTAAATATATATATTATATACATGAAAGGCTGTGATATTTTTCACTCAATATGATGTATTATTTCATATTTTATTTTATTTTTGATCGCTTTTTTGTAGTAGTATTTCTTTTTTCACTTTAAAATTGTATTTAATTATAGTAAAAAACATATAATATAAAATTTACCATTATTTAATCATTATCCACTAGATAGTTTGGTAGTGGTATATATATGCATGGTATTTTTTACATTTGACTATTTTATTGAACTTCTCAAGTCCTGGGTGTTGTTTTACATAGTACTTTGTTTTTCTTTTCATTTCTTTTTACTGAGGTGAAATTTAATTATAATAAAATAAAATTTTTAATTAAAATATAGTGACTAGTTAAATATTTACATGTCTACTTCTTTCCAGAATTTGGAATTTTTATGAATTTTTTTCTTTAGGAATTCAATTTATATAAATGTAGACTTTATGAGCATTTCCTAAATATTTTTTATATTTTATTGTCATTGATATTTGATATCCATCTAATAATTGTCCAAATAATATCCATTTCAAAATGGAAGTTTTCCCTTCAGCATATTTGATGATTTGTTGATTCATTTATAGGAAAACTTTTTTAAAAATTATGATTAATGTAATTTTCAAACATTAGTATTTTACAGAATTTAATTTTATAGAGTCATTTAATTTTGAAAGATATTACTTCTCATTTACAAATCATGGAAAGAATTAGGTTCAGAACTAAAGAGAAAATTACTTAATTTGATTAAAAAAAGAAATCTAGAATCATAAGACCTCAGGTGAGAGGTAAGATGACATTGATTGGAGAAGTCATATTTGTTTGTTTTATATTAGTCCCAAAGAATATAAAAGTACTCATCTCTGCACCTGCGTTCCAATGGCATTTTTCTTTGAAAATTGCTTTGACAAATAAATTAAATATATTTATGTAATATATTTTGCTTCTAGACCAATAGGGTAGGTTTGAAAATAGCAATGCACAGATTTTTGCTATAACATTAATTAGAGCTATACACAATAAGTGATTCATCTAGGTGATGTCACAAATAATCTCTTAAAATTCAGTGACACTATAAGATAGTCTCTACTTTCATTTGCCTGTTAGATTTTTTTTAATTAATTAATTAATTTTATTTTATTTTTGGCTGCATTGGATCTTTGTTGCTGTGCACAGGCTTTCTCTAGCTGCGGTGAGCGGGGGCTACTCTTTTTTGCCATGTGCAGGCTTCTCATTGCAGTGGCTTCTCTTGTTGTGGAGCATGGGCTCTAGGTGCACGGCTTTCAGTAGTTGTGGCATGCGGGCTCAATAGTTGTGGCTCATGGGCTCTAGAGTGCAGGCTCAGTAGTTGTGGCACACGAGCTTAGTTGTCCCACGGCATGTGGGATCTTCCTGCACCAGGGATCGAACCCTTGTTCCCTGCATTGGCAGGCAGATTCTTAAACACTGCACCACCAGGGAAGTCCATTTTTTTTTAACAAATGTATTGGCAAATAATTAACACGATAAACAGTATATGATTAAATTATACAGGTACTGACTGTAGGAATATCAGAAAGTAACATTTAGTTGTCGAAGGCAACTGGTAAGTAGCTGTCATGCTTAGATACCCAGGTGGCAAGAAACTGCAAGGAGGCACCAGGTCCTGAGGGTGACCTCCAGAACAAAACTAATACCTTCAGACCTGCAACCATAAGGAAATGAATTCTGTCAACAACCAAGGGAGCTTGGAAACATATCTTTCCTCTGTTGAGCCTCTACCATCACTACAGTCCCAGATGACAACTGGATTGCTATAATTCTCCATCATTTGCTTATTTTATCTGTTTCTCTATTTCCTGAACATGTCAGTCACAATTATTTAAAAGTTACAGGATAAATCTCATATCTGGATTGCTTATATTCTTTTTTATTGACTGTTTTCTTGGGTTTTATACCATATAATTCTGTATCTTGGAATATTCACTAACCTTTTTAAAAATGTAAAATATTGTTTATAAAACAAAATAGTGTAGAGAATCCAGATGATGTTATCCTCTCCCAGAGACAGTTGAACATTTTTTCTAGTAGGCAGAGAGAGATAGGACTTGGTTACTTTAATCCAAACATGGACTGAACTGAGTCAAGCCTGTTAGAATATTAGTAAATTCACTCTACCTTTTGTTAGATTCTGCTCCTAGTAAAACCATGTGGTACAGCCCCTGTGTCCTTGTCTTTTGAAGTAAAAGGCTGACTCAAGAGTTAATGATTGGGAAATGGGAAGATGTAGAAACAAAGAATAGCTGTTGGGCTGGGGAACTGGTAATGATTTAGACTATAAGTTTGCCACATGGCAGAATCACTGAACTCACAGTTCTCTGAAAAATATAGATAAAGGCCTGACACACATTCCTAAGTTGATTTAGAGGAAGCAGACCCCCTCCAGATGAAAACTGCTGACCACAAGCACATAGACACTGGGCCAGTTGGAACCAGGTCAATGGTGCTGACTCCCCATTACCTCACCACCAACCAGCAGAAGAATGTCCACAATCTGACCATGCCCTGCTCCTTGAACCATCACTATAAGACTCCTGACTACCCTGTCCAGGACAGGACACACACAGTCTTGAGGGCATTAGTCTACTGTGGGCCCGTTTGCCTGGCAAAGCAATAAAGCTATTCTTTTCTGCTTCACCCAAAACTCTGTCTCTGAGGTCCAACTTGGTGCTGGTGTACAGAGGCCAAGATTCGGCAATACTAGGATGGTTCTTTTCAAAGAACCATGGTCTCAGTGCTAACTAGGAATCCTTCTCCTGTGAGGACTTTAACATCAGTTACCATCTTCCTCAGCCTTCTGAGAACTCTATTCTGCCTTGAAATGCTTTCTGCTGCATTTTAGGTGCCTGTTGCGTTTAGTTTCAAATTAGAAAACATATTGATGGTAAAAACAGGCATAGATATGAAGTCTCTCAAGTATCCAACTTTGTAAGTCCAGCTCCTCCTAGGGAATACTAAAAGCTCTGCTTGTTTCTCTGTCAACCCAGGAATTACTTTTATTTGGGTAACTTCTGGATTGGAGAATCCTGGGTTCTCAGTGTCCTGTCCTGTTCCAGCAATGGAAAAATTTCCCAGGGGAAAGTAACTACACAAAGGCAGCTTACCTCTTCATTTTCTTTCCTTTCCAGAATCTTAGCCCATCTATTCTTTATGTTTTAGAATCTCTCTGCACCTTTAAACAGATAAATAGTACTTTCCCATCTTTTTCTAGTTATTCTCAGTGGATTCATTGGTTTTCTGAAGTTACTACAACCTGCCTAGAAGCAAAAGTCTTTCCACATTTATTTTCATTTCCTAACGTATATAGATGGAGACAGAGAGAGAGAGATTGAATTTTTTCTTGAAAACATGAAATAAGATAATTTTCCCTAATGTTTTTGTACTGGTACTTAAAATAATTTTTACTTCCAAATTCTTCAGATAAATTTACATGCTTATAAATAATTTTCCAAACACAGGTATATTTAGCAATTTTGTTTAGTTCTATTTATATGCCTGAGAAAAATTTATGCAGCATTTCATCCTGCAGATGTTTCATACTTTATTACTAGATTTCTAAAGATATATTTTGTTGTTTGTTCTAATTTTTCTCCTTATTTTTTCTTGCAATTTGAATATATATATATACATATGTGAAGTCAGATGTTTCTTCCAGTGTCTAGAATTAAATAATAATATAAAATAGTTATGTTACTTTTCGGTCCCTAATTCCGTACACATTTTTTGGAAAGTCCTGTGATTTTAGATGCAGATTATCATAGTCAATTTGTTTTTAAAATTATGCACCATGCATTAAATAAATTATATCTTAACATATGCATTAATTATTATAACACTGCAAAAATAATTTAAATATTAACTCTAAGTTTTACTGGTTTTAATGTTCATATCATTTCTATTATACTTCACATTCTATACTGTTGAGTTGTGATTTACTTCTCAAAATACTAGTATTTCTCAAATACTATTTGACATATTTATTTAACAGAAATGTAATTCTTCCTAGCCTTTTGTATCAATCCCTTTCACAAATGAGTATTAGCCTGGCTGCATATATAATATTTTTCACAGTATTTTTTAGGGAGAAGAAGCACTGTAGACATATGGTTCTGAAATGCTCCCTAACCACCACTCACCACCCCGGATTCCCTGCGCATTTGAAGGAAATATTTACCCTTCATTAATAGCAGTGATGCACAAGAGCAATGGTTTTCTAATATTAAATTTCTACATAAAGGGGAATTCATTAGATAGCATGGAAGAGTTGAGCTTAGTCAAATTTCCCAGGAGTTTCACTATGTTCCCTTCTGATGTTTGAAGAAGGGAAACGTGCTTGTCATGGGTTATTTATTCTGGCATTTTTATTTACAAACAAGAAAATTTGGGTGTGTCAGGGCAAGGGGGAGTTACATATTATGTTTGTTTTGTGGGGGAGGGAGGTTGCATATTATTTTCTGCTTGATCTTTATAGGAGTCTCTTTTTCATCCTGAAAAATAAATTAACTGTATTTGTGCTTTATAAATGTTGGTTGATAATTTGTGGTACTTTTGGATTTTTTTTCAGATAAGGAAAATTTTCTTCTATAGTTTTTAAAAATAATTGCTTCTTTTACGTTTTTTTAAATTTTCTTATTTAATTATTTTTTAAAAATAGCTGAGTTTTTCTGGCTTTCTTCATATATTTTACCTTTTTCATGTCTTTTTGAATCCATTTTATAAACTACTGCTTTCTTCTGTAAATAAATACCTGATTTATTTCATATTACTTATTGGAATAAATCTCTTAAAGACTACATGATCTTTCTGTAAAAAGAGCCATTGCCCAAGTTTGGACTCTTTAGTGACACATTCTGGTTACACATTCTGTAATGCTGTATAAGTGAAGTACAGAGAGAATAGGATGGTATCAGCAGGTAGCTGCAGAGTGTGCAAGCCATGGTGTAGGTGCTGATAGCATTTGCTTTATCTTCCATAAAATGTCCTTGTTTCTCCATTGGCTGCATCCACTGTATCTCTGGGCCTGTGGTTTTGGCAGTGGTGGTGGTGGAAGGATGGTTCTCCTGGGGAGGAATCTCATCTCAATTCTCAGGCAAATTTTCTTTTAGTGAGTAATTTTGGTTAGTACTTCACACTAAATTCTGTTTGAAATGCATAAACATGTCTTAAAGTTTCTGGCATGTTTTGGCATCTTTCAGTTTTTCATTCTAGATTCAGCTTGAAGTGACTGAAGTTAAATATGTAGGTTCAAATACAAATCATAAAATCTAATCATATACCTTGAAAATAACTAGATACTAATAAACTTTCCTACATATGTTTAGGTGTTTTCTTAGGGGGTTGTTTTGTTTGTTTGTTTTTTGCTTAGATTTCATGTTGAAATACGTACCAGCATCTCACAGCAGTATAAAGAATGACCATGTCTTTTCCTCTTACATTTATGCAGAGAGAGAAAGTAAATCCATGGCTTTCAAAGGAGTAAAGAAAAATTACAGTGGTCTTGATGTAAGGATTACACAGTATGGAAGCTTAATTGATTAATTAATTCCACCAACATTTATTGCATACATTATGTATGGAGCACATTATAGAGTGCTGAAAATACAGAGATAATACATGATTAACTTTGGCACTGTTATTCAACATGTATATCATTCATTGTCATTTAACTGCTTCTTTCATGTATTGTAAAACTAAGATTTCAGCATCAGAAAATCATAATTATGCTAAGAATATTTTGCTTAATATTTCTTATTATTTTAACAGCTTCATGTTTTTCAGAAATAAGATGATTTATTTTTAATAAACTAACCAGTTAACACTCCAGTGGCATTTTGTGTGACTTTTACTTTGACTGTTACTTGCTACACTAAAGGCAATGAATCAGATGAAATCAAATATTTTACCTTTTCATTTCCAAGTGGAATAAGATGAATTTTTTCCAAGAATATTTATCTGTATTGGAATTTCAGGTGTCAAATAATTAGAGCAAACTAATTTTTTATAAAATGCCTTCAATGTTTATCAGCTCCTGAGAGATACTCAGGAAGAAACATTTGTCTACTTTAACACAGAATTAAGGATTGAGATGTTCACCTGAAGAATCAGAGTAATCTGATTCTCTAACATGATGGATACCTGATTAAAGTAGAACTTTACATGGTGCCATTAAAAAGAGGTAATATGATTGATTAGATCAGAACAACTCTACATTTCACCAGTGCACCATTTAATGAGCAGTGGGCACATGAATGAACATTGAATGAAAGCAATTAATGTCACAGGTAATTAAATTTTAGCTGGAAACCTACATTGATAAAGCATTTTATGGAAGGTAATTTATGTGATGAAATTTGAATTAAGAGGCATTTGTAAATGGCAAACAAAATGAAACACTGGGAAATGTTGGGACTTTTAAATAGAAGTGAACATATTCCTAATATTTGGCAAATTATTGGGGAAAATTGCAGATTAATGAAAATTACTTGAAAAGCATTCCCACATTTGAATCATGAAAAATCACATGTAAATACTGAAATATTTTACTATATTTACTTAAATTTAAATGTTCATGGATGTTAGAGAGCATTCTGAGCTAACTGCCAAAGAGTCAATGACAAATGGATCAACAAACCATTCATTAGAGAAATTCAGTAGGAATCGCCAATCATTTCCTACCCTACTAAAACTTGCAAAATAAGACACTATGATAAGTGCATTCAATAGCCCCTCTAAAAATACTTCGGCATACTACTTTCAATCCTTTCAAAAGGCTATGAAAAACAGCAATTTTAAATTAAAACACCACTGCTATAATTACTCATAGCAATGTTGGTCTTTATGGTGTCTAATAATGGCATGAGCATGGCAATGTGATGATCCCAAAATAAATCACAAGATTAAACTTTTGCCCATGACTTCTAGATTATTCCATCATGTTACATATAGTATTTTCTCTATTTAATCACCCAAATGATCACAAATCTTTAAAGGATAAAATTATCATAAAATAAGCAGAAGAAAGTTATCTCAAAGTTCTTTCCTTACTTTCTTCATTTATGGAAAAATATACATTTATGGAATGTACATTCCATTCCAGCCTTTGTTATTAGTACTGTGAATTCATTAATAATAATTTTAAAAATGAAAAAAAAATCACTGTCCCCATAGGACTAACAGAAAGAGATAGAAAATAAACAAGAAAACAAGTAACACATGTATTATGTTAAATACTGGCAAGTGGTGAGAAGAAAAGGAATAAATCAGGGAAGAAGTGTGTATAAGATTGAAAGGTTAGAATGGGCAAGAAGTTTCTCTAAAAAGTGAAGTTTTGAATGAATCCTGAATATAAGCTCCCTTTCACAAGCCTAGCATGTTCAATAAACATGAGAATGTCTGCCTGGCTGCAGATGGTGAGACAGAGTAGAAGAGATGAGAGAAATAAGGAATTGAGGGAGCAACTGCAGGAGCCTTAGAGATTATTGTAAGGACTTTGGCTTTTACTCTGAGCAAAAAAGAAAACTATTATTAGCAGATTTCGAGCAAGGAGTGACACAATCTTACATATATTCAGTTCTCTTCCTGCCTAGGGTTATTTTTACTTTGGGTTTATGAGACCATTCATTTATACAGTTAAATTTCCAGATATACATGGGTGCTCCCAAATTCTTGATGCCAGTTTTATATCTCAAATTTATATAATACATCCACAGTTTCTAGAATTTACATGTCTTACTAGTATGACCAACACTATTACAGAATTTCTGTACAAAATAAAAGATAAAGTTTAAAGAATCTATTCCACAAAAATAAGTTAATCAGATTTTTTAATGCTGCAGTTAACTAGAATGTTAGAAAATCCATGAATTATAGAACTTTTTAAATGCAAAACAAAAAACTTGAGAAATCAAGCCAACATCTATAAATAAGTCCTTAATATTATATTTAAGCTGTCAATAATTTCTATTAACTTTTCATCTCATTTTTACTTTTATAGTTAGTGCTTTTTGTGCACTAAGAAATTTTGGCCCTAAGATGGTGAATATTTATCCTATGCCTTTTTCCTATAACTTTTACAGCTTTAGCTTGCTTTTAAGTCTGGCGTGTGTGTGTGTGTGTGTGTGTGTGTGTGTGTGTGTGTGTATTGGGAGGTAAGGTTCAAATTTATTTTTTTTCCATGAATATATCCTGTTGTTTCAGCTCCATTTGTTGAAAATCTATTTTTTCCCATTAAATTACTTTGTTACTTTTATTGAGAAACTACCATATATACATTCATTCATTTATGGACTCTCTATTCTGCTCCACTGAACTATTTATCTACTCTTTCGACAATACTACAATATCTTGATTATTGAAGGTATATAGTATTTCTTAAAAATTAGTTGAATCCTCTAAAATTTTATTATTTTTTCCTTATCATTGTTTTATTTAGAATTCTTGCAAATCTATATAAATTTTAGAATAAACTTGCCATGTAAGTTTTTGGAAAATGTAGTAGTTTATGTTTGGGTTGGGTAGGATTGGAGGATCTGTATTTGGTATAAGTAGGGGATATTTTATGTGATAGTATTCAAAGAGGTGAGGCAAGCAGGTGACTGAAGAGGAATGAAGGACATATTTTTTATATATAAGTGTGAGCACTCTCGTGTTTTAGATATATTTACATTTTTGTCAGTTGTTTTCCTTAGATTTACTTCTAGGTATTTGTTGGTGTTTGATCTATTATACAAGTATCTTTACAAAAAAGTAATATTCTAAATCTTTTTGCTATAAACATAAACTGATATAAACTGATATGAACAAATTGATATTAACTGACCTTCTAGCCAGCCGTGAAGCTATCTAGATCAAGAGAGTTTTTTGAGGAGATTTTAATTACAGATTCAATTCCCTTAATAGCTGTAGGAAAATTTTTATTCTCTGTTTCTTGTGCCAATTTTGATAAATTAATCTGTAAACTTGTATTTAATTTAAAGGCTCATATATGTGGATATAAGTTATCCATAATATCCTCATAATCTTTTAAAAGACTATATAATTTGTAATATCACACCCTTTTCTAAACCTGTTATTGGCAATATGTGTTTCTCTTTTCTCATGATTAGTCCTGAGAGGTGTTTGTTAATTTATTCAGAGCAGTATATATATATCTATTTATAACTAAAAATTCCACTTTCCTTATAACTTTAGTTTTCTGGGCATCAATGTCTTTATACAGCAGCTCTATTTACAATAGCCAGGACATGGAAGCCACCAAAGTGTCCATCAACAGATGAATGGATAAAGAAGATGTGGCACATATATATAATGGAATATTACTCTCCATGAAAAGAAACAAAATTGAGTTATTTGTAGTGAGGTGGATGGACCTAGAGTCTGTCATACAGAGTGAAGTAAGTCAGATAAAGAAAAACAAATACCGTATGCTAACACATATATATGGAATCTAAAAAAAGAAGTAGTTCTGAAGAACCTGGGGGCAGGACAGGAATAAAGATGCAGACGTAGAGAGTGGACTTGAGGACATGGGGGGGGGAAGGGTAAGCTGGGATGAAGTGAGAGAATGGCATGGACATATATACACTACCAAATGTAAAACATAACTAGTGGGAAGCAGCCGCGTAGCACAGGGAGATCAGCTCAGTGCTTTGTGTCCACCTAGAGGAGTGGGATAGGGAGGGTGGGAGGGAGGGAGATGCAAGAGGGAAGAGATATGGGGGTATATGTATATGTATAGCTGATTCACTTTGTTATAAAGCAGAAACTAGCACACCATTGTAAAGCAATTATACTCCAATAAAGATGTTAAATTAAATCATACATGTTTTGATTAAAGATTTTAAACTCCATTATAAGCAAAATATTTTAAAAATAGAAATTATTTGTTAAGTCTCATAACTACTTTTGTTAATAAGTTACATATGTTCGTAGGCATCCATCAACTTCATTACCCATTTACCCAAAACATATGAATAAACAATTCTAAAGATGGTTGCCCAAGACAGGATTTGTGATTCTAGCCAAATGTGCAAAAATAGCTACGCTAATAATTAAAAAAGGAAAAAGATGGCATACATATTTCAAAAAGACCCTAGTATTTTCTCATTTGGAAGCTTATAAAATGCAATTTTTCCAGTAAATTATGGCTATTCAGTATATTTGTATACATTATATATATTATTTCAGCATGCTGAAATAGCACATCATTTTCATTAACCAAAAGTAAGATGCAAACAAGACTGCCAAGAAACTTTAACTGAACAATATTAAATTTTATTGGCATAGATTAGAAACATAAACTAATTTTTATTATATATTCTAATTCAAATATCTGAACACATCCTTTTGCATTTTACACTTAATAACTAAGTTTAAATATAATTAAGAATAATGAAAGTTTGAAGCCTTTATAATGTATTCTTTTATTTATTTATTTTTAATAAATTTATTTATTTTATTTTTATTTATTTTTGGCTGCATTGGGTCTTTGTTGCTGCATGCAGGCTTTCTCTAGTTGCAGTGAGTGGGGGCTGCTCTTGGTTGAGGTGCACGGGCTTCTCACTGTGGTGGCTTCTCTTGCTGCAGAGCATAGGCTCTAAGTGAACGGGCTTCAGTAGTTGTGGTGCATGGACTCAGTAGTTGTGGCACACGGGCTCTAGAGTGCAGGCTCAGTAGTTGTGGCACACGGGCTTAGTTGCTCCACAGCACGTGGGATCTTCCCAGACCAGGGATTGAGCCTGTGTCCCCTGCGCTGGCAGGTGGATTCTTAACCACTGCACCACCAGGGAAGTCCCCACTAACATATTCTTTTAAAAACATAACTTCAGATGTGTAGCCAAGATGGTGGAGTAGGAAGACCCTGAACTCACCTCCTCCCATGGGCAAACCAAAATAACAACTACTTACAGAGAAACTATTGATGAGATGACTTGAAGACTAGCAGAAAATATTTTCCAAAACTAAGAACATGAAGGAAACACAAGATGGGTAGGAGAGGCAGAGAAACAATATAGTCAGGACCCACACCCATGGGTAGGCAACCCACAAATGGGACGATAAGCACAATTACAGGGGTTTTCCCCAAGGAGGGGTCTGAGCCCCACATCAAGCTACCCAGCCCAGGGGTCCTTCACCAGGAAGACAAGCCCCCAGAACATCTAGCTTTGAAAATCAGAGGGGCTTATATTTAGGAGAGCTGGAGAGCTGTAGGAAACAGAGACTCCACTCCGAAAAGTGGCACACTAAATCTCACATGATTCAAGTCCCAGTATAGAGGCAGTAGTTTGAAAGAAGCCAGGGTCAGACCAACTTGCTGATCTTGGAGAGCCCTCCAGAGGGGCAGGAGACAACTGGGACTACCCCTGGGGATGAGGAAGCTGGTGGCAGCCATTTGGGAGCTCAATCTACTGCAATAACACCAGCACAAGAAAAGTAACTAGTTGTGTACACGGGAACTCACATGAGACTATAAGCTGACTTTTCAGCAGAAACTTTGCAGGCCAGAAGGGAGCCACACAATATATTCAAAGTGATGAAAGGAAAACACCTATAGCCAATAATACTCTACCTGGCAAGCTTATCATTCAGATTTGAAGAAGAGATAGTTTCACAGGCAAGCAAAAGCTGAAAGAGTTTGGTAACACTAAACCAACTTTATGAGGAATATTAAAGGGACTTCTCTAAGCAGAAAGAAAGGGACACAACAAGAAATATAAAAATTGTGAAAGGAAAATTCTCACTGGTAAAGTCAAATATACAGTAAAGGTAGCAGATCAACTGCTTATAAAGCTAATAGAAAGGTTAAACAACAAAAGTAGTAAAAGTATCTATATCTACAGTAAATATTTATGAGATACACAATAAAAAGATGAAAAGTAATGTCAAAAACATTAAATTTGGTGGGGGGGAGTAAAAATGTAGAGTTGTTGGAATGTATTTGAACTTAAGAGATTATCAACTTAAAACAATCACATATATACATATATAGATGTTATTATACATGAACCTCATGATAATGACAAATCAAGCACCTATAATAGATACACACACAAAAAGAAAGAAATCCAAATGTCACACTAAGGGTAGTCATCAAATCACAAGGAAGAGAGCAAAAGAAGAAGAATGAAACAAAAAAAAAAGAATTAAAAAAGCAAAGTAAAAAACCCAAAATGAAAACAGATTCAGATACAGAGAACAAATAGGTGGTTGCCAGAGGGAAGGAGGATGGGGGAGCTAAATAGGGGAGGGCAATTAAGAGGTACAAACTTCCAGTTATAAAATAAATAATCCATGGGGAGGTAATATACAGCATAAGGAATATGTTCAATAATATTTTAATAACTTTGTATGGGGACAGAGAGTTACTACACTTATTGTGGTGAGCATTTCATAATGCATGCCAATGTTAAATCACTATGTAGTACACCTGAAACTAACATCATATTGTACATCAACTATATTTCAAAATAAATAAATAAATAATAAAATAACATAAATTCATTATGGTGAAGAAATAATGTACTCATTTTGGAAGGTCAAATTTTCATTTTCTAGTGGCCAATATTTTTGCATTTCCCTCAATGTTAATTAGTTAGAAAAGACTAATTTTGTCATGATTTGTTGAAACAATTGAAGAAAATGTTTATTAGGTGATTTTGAAAGAAATACACTCATTTTCATGCAGATTACCACTAATTTTTCCGAATAAATTGTGGAAATTAAATGCTCTGTGTTGCTTCATCTCTGCTGTAAGAACATCTACTGAAACCACTTAAAATTAATCAGTTATTTGGGTATTTTTTTGTCATTTCTGTACGGCCTTTAAAGAGTTGATATTTTAAAAAATACAATATCAAACACATATATAAATATATCATACTAAAGAATTTTCTATTCCTTTCACACTGCCAGAACAATATTTACATTGGTTGTGTTATGTTAATTAGACTTCAAACATGACTTTGTATTGTTAAATTTATGATGGCTTGTTTAAATACTATTACCTAATGAAAATTGGTATATAGGTCAATTCACTGGAATACTTATTTTTCCAAATACTTATCACAGATATTCCCCTGAACCATAGGTTCTACACTTTGGAGACATTTTGGATTCAATGTTCAAATGATTTTACATTACTTTTTAATAGACCCAGCTCAAAGATCATTTGTAGAGCTCCTTTGTTTAAGAGACTGTCAAAGTTCTGGGAGTATGGTTGTGAAAACAAGTGTCTCTAAAATACTGTAGGTAGACAGGTAATAAGCAAGTAAATCTATGGAGTAAATTTTAGATGGAAATAAAAGCCACAGAACAACAGGATGATATAGTAAAAAGCAGCATGGGAAAGGGTGAGGTTACCTTAGATGGGCAGTCAAGAAAGGTCCTTCTGAAAAGATAACATTAAGCAGAGGATAGAATAATAGAAAAAAACTATCCATTAAAGAATTAGGAATAGCTCAGCAAACTTGGGGTTCATAGAGAAGGATGCTGTGAAGCGTAATGTTCAAGGGGAGGGAGACATGAGGTGAGGGGGAGAGCTGGACAACAGATGCACATCTTTTTACACCATGATAAGTGATTTAATATGACTGTTAGACACACAGTGCAGTTGTCATTGTGTGACTGGTTCACAAGACTAGAGTCACTAGCATAAGTCAGTGTAAAACAGGGTTGGCTGAGATTCTCAGGAGATACTATACAAATAGAGGGGGGAGAAAAAGGGTCCAGATATCATTCTTTATTTTGAGATATCTTTATCTTTATTTTGAGATATTATATTAAGAGCTATATAGGCACAATGAATTCTAAGTAGTATCTGAAATTAATCAAATTGCCATTGACCTAATATTTATGATCCTGTTTCTTGCACAATAATAATAATTACTAAAATATATTGAATAATTATTATATGCCCGGTACTATTTTAAGTGTTTTATTAATTTGAACTAAGCAAAGTTCTGCTGTATGTTCTAAAATTAGCTGCATTTAAAGGATGGAGCAAACCACGCTAGAGAAAATAAATCACTCACTCTCAAATCTACTCAGTTTGTAAGTGGTAGAACCAGGACTAGAATCCAGGCAGTTTGACACCAGAGCTCACTACCCAATTCTACTTCAAAAGTCATTATGTTTGCTTAGTACATATATTGGGCCTTTCCTTCCAAAGGCCTAGGATTAAATTTCCTGGAGACAATTTTGGTGAATTGGTTAAAAATCTGGCCCCAATTTTCTACTTATATTCATATCTGCTGAAATGTCACTTTGTAGCTTAGCGCCTCACATCAGGGGTATATTTATCCTTCTTGAAACTGTGAGATCCATGTGAGTGACTTTGATCAACAAAATATAAACAGAATATTGCTCTTAACAAATATTAGGTCAATGGCAATTTGATTAATTTCAGATCCTACTGAGAAGCCATTCTGCCTATAAGCTCTTAATATAGAACTGAAAATTAAAGAAAGGTATTCTTTCTCTATGTGGTCTTATCCGTGGTTGGCACTGGCAGAGTGACTAGGCAACAGACAAGACCTCAGGAGCTCTTGCATGCTTTTATTCTCTCAGAACTTTGCCACCACCAAACAGCAAGCCTGTACTAGCCAGCTGGAGGATGAGAAAACAGATGGAGGCAAACCCAACTGTCCATGCTGAGGTCATTCTAAATCAACCTAAAGACAGTAGAAAAAGGGTTAACATTTAAAATATAAAGTATTTTACTATATTACCAACACTGGGGAAGAAAATCATCTGATCACCTCAGAGGCAAAAATCTTCTCGATGAAACCTTTTAGCAGGTCTATGGAAACAACATTCTTAATCTTATAAACTGTACTTATAAAAAATAAACAAAACCAAAAATGAACAAAATATCAATACTTTATCACTAACTTTTTAAGGCTTGGCAAGAATAAATAAATAATTTAAAAATAAGACAAGAATGACTTCACTGATTCTGCCACATTTAGATAGAAGCCTTAGCCAACACAATAGGGCACAAAAAATGAATAAAAGTCATATGAACTGAACAACAACAAATAAAACTGCCATTATATGCAGATTGTATGTGCTGAAAATCTAAAAGTATCCAAAAGACAAACTATAAGGATAAGAGTATTGGTCATGATCTTGGCAGGAAAGAGTTGGCAGACTCAAAAGTGGTAACTGAAAACTTTCGGGAAGAAACTATCTCAAAGGCTGTAAGCAACTTTAAGAGAAACGAACAAGATATGGTGAAAATTGCAGTAAGGGGTAAGAGTAGGAAGCCAGACCTGAAGGGGGCAAAGAATGGGAGATAATACCAGTATCTGAGAACTGCAGCTGTAGAGTAGGGCCACTACACATGACCTGTTTCCTTAAGTAAAGGAATACAGCTACTATTAAGCCATTGCCTTGCAGAGGGAGAGCCTAGAAGATACATTCCCATGCCTGTGTCTCCTCCTGCTCTGCTCTCCCCTGATAGTGCCTCTCATAGGTGGGCCAACGAAAAGGCAAGGGTGTTAGGAAACTAGTTGATGCAATCCATAAACATCAGATTCTAGAAGCAAAGAACTGGGAGTCTGGGATATAAATTAGATCTGGAAGCATAGAATTTGTTAGAGAATATGCAACAACAGCAATATCAACAACAAAGTACACATCTATTTTTCTATAAAAGGTCAATATAAAAAAATAGATGTGTTTTTTGTTTGTTTGTTTTTTGTTTTTGCGGTACGCAGGCCTCTCACTGTTGTGGCCTCTCCCATTGCGGAGCACAGGCTCCAGATGCACAGGCTCAGATGCCATGGCTAACGGGCCCAGCCGCTCCGCGGCATGTGGGATCTTCCCAGACCGGGGCACGAACCCGTGTCCCCTGCATCAGCAGGCGGACTCTCAACCACTGTGCCACCAGAGAAGCCCCAATAGTTGAGTTTTTATATATCACTGTGATGGGTTAAATAGTGTCCCCCCAAATTCATGTCCACCTAGAACCTCAGAGTAACACTTTATTTGGAAAAGTCTTTGCAGGTGTAATTAATTAAAGATCTTGAGATAATATCATACTAGATTTGTGGTGAGCCCTAAATCCAATAACTGGTGTCCTTATAAGAAAAGGAAAAAACACAGTGAGACATGGCGGAGGAGGCCATGTGAAGACAGATGAAGAAATTGAAGCTATGCTTCCACAAGCCAAAGAATGCCAGAAGCCTCCAGACACTGGAAAAGGCAAGGAAGAGATGGTCTCCTGACCCTCCTTCTGGGCGAAAGTAAAGAAAACTGGCTCTGATCTTCCAACATTTGCAAAAGCAATTCCAGTTTTATTGGAACCTTACGTGTGAAAGGCAAAACGATATCTCTTTCAGGGGACAATATCAGAAAATAACAGAATTATCTTAGGCGAGGGAAAGAGTTCTTAAATAAGACATAAAAGCACCAAATATGAAGACAAAGCTTGATAAAATAAGCTATATTACAATTAGGAACTTTTGGCAATCAAAACATGCCCTCTTGTGCTGTCCAATATGATAGCCAATAGCCACAGGTTGCTATTAAGTTTTAAATTAGCTAAATTTAAATAAAATTTCAATCTTTTTCTCATTTGCACTAGCCACATTTCAAGCACTAATGGCTATTGTATAGGAGAGTGCAGAGAACATTTATATCTGTGAAAAATGCTGTTGCATAGCTCCTCTGGAGTGAATTAATGAAAGACATAGAGTTGAGGAAGATCTTTAAAATACATAAATGTCAAAGGTCTTGTAACCAGAATATATAAAAACTTCTTCAAATCAACAAATAAGACAACATAGTAATGAACGACAGACTCAGGCTCTAAGCCTAGAGAATATCTTTCATATGAAGAGTGGCAAAAAGAGCTATAGAAGATGAGATTAGAGAGATAACCAGTGGGAAACAATGGCAGGACGTTACATTCTGAATGTGATGAGAAAACATATCCAGAGGATTCTGAACTAAGAAGTGGCATGGATTGCTTTCATTTTAAAGGATCCCTCTGGCTGCTGTGTAGAGAATAGGCTGGAGGTTATAAAAGTGGAAACCCAGAGATTAGTGAGGATACAATATTCATGTGAGAAATAATAGAGGTATGGACTAAATGGGGAAAGATGAAGTTAGAATTGATTAGGATCAGGACATATTTTGAGAATAGTCCTGATAGTATTTGTTGTTTGATTTAAGTAGATGTATGGATGTTTTGGATTAACTTATATAGAAAATACAGAAGAATGAATGATTTGAGAGGTATGACTCAATGAATCTAAGTTCTGCTTTGGGCTTATTTTGGTATATGGAATCAATTTTTCTGGAAGACATTTGGATATATAAGCCTAAAAATTAACAGAGAGTCATTGTTAGAGAAAAAGACTTAGGAACCATCTTACTTTTGCCTAATATGCAGATGTGCAGATAGAATAATCAGAACATAAGTGAGGATAACGGAATATCCTAATTTTTATGTCATTGGTAGAGGAGAAAAATAAATCACTACTGCTACTAAAGCAAAACTTTTTAAGAACTGAGAGAAGATGTAGAATAAGATGTATCATAACAGAGAGACATTCCATGTTAAGACTGGGCTTGACAGTTAAGAGATGGTGTCAATCTGAGTTAGAAATGTTTAACTATGGGGTGAGAGAGAAACTGAACTGGGTGATAGAGCTGGATTGGGGAATGGATTGGAAATTTTAAAAAACTGAGATTGAAAAACATAATGAAAATGAAGAATTTGAGATGATAGTATATACATATATTTGATTTATGATGTATATTTAACAATCTCAAATTCTACATTTTCCTTATTTTGACATTTACTCTGTGTGTGCATGCATTATTTTGTTTCCTAGAGGTAGACTGAAAAGAGGAAAAAGGGAACCTGGAAGGGAATGCAGGGTTTTAATAATTATTTTTCAAATGGAAATGTCATGGATATATTTATAGACTGACTTAAAAACAGTGTTAGTAAGGACAAATTGTTAAAAAAAAAAAGGAGAAGGATCTAATCGATAGACCAAATACTTTAAGAAGATGGGTGTAGGTGGGGTAAAAATCACAGATTGAAGGGAGTGTTAGTTGCATTCAATATTGAATATGTGCCAAGTAATATCTGAGGAATTTTTAATTACTTTATTTGATGCTCACAAAATTATGACACTTACTATCTTTGGATGTATAGATTTTTTTAAACTGAGTTTTATTGTGGTTAAATAGTGTATTTAAGATCATAGAGATACAGCTTATATTAAAAACTAAGTGTAATAGACGTTTTAAAAATCCTCTTTTCTATATGTTAGTTTTTTTTTTTAATTTAATTAATTAATTTATTTATGCGGTACACGGGCCTCTCACTGTTGTGGCCTCTCCCATTGAGGAGCACAGGCTCTGGAGGCACAGGCCCAGCGGCCATGGCTCACGGGCCCAGCCGCTCTGTGGCATGTGGGATGTTCCCGGACCGAGGCACGAACCCGTGTCCCCTGCATCGGCAGGCGGACTCTCAATCACTGCGCCACCAGGGAAGCCCTTGACACAGTTTTTATTAGCACATGACGGGAAGAGAGAGTCTCACCAGGAGCTCTCAATGAGTCTCTTTGTTTCATACTCCTATTTTCTCTGGGTATTCCGGAATATTTGCTTTCTCTTGTGTATCATACTTTTCAGTTATTATTTATTGTGGGAAAAATTAGCTCTCTGTGGTTATGATAACTGCATTTTCTCTCTCTGCAGTTCTCCCAGGCTGGAGAGAGAAAATTGTGAGCAGCTGTATCCCTGTTGAGAAAGTTTAGTATTGACTCTTAAATATTTTTCAGGGACTTTTCCATGAGTATTGGGGAGAATTTCTGGATTTTCTCAGCCCACCTTTATTCTCAAGTGCAGCTTTTGGGAAGGAAGGGCTTACATTTTTAAAATTAAAAATAGGTAATAAAATGCAATACCTGACCACTCCCCTTTCATGTTTTTCTTGAAACTACATTTAGGATTATTTCATTTCCAGGAGACTTCCTCTTAGGCCTAAACCTATTAAGATTTACTTAATACAAGCTTCATATTTTATCTTAACATGCAAATTTCACTATTTTGCAGAAATATTTAGACTTACATAGCTTTTTTCTTGCATTTTATTTTACTTTTTGAATTTTTTTTTATATAGAAGGTTCTTATTAGTTATCTATTTTATACATATTAGTGTATATATGTGAATCCCAGTCTCTCAGTTCATCCCACCATCACCCCCACCCCTGCTTTCCCCACTTGGTGTGCAGTCTCTACATCTGTGTCTCCATTTCCGCCTTGCAAACCGGTTCATCTAAACCATTTTTCTAGATTCCACACATATACGTTAATATACGATATTTGTTTTTCTCTTTCTGACTTACTTCATTCTGTATGACAGTCTCTAGGTCCCTCCATGTCTCTACAAATGACCCACTTACATTCCTTTTTATACTGCATTGTATATATGTACCACATCTTCTTTATCCATTCATGTGGCAACGGGCATTTAGATTGTTTCCATGAGCTGGCTACTGTAAAGACTGCTGCAATGAACATTGGGGTGCATGTGTCTTATTGAATTATGGTTTTCTCATGATATATGACCAGTAGTGGGATTGCTGGGTCATATGGTAATTCTATTTTTAGTTTTTTAAGGAATCTCCATACTGTTCTCCATTGTGGCTGTATCAATTTACATTCCCACCAACAGTGCAAGAGGGTTCCCTTTTCTCCACACCCTCTCCAGCATTTACTGTTTGTAGATTTTTTGATGATGGTCATTCTGACCGGTGTGAGGTGATACCTCATTGTAGTTTTGATTTGCATTTCTCTAATAATTAGTAATGTTGAGTAGCATTTCATGTGCTTCTTGGCCACCTGCATATCTTCTTTGGAGAAATGTCTATTTAGGTCTTCTGCCCATTTTTGGATTGGGTTGTTTGTTTTTTTAATATTGAGCTGCATGAGATGTTTATCTATTTTGGAGATAAATCCTTTGTTGATTTGTTTGCAAATATTTTCTCTCATTCTGAGGGCTGCCTTTCCGTCTTGTTTATAGTTTCCTTTGCTGTGCAAAAGCTTTTAAGTTTCATTAGGTCTCATTTGTTTACTTTTGTTATTATTTCCATTACTCTAGGAGGTGGTCAAAAAATATCTTCTGTGTTTTATGTCAAAGAGTGCTCTTCCTATGTTTTCCTCTAAGAGTTTGATAGTATCAGGTCTCTAAATCATTTTGAGTTTATTTTTGTGTATGGTGTTAGGGAGTGTTCTAATTTCATTCTTTTACATGTAGCTGTCCAGTTTCCTCAGCACCAATTATTGAAGAGGCTGTCTTTTCCTTATTGCATACCCTTGCCTCCTATCTCTGGGGTTCTATCCTGTTCCATTGATCTATATTTCTGTTTTTGTGCCACTACCATATTGTCTTGATTACTGTAGCTTTGTAGTATAGTCTGAAGTCAGGGGCTCTGATTCCTCCAGCTCTGTTTTCTTTCCCTCAAGATTGCTTTGGCTACTTGGGGTCTTTTGTGTCTCCATACAAAGTTTAAGAATTTTTTGTTCTAGTTCTGTAAAAAATGCCATTGGTAATTTGATAGGGATTGCAATGAATCTGTAGATTGCTTTGGGTAGTATAGTCATTTTCACAATATTGATTCTTCCAATCCATGAACATGGTATATTTCTCCATCTGTTTGTGTCATCTTTGATTTTTTTCATCAGTGTCTTATAGTTTTCTGCATACAGGTCTTTTATCTCCTTAGGTAGGTTTATTCCTAGGTATTTTATTCTTTTTCTTGCAATGGTGAATGGGATTGTTTCCTTAAATTCTCTTTCTGATCATTCATTGTTAGTGTATAGGAATACAAGAGGTTTCTGTGCATTAATTTTGTATTATGCAACTTTACCAAATTAATTGATAAGCTCTAGTAGTTTTCTGGTGGCACCTTTAGGATTCTCTATGTATAGGATCATGTCATCTGCAAACAGTGACAGCTTTACTTCTTCTTTTCCAATTTGTATTCCTTTTATTTCTTTGTCTTCTCTGATTGCCATGGCTAGGACTTCCAAAACTATGTTGAATAATAGTGGCGAGAGTGGACATCCTTGTCTTGTTCCTGATCTTAGAGGAAATGTGTTCAGTTTCTCTCCATTGAGAATGATATTTGCTGTGAGTTTGTTGTATATGGCCTTTATGATGTTGAGGTAGGCTCCTTCTATGCCCAATTTCTAGAGGGTTTTTATCATAAATGGTGTTTCATTTGTCAAAAGCTTTTTCTGCATCTGTTGAGATGATCATATGGTTTTTATTCTTCAGTTGTTAATATGGTGTATCACATTGATTTATTTGAGTATTTTGAAGAATCCTTGCAACCCTGGGATAAATCCCACTTGATCATGGTGTATGATCCTTTTTGTGTTGTTGGATTCTGTTTGCTAGTATTTTGTTGAGGATTTCTGCATCTATATTCATCAGTGATATTGGTCTGTAATTTTCTTTTTTTGTATTATCTTTGTCTGGTACTGGTATCATGGTTGTGGTGGCCTCATAGAATGAGTTTGGGAGTGTTCCTCATGCTGTAATTTTTTGGAAGAGTTTGTGAAGGTTGCGTGTTAGTTCTTTTCTAAATGCTTGATAGAATTCACCTGCGAAGCTATCTGGTCTTGGACTTTTGTTTGTTGGAAGAATTTTAAACACAGTTTCAATTTCAGTACTTGTGATTGGTCTGTTCATATTTTCTATTTCTTCCTGGTTCAGTCTTGGAAGGTTGTACCTCTGTAAGAATTTGTCCATTTCTTCCAGGTTGTCCATTTTATTGGCATAGTGTTGCTTGTAGTAGTCTCTTAGGATGCTTTGTATTTCTGCCATGTCTGTTGTAACTTCTTTTTCATTTCTAATTTTATTGATTTGAGTCCTCTCCTTCTTTTTCTTGATGAGTCTGGCTAAGGTTTTATCAATTTTGTTTATCTTCTCAAAAAGCCAGTTTTAGTTTTATTGTTCTTTGCTATTGTTTTCTTTTCTGATCTTTATGATTTCTTTTATTTCTGCTCTGATCTTTATGATTTCTTTCCTTATACTAATCTTGGGTTTTGCTTTTTCTTCTTTCTCTAGTTCCTTTAGGTGTAAGGTTAGATTGTTTATTTGAGATTTTTCTTGTTTCTTCAGGTAGGATTGTATTGCTATATACTTCCCTCTTAGAACTGCTTTTGCTGCATCCCATATGTTTTGGATCATTGTGTTTTTGTTGTCATTTGTCTCTAGATATTTTTTGATTTTCTCTTTGATTTCATCAGTGATCTCTTGGTTATTTAGTAACATATTGTTTAGCCTCCATGTGTTTGTGAATTTTTTGTTTTTTCCCTGTAATTGATTTCTAATCTCACAATGTTGTGGTCAGAAAAGATGCTTGATATGATTTCAATTTTCTTAAATTTACAAGGCTTGATTTGTGACCCAAGATGTGATCTATCCTGGAGAATATTCAGTGTGCACTTGAGAAAAAAGTGTAATCTGGTGTTTTTGGATGGAATGTCCTATAAATATCAATTAAATCTATCTGGTCTATTGTGTCATTTAAAACTTGTGTTTATTTATTTTCTGTCTGGATGATCTGTCCATTGGTGTAAGTGAGGTGTTAAAGCCCCCCACTATTATTTTGTTATTGTCAATTTCCTCTTTTATAACTGTTAGCATTTGCCTTATGTATTGAGGTGCTCCTATGTTGGGAACAATATATATTTATAATTGTTATAACTTCCTCTTGGATTGATCCCTTGATCATTACGTAGTGTCCTTCCTTGTCTCTTGTGACATTCTTTATTTTAAAGTCTATTTATCTGATATGAGTATTGCTACTTCAGCTTTTTTGTGATTTCCATTTGCATGGAATATCTTTTTCCATCCCCTCACTTTCAGGCTGTATGTGTCCCTAGGTCTGAAGTGGGTCTCTTGTAGACAGCATATATATGGGTTTTCTTTTTGTACCCATTCAGTGAGCTTGTGTCTTTTGGTTGGAGCATTTAATCCATTCACATTTAAGGTAATTATCCATATGTATGTTCCTATTACCATTTTCTTAATTGTTTTGGGTTTGTTTTTATAGGTCCTTTTCTTCTCTTGTGTTTCCCACTCAGAGATGGTCCTTTAGCATTTGTTGTAGAGTTGGTTTGGGGGTGCCAAATTCTCTTAGCTTTTGCTTGTCTGTGAAGCTTTTGATTTCTCCATCGAACCTGAATGGGATCCTTGCTAGGTAGAGTAATCTTGGTTGTAGGTTCTTCCCTTTCATCACTTTAAATATAGAGAGCCACTCTCTTCTGTCTTGTAGAGTTTCTCCTGAGATATCACCTCTTCACCATATGGGAGTTCCCTTGTATGTTATTTGTCATTTTCACTTGTTGCTTTTAGTAATTTTTCTTTGTCTTTACTTTTTGTCAATTTGATTGCTATGTGTCTTGGCATGTTTTTCCTTGGCTTTATCCAGCCTGGGACTCTCTATGCTCCCTGGACTTGGGTGGCTATTTCCTTGCCCACGTTAGGGAAATTTTCAACTATAATCTCTTCAAATATTTTCTCGGGTCCTTTCTCTCTCTCTTCTCCTTCTGGGACCTCTATAATGCAAATTTTGGTGTGTTTAATGTTGTCCCAGAGGGCTGTTAGGCTGTCTTCATTTCATTCTTTTTTCTTTATTCTGTTCCATGCCAGTGAATTCCACCATTTTGTCTTCCAGGTCACTTATCTGTTCTTCTGCCTCAGTTATTCTGCTATTGATTCCTTCTAGTGTATTTTTCATTTCAATTATTGTATCCTTCATCTCTGTTTTTTGTACTTCAATTCTTCTATGCATTTGTTCTTTCATTCTTCTTGGTCTTTTTTAAACATTTCTTGTATCATCTCAATCTTTGCCTCCGTTCTTTTTCCAAGGTCCTGGATCATCTTCACTATTATTATTCTGAATTATTTTTCTGGAAGGTTGCCTATCTCCACTTCATTTACTTGTTTTTCTGGGGTTTTTTCTTGTCCCTTCATCTGGTCCATAGTCCTCTGCCTTTTCATTTTGTCTATCTTTCCATGAATTTGTTTTTCATTCCACAGCCTGCAGGATTGTAGTTCTTCTTGCTTCTGCTGTCTGCCCTCTGGTGAATGAGGCTATCTAAGAGGCTTGCACAAGCTTCCCGATGGGAGCAACTTGTGGTGGGTAGAGCTGGGTGTTGCTCTGGTGGTCAGAGCTCAGTAAAACTTTAATCTGCTGTCTGCTCATGGGTGGGGCAGTGTTCCCTCACTGTTGGTTGTTTGGCCTGAGGTGACCCATCACTGGAGGCTACAGTCTCTTTGGTGGGGCTAATGGCAGACTCCAGAAGGGCTCATGCCAAGGAGTACTTCCCAGAACTTCTGCTGCCAGTGTCCTTGTCCCAGCAGTGAGCCACAGCCACCCCTGCCTTGGCAGGAGACCCTCCAATACTAGCAGGTAGGTCTGATTCAGTCTCCTATGGGGTCACTGCTCCTTCTCCCTGAGTCCTGATGTGCTCACTGCTTTGTGTGTGCCCTCCAAGAGTGGAGTGTCTGTTTCCCCCAGTCCTGTTGGAGTCCTGCAATCATATCTTGCTAGTCTTCAAAGTCTGATTCTCTGGGAATTCCTCCTCCTGTGGCCAGACCCCCAGGTTGGGAAGCCTAATGTGGGGCTCAGAACGTTCACTCCAGTGGGTGGAATTTTGTGATATAATTGTTTTCCAATTTGTGAGTCACCCACCCAGCAGTTATGGGATTTGATTTTGTGATTGTGTCCCTCCGACCATCTCATTGTGGCTTCTCCTTTATCTTTGGTTGTGGGGTATCTTTCTTAGTGTGTTCCAGTGTCTTCCTGTTGATGATTGTTCAGCAGTTAGCTGTGATTCCAGTGCTTTCATAAGAGGGATTGAGTACACATTCTTCTACTCTGCCATCTTGAACCAATCACTCTAGACTTACATAGCTTTTGGTTTCAGCTGAATTTTTCTTGAAAAACTATTTTAAGTGGCTCACCAGCATTTATTTTTGTTTCATATCTAATAAATGCAGTCCTTCAAGTGCCCATTAAATTTTTATAGAGATAATCAAAATGGTTAAAGGTTACTTGATACAGCTGTGTAACATTAAAAAGAAGAAAGAACTACTAATTACAATAATTAAAGCAAGAAATTGAGAGAAAACAGTGAGATATACTGGGCTTATCACTGTTTTTTTAAAGATAAACTTTAGATGATCTATTAAAGATTATTTAATTAAGAGGAATAAGATTTCATGATCACAGATTTAAGTTATATGAGCAGTTAAATAGCCATGTTGAAACTGCTGTTCAGTTAATAAGACCATGGCTTATACAAACACTATACGAAGAGGAGATATTCAGGTTCCAAACTCAGTCTTCCCGGCTTATTAGTTACATGTTTAATTATAGAATTTGCACATTTTTCCAAACCCAACCAATTACAAGCCCTCTTTACTGAAACACTGTTATTCCAGAAGTCCTTAAACTTTCTTTGTCCATGCTGGCTTTGTGGTCTCAATTTTTTTCATGATATCTGTAGGCCAAAAGAAATAATCTTTCTGCTTATTTAATAGTTAGGTTAAAAAAACTTAAAAGTGTTTATATCCTAAAAGTGTAGTAGCTGTTTGAAAAATAAATGTGTAGAAATTGAAAAAAATTTTTATTTCATTCTTAAAATATTCACTAATTTATTAACGGCTGTGTGTGCCTACTGGGTAGTACACTACTTCTCAACACTTGAATTAAATAGATTGAATGTTGCGTTGCCATTCTCATTCCTTTTCCCAATTGATTTTTGTGTGGCAATTGCTTTTTATATTATTATTAAGACTATTTTTAGAGCAGTTTTAGATTCACAACAAATTTGAGGGAAAGACACAGAGATCTCCCATATATTTCCTGACCCCACACATGCATAGCATTCTGCATTATCAACATTCCCCAACACAACATTTGTTTTAATTGATGAACCTATGTTGACATATCATAATCAACCATAGTCCATATTTACATTAAGGTTCATTCTTGTATATTCTATGGGTTTGGACAAATGTATAATGACATATATCCATCATTATGCTATCATACAGAGAATTTTCACTGTTCTAATATCCTACGTGATCCAACTATTCATCCCTTTTCCCTCCCCCAATCCCTGGCAACCACTAACTTTTTTATTGTCTCCATAATTTGTCTAATCCAGAATTTCATATAGTTAAAATAATACAATATATAGACTTTTAAAATTGCCTTTCACTTAGTAATATGCATTTATGTTTCCTTCATGTCTTTTCATGACTTGATAGCTCATTTCTTTCTTTTTTTTTTTTTTTTTTACGGTACGCCGGCCTCTCATTGTTGTGTCCTCTCCTGTTGCGGAGCACAGGCTCCAGATGTGCAGGCTCAGCGGCCATGGCTCACGGGCCCAGCTGCTCCACGGCATGTGGGATTTTCTCAGACCGCGGCACGAACCCATGTCCCCTGCATCGGCAGGCGGACTCTCAACCACTGCGCCACCAGGGAAGCCCGATAGCTCATTTCTTTTTAGTGCTGAATAATATACTATTGTCTGGATGTACAAACCAGGAACATCTTGGCTGCTTCCAAGTTTTGGCAGTTATGAATTAAATTTCTGTAGACATCCATTTGCAGGTTTTTGTGTTGACAGACGTTTTCAACTCTTGGGTGAATATTAAGGAACATGACTGCCATATCACATGGTAAGAGTAAGCTTAATTTTGTAAGAAACTGCCAAACTGTGGCAGTAGCATTTTTCATTCTTACCAGCAATGAATGAGAGTTCCTGTTGCTCCACATCTTGGCCAGAATTTGTTGTTGTCAGTGCCTAGATTTTGGGTATTCTAATAGGTGTGTAGTGGTATTTCATTGTTGTTTTAATTTGCATTTCCCTGATGATCTATGACATGGAACATCTTTTTATATGCTTATTTGCCATCTGTATATCTTCTTTGGTGAGGAGTCTGTTAAGCTCTTTGGAATTTTTAAAATCAGATTGTTTTATTACTGCTAGGTTGTAAGAGTTCTTTGTGTGTTTTGGATAACAATTCTTCATCAGATATCTTTTGCACATACTTTCTCCAAAACTGTGTCTTGTCTTCTAATTATCTTGATATTGTCTTGCACAGAGTATAAGTTTTTAATTTTAATGAGGTCCAGCTTATCAATCCTTTCTTTCATGGATATGGCCTTTGGTATTATATGGAAAAACTTATCACCATATCCAAGGTCGTCTAGGTTTTCTCCTATTTATCTTCTAGGAGTTTTATAGTTTTGAGTTTTATGTTTATACCTGTGATCAAATTTGTGTTAATTTTTGTGAACAGTGTAAGGTCTGGGTCTAGAATGGTAATTGCTTTGGATCACAAAAAACACTAGAAATCTAGCTTTGCAAAAATACTTTATCATTCAAAAGAGTGTAGCACAATATAATGCTGAAACTGTTAACATCTTCAAGCTAGTATTTTACACATTGTTCAAAAGATATTCAGTATTGCTGAATTTCTTTTGAAAATTTAAAATGTCCTACAGCATATCTGTGAATTCAGTTTGGTATCCTGAAGTACCTTAAGACACAGTTTGGGAATTAGGGGTATCTGTCATTGATAGAAAAACCAAGGGAAGCAAATGTATGAAAAATAAACCTACAGACACTATTAAAAGCAAAGGTGCTAAGTAGCAGAAGATATTTATAGTCCATAACACAAATATAGGATTAATATCTAGAATATATAAAGAAATTCTACAACCATAAACAAAACAAAAAGACAACCTACAGACTGGGAGAAAATATTTGCAAATGATGCGAGTGACAAGGGCTTAATTTCCAAAATATACAAACAGCTTATACAGCTCAATAACAAAAAATCAGACAAACCACTCAAAAAATGGGCAGAAGACCTAAATAGGCATTTCTCCAAAGAAGACATATAGGTAGCCAACAGGCATGTGAAAAGATGCTCAACATCACTAATTATTAGAGAAATACAAATCAAAACAACAGTGAGGTACCACCTCACACCAGTCAGAATGGCCATCATAAAAAGTCTACAAATAACAAATGCTGGAGAGGGTGTGGAGAAAAGGGAACCCTCCTACATAAAAAGTCTACAAATAACAAATGCTGGAGAGGGTGTGGAGAAAAGGGAACCCTCCTACACAGTTGGTGCGAGTGTAAATTGGTACAGCCACTATGAAAAATGGTACAGAGTTTCCTCAAAAAACTGAAAATAAAGGAACTTCCCTGGCAGTCCAGGGGTTAAGAATCTGCAGTTCCAATGCAGGGGCATAGGTTCAATCCCAAATTGGGGATTAAGATTACACATGCTGTGCAGTGCAGTCAAAAGGTTAAAAAAAAAAGCTAAAAGTAGAGTTGCCATATGATCCAGCAACTCACTCCTGGGCATATATCTAGATAAAACTATAAGTCAAAAAGATATATGCACCCCTATGTTCATAGCAGCACTATTCACAATAGCCAAGACATGGAAGCAACCTAAATGTCCACTGATAGATGAATAGATGAAGATGTACATATATACATATATACAATGAAATACTACTCAGCCATAAAAAAGAATAAAATAATGACATTTGCAGCAACATAGATGAACCTAGAGATTATCATACTAAGGGAAGTAAGTCAGAAAGAGAAAGACATACCATATGATATCACTTACACATGGAATCTAAAATATGACACAAATGAACTTGTCTACAAAACAGATTCACAGACATAAAGAACAGACTTGCATTTGCCAAGGGTGGGGAGTGGGAGAGGGATGAATTGAGAGGTTGGGGTTAGCAGATGCAAACTATTATATGTAGAATACATAAACAACAAGATCCTAATGTATAGCACAAGGAACTATATTCAATATCCTATGATAAACCATAATAGAAAAGAATATGAAAAATAATATATATATATGTATAATTGAATCACTTTGCTTTATAGTGGAAATTAACACAACATTGTAAATCAACTAAGCTTGAATAAAATAAATTAGAAAAAGAAATTCTACAAAGCAAAGATAAAAGAAAAATAATCCAACAGAAAAAATGAGTAAATATCTTAGATACTTTGCAAAGAAATGTTCCCAAAGTATTTTATAGGGGAAATATATGTAAATGCAATTTAGCTCAATAGCAATAAAGTAAATACAAAATAAAACTATAATAGATGCCATCACACACACTTGCTGTAATGACTTGGCAATACATTAAAATCATCAACAATTTCTACTCCAAAAGTATAGAGCAATCGAATTCTTGTATACTGCTCATAGGAGTGTAAACTAGTACATGGACTATGGAAGTGAGTTTGATCAAGTTGGAAATTCAAATGTCCTTTTAAATGTGATTCCACTGCGACTATACACTTTAGACAAATGCATGCTCAACTACCCTAGGATACAGATGTCGCTCACATTGAGAAAAACTGGAAACAACCTAAATCTCTGTCAATAATAAAATAAAGAATTAAATTGTATATTCATGAAATGGCATACAACATAGGAAGGAAATGGACAAACTATATATTTAAATCTGAAAAATATAATGTCACGTCAAAGCCAGACACATAAAATATATAGTGTGTGATGCCATTGATATAAATTTCAAAATTAGACAAAACTAAACTATTTGTAATGCACAGGTGGAGGCTAAACTCAACAAAACAAGGTACTGATTGCCACAGGGTTCAGAGCAGCGGTATTTTATAGGGAATAAGATGTTGTGCGGAAGAGACAATTGGGAACAATTTCTGAGATTCTAACAATGTTATGTATTCTGACCTGGGAGATGATACATAGTGTTCACTTTGTAATAACTTGTTTAACTGCAAGTTTTGTTTTACACCCTTTTTTGTATATGTATTATGTATCTCAACTTAAGAACTATATGTTTAAAAAACTAGCAAATACAGGGGCTTCCCTGGTGGTGCAGTGGTTGGGAATCTGCCTGCTAATGCAGGGGACACGGGTTCGAGCCCTGGTATGGGAGGATCCCACATGCCGCGGAGCAACTGGGTCCGTGAGCCACAACTACTGAGCCTGCGCGTCTGGAGCCTGTGCTCTGCAACAAGAGAGGCCGCGACAGTGAGAGGCCCGCGCACCGCGATGAAGAGTGGCCCCCGCTTGCCACAACTAGAGAAAGCCCTCGCACAGAAACAAAGACCCAACACAGCATAAATAAATTAATAAAACTCCTATCCCAACATCTTCTAAAAAAAAAAAAAGAAAAAAAGAAAAAAAAACTAGCAAATACAAACTGAAAATGTTAAGAGCTGATTAAAATGGAATTCAGTATATCTGTGTTGTTTCTTTCAAGAATTAGGTTAAAAGTTTAAGTGGCAAAAATTAGCATTTGTAGTTTTGGATGGAGAGAGATGAGTGTTGTATTTTCTACATTCCTGCTGTATTTTTTCTCACCAAGAAGCATCAACAATAAACAAAATATCAAAACAGGCCACATATACTAACAGTGCACACTTACTCTCCAATACCTTCTGTGTTTGCCCCTACTGTATAGTATAAGGCTTTTTTTTTTAATACATCTTTATTGGAGTATAATTGTCTCACAATACCGTGTTAGTTTCTGTAACATCGACTTATATACACTACCAAATGTAAAATTGTTGGCTGGTGGGAAGCAGCAGCATAGCACAGGGAGATTGGCTAGGTGCTTTGCGTTGACCTAGAAGGGTGGGATATGGAAGATGGGAGAGAGGCTCAAGAGGGAAGGCTGTTTTTACTGGTTGTTTTTACAGGTTTTGCTGGTTGTAGAGTCACATGAGACAAAAGCAAAGGAGTTTTCTGCGGATCAATGGATCAAATGACTATCTAGAGTGGAATGCATAACAGAAAAGGGATGAACGGCACGTCTAATTGGTAAAGACAGAATGGACTTGGGAAGATGCCTGTGGAAATAAATTACATTGTGAAGATCAGGTAGTTTCATCAATACAGAAAAGCTAGAAGACAAATCTAATTTTATTTGTTTGCTAGGCTACAGATAGGGAAGATCTATATTTTGTGAGTGAATATGATATAAAATGTAAATTTTATTAGCATTTCTAACCCAATAACACAATTATAATCATTAGTGATTACATAGGCTTTAATCGTCTTCATCATATAATTTTGACTAAGAGAGGCTAAAATGAGCAAAAATTGAAATACTTTTTAAAACAATTTCTGGATTGGAAAACTGATTTTACTATATTCTGGGACACACCAAAAACACTTGTGTTTAAAAATGGTTTTTAAAATGAGTTTTTTTCCTTAAAAACATAGCCATATAACCTAAAGCAAAATTTTAAAGTGTTTTCTATATTGATAATGTAAATAATTTTTTAAAAATACAAGCCTATTTTGACTTGTGTTATAATCTATCCTAAGACATTTTCTGTAGCCCTCCTGCAAAAGTGGTCACGCTGAGAGTAATATTTTTCCACTCAACTCTATTGATTCTGGCAGTAGGTTGCACAAGATCAGGGGCTGAAGAGAGCATGGACTAGTGAAAAGAAGTTATGCAAAGCTTCTGTCAGCCTATAGGTAATAACTTTTTGTTGTTGTTTTTGAAAATTTAAAAGAAATCCCTCCTTTTAACAAAGGGAAGTTTGGCTTCATCCTACCCTCTGTCACCCCACTCTACCCCGCCATAAGCTGGGTGCCTTGTGCAATGTACAGTATACAAAACCACAACTGATCACTCCAAAGATTAGGGAGTCCAGGTTAAAGGTCCATTTTAAGATGATACTTTTTTAAGCCACTGTTAATTTGACAAGTCACGTTAAATATTATATATATATTTTATATATATATAAATGAAATTGTTTACTTAAAAACACACAAATAAAAAGCTTCAGACTAATTAATTTAGTAAATGTTTAACTAAGTCTTTTTATGTGAAATGCCATTTTCAATAATTTCTGTTTAGACCAACAAATCAGACTGTTGTAGTTCCATCTCTCTTTCAGTGAGTTTAATATCATGACTATGTTGTAGTGTAATTTATTTTGCTAAGGTTTCCCTTGAATGTCATGAATTCTATTGTTTGTTATATAAGACAGATTTGTTAAAAATGCTGGATATTTTTGCATGTAGTGAATTAATGTACATAATACAGCCAGCGTGTCCTATAGGAAAGCAATATTATTTCAAAGTCCTGCTGCAGACTTTTATTTCCTACTTCAAAAGCAAAAAAAGTTTATGGCACTATAAACAACATGTAATAAATACTTTTCATGATGTGACTATGTGAATACTGGCCCCAATAAATATATTATTGTCCCAAGACTCACAGCTCATAAGAGAAATGCTGCCAGTTTGTAAACAAATATGTAAGCCATCAAGCTTTAAGGCCAACCTGGATCAGTAGAAGAATTTTAATCAGAAATGGCTCAAATGCCAGGTCACGGGTATGAAAAAATAATGTGAATTGGGAGCTTTGAAACAGAGAAAATTTTTCTTTCATTGATTTCTTTAAGCTATCCCATCTGTAATAACTTGTCCTCGGCTTTTTAGAAGGAGGCTAAAAGCAAGAATGATTGGCTGATTAGGATTTTTTCTATAGGAAATAACAAATATCTGTTATTATTAATTATAAAAACAAATGTAAAACAAGAAAGTGATTTTTTAATTTCTATTTTTGATGCCAGATTATTAAGGTAGGTGAAAATAATGTAATTAAATTTTTTTAGACTACAGCAGGGAAAATTTCATCATGTCAGATCACTGGTTACTCTCTAAGGTACTAATTTTCAAAATATTCCATAAGGTAACATAAAGTACTTGAATGTTAATTTTTGTAGACTCTTGTTTCTGAGTAAATATTCTCCATTGTTCCTTAGAATGATGGTGTCTTTCAATCTTTTTGACTGAGAAAGAAGAAAAAATATATTTTACATCACGATGCAGCATATATGTATGAATTATATGTATATGCATAAACAAAAGTTCATACAAACAATGAATACCTTATTAGATGAAATAAGCTTGTATATAATCTATTCCATGCTATTTTATCTATTCTGTAATTTTCATTAATAATAATACCATTTTATTATTTTTCATTAAGAAGAATTAAATCATTAAGATCTCAAATCTCTTCAAATTGATGTTACTGACTTTACTAAAGCTTGAAAAATATCCCCTTTGACAAACCTAAATCTGTGCCATTCAGTTTAATGCTTCAGAACACGTGCCTTCCATAGCAAGGTACACTCAATAAACACTAATGAATAAATAAATGGATGATGCTTAAAGTTTCTCAGTTGCATTCACAGTCTAGCCCTACCTTTCTGAGACAACAGCTCAGTATATGCTTGGGATTTTGGGGTGTCTTCCAAACTCCCTAGGATTCATTTACACCCTTCTCGGGTTACTTCTACAGGGAGTTGCTGCTGTTAAATGTTCATTCTACTACTTTAATTTAAAAAAAGACTTTAGTCTTGAAGCTGAAGCTGTGAGAGACAGAATTGTGTTTTAATTCTCTCTCTGCCATGTATTGTTAATTTCTGAAATTGTTTTCTTATTTACAAATCTATACTAATAATTAATATCCATGTTTGTTACACAGATTAAATTTTATGATGAATACAAAGCAGTAAATTTCAAGAAAAGTCAATAAATGCTAAATGATGTTAACGCTGATGGTTCTTGCAATATACGGCATTTCTCCTGCAAATAATTTTGTCTGTGTTCTGCTGTCCTTCTTGCTTTACCACATCCTTCTCCTTTTATTTTAGTTTCATAAGCTGAACCAATTTAACCAACTGCCATAAGTCCATTGACATGAATCATGTTCTTTGATTAAAATTATTTATCTGCAAAACGTATGATCATAATTTTAACTTTATCACATCAGAAAAATGTTAGTAATAATGTTAATTAGAACAGTGATTGATTACACAGGATTTTCTACAAAACTACACATATCTGGCTTTATTGGACACACATGAAGTAAGTAGTCTTTGGTGGGAATACCAAAAGGGATTATTGGATCAGTATGTTACACTCATTCAACAGTTATTTCCCATGCTTCAAAAAACAGAAACTCTGTTAACTGGCCACTTTCCATAAATTAAAAAATGTTTATGTATTTAGTAAGAATAAAGGAACAAGAATATTTCATTAACACTGGCTTAGATACAAACTAGACACGGTGGTGTTGCATCTTACAAATCTTGATATTATGTTCTAATTTTTAAATTTTGCACTTGAGAGATGGCAATCTTCTGCTTCTGACTATGACAGAGCAGCTTATTTCAGAACAAATAGTCCACACTGAATAGTTAGAAAAGTTGAATAAGAATTAAGAATTTTTAAAAATTTATTTCAAGGCAGTAGAGAGTGACTGGGACAACCAGGCCCTGTGGTGCCAAAATCACAAACAGGAAAAAAACACATTGAAAGAAGTCTGGATTTTATGCTACTTCTTCCACTTGGAGCATGGACTGATTCCTTGTTCAGGCTTCTTACACTCATCATAATTATTTAGAGATTAATCTGTTTTATTGCATGTGGTTGTTACTTCTTTTATTGCTTAGTCATATTCTGTTGTCTAGATAATACCAGCTTGTTTATCCATTCATCTGTTGATGGCATTTGGTCTCTTTCCAGTATTTGGCTATTATATTATATGATATTTGGCTATTATATTATTAAAGCTGCTTTAAACATTTGGGGAAAATCTTTCTTTTAAGGAATTTTTCCATTTCATAGAAGTTGTTGAATTATGGACAAAAAGTTGTTCATAATTGTAGCAGACAGACTTTAGGATGGCATCTGTAATTCCTGCCTCCTGTTGTTCTTGCCCTGTATAATCCCCTCGCCTTGCTGCATGGGCAAGACCTGTGACTTGCTTCTAGCCAACAGAACAAGGCCAAGTGTAGTGCAGAAAGAATTGTGCAGATGTGGGATTCCCCTCACAAATCTGAAGCAGAGAACTTATTTTAGGCAGGAAGACAGTGCAGTCATAGGTTCACCTCTTTTGTTTCCCATTTCCCAAGGATCACTTCTTGCTTAATGTCCACTGTCATGAAAACCATTTTTCTCCCTATATTTTGCATGGGTTTTTTGTTTTTTCTTGTGGCCCTTTTACTCTATCTTGGTCAGAGACAGAAGTCCCCTTAAATGTTTTGAAATATAAATTTCTGAGAGAATTATGTCTGCCTCTGAATCTTGCTTATAGAATTTTTACTATGGTTTGTTGAAGTAAATCTACAAAGTAGTGCCATGTCATATTATAAACACTTATAATTAAGTAATAAGTCAAGTTTTCCTTTTCACATTAGTTAAATATTTAAACTTTGACTAACTAATGAATGTATAGTATTGAATAACTTTTCACCCATTTCTACCTCCTTTACTTATTTTCTCAGCTACTTCTATTTTAATATCTTCTTAAATTCTGTAATAGGTATTGGATGTCTCTACTTGCCTCCTCTCCTCTGTTGTTGATGTTGAATCAGTACATAGGGGCAACAGAGAAAAGATTTCTCATTATACACTCTACATCTCAAAGACTAAAGACACAGCCAAACTTAAAGACTGCTTTGGGAATGTTACTCACTGGTTTTGGACCCAGAAAATAGACAAACAAAAAACCTCTAGTGCAACCCTATAGACAGAGATCAAATTTTCTCCAAATAATCCGGCCCCTGGTAGAAGAAATCTCCTAGAATACTTTTTTTATTGCCTCCTCTATTAAAGATAGAAGACCATTGTGGGACTGTGACTGTGTTACTCAACACGGAAGGACACAATGCCACAAATGTTCTACCCACTCTTAGCCCTGTAGTTTACTAAAGTTGTAGTAAATTGGTAGAAATAATTTAATAGTGAAGAAATTCTATTAGCTATAGTAATTAAGCTCTAGCTACATTATTTTCTTTAGTTTATGTTCACTTATAGTTATGGAACTGGAGCAAAACCCTGCAGGGTCCCGCATCCCCAAGTACAAAGGCCCCTCCAAGTCCCCTGCCTCTCGTTTGTAAAAAAGCTGAAATCTCTCAGGCCTCCCTGAGTCAAAAAAGAGCAAGCTTGAGCAGTTAATGATTAGGAAAATAGAGTCACAGACTCATTGTCTGATGCACATTCCTGAGTTGTTTTACAGATACTATCACTGCCACCAGAGGGAAAAAGCTAACTGCATGGTGACTAGACAGCAGCCTTGACATAAGCTGCTCCATCTTGAGCAGTACTGAATCTATGGCTAGCACAATTCCAAGAATTGGCCTTAAGAGAATAGGATTAACACTCTTTCTCATAATAATCTACATCTTTATGGCCATCAAAATAATTGTAGCTTGTTCTACCCATATATGTAAGTGGGCAACTAAAGTTGTCAACAAAGAGATGTTTCAAACCCATGTCGATATATTTCACTCTAAGACTTCAATGCCCTTTCTCAGCATGAAGCAGTTACAGAAGACAGACCTTCTTCCCTAATCCCATAGAAATGGAATGATATCTGATGGGGGTGGGTGGAGGGATTTTTAAGCAGCTCTTTGCAGGAAACTGTCCTCAGCAGGAAACCCCTTTTGCCTTGTCACTTTAGCAAAGCTATATTGCAACTAAACTTAAACCAGGCACCCCCAAGCTCTGCTGATCTCCAGCCCAAGCATACTTTTCAAATCCTTTGATCACACAATACCTTACCTAACCTGTTGGTTCTTCCTGTAGATCAAAGAAGTAAACATGAAGGACAAGTAAGTAATTCACAGATGAACAGATCTCTTCCCTAGCTTCCCCTTCAGTAAACTTGTGAACAAACAGTATGAACAAAGTTAGCATCTAAAGAAGGATCACAAGAAGTTAACAAGCCTGCATGTAGTGGGGGTGGCAACGACTCTGAGCCGCTATCTCAATGATTAACTAAGATTACTTCACCTTTTCCCTTTAAAACTTTCATTGCCAAACAAAATCTTAGGAGATGGTTTTGGGGGGACACTGAATCCACCATCTCCCCAGATTGCCAGTAATGGAGCAAATAGAACTGCTTGTGAAAATATCAAATAAAATTAAAAACCATGGTGTTAAAAATGAAGACATATAGGGAGTGCTCTTGATAGAACAGAAATGGTATACTCATGCTTGATAAGAGAAAAAATATTACTATCACTAGAATTCTTTTCCCTTAAATCTTTTAGACCAAGACGAAGGCTTTTTTTGTAAGCCATGGGAAAGTTTCCCCCAGGGGGTAAAAATAACAAGTTTCAGAAAACAGAATTAGTGAAAAATTTGTGAGCTCTGAAAATTTTTACTTTTAGCAACACAACAATATTACATTCTAATTAGTGTCTGAATGTTTAAAAAGTAATTTCAGAACAATTTGCGTATGTCATTTACCATAATGCTAAATACTTGGACATACATAGAGCTTTCTCTTTTAAAAACAATGTTGAATTACTGTTATTTCTGTAACCAGTGTGATCTTTTGGCTCAATTTCAATACACGTAGGGAAGCCTAGTAGTTTATCAAGCCAGAAAGGACATGACAAATTATCAAGAAGTTCAAGATTTCATCTGTTATCTTTTTATCATTATGTGGGAAAAAAAAGTAAATGACCAAATTTGTAAATACATTAAATACCAATTATATCTTTATATCTCTGTAAGTCTTATGCTCTTCAAAGATAATGATAAGCATTATTAAATAAAAAGCATTATTATGCAGTAATAAAAATCTTTATCTTACAATTATTTATAATTACTACATAATTATTACATAATTATTTTGTTCATTTATTATTTTCCAAAAGTATTATATGAAGAAAGCAGACTGTATGTAACTATTACCCTCTTCAGCCCAACATTCTTTGAAGTAACAGAAAAATGCATTTTAGGAAGAAAATATTTACATAGGAGCACTGGAAAAGAAACCTATCATCAGTGGAATAAATATGTTAAGGAGATATGTAACACAGCCTGCTGAGATAGAAAAAATATGCAGGTGCAAATATGAAGACAAAATCAAAACATCTTCTGTTTGACTCCCTAATTCATTTTCTTTTTCTTTGTGCTCTTGCAGGTTTTTGAACTATACTGTAGTATAGTAAACTGCTGAAATCATACCTGTACAGGTGAACAAATTTTCACAAAATGAACTCACCCATGTAATCAGAACCCAGATGAAGAAGCCCACTTACCAGTATCCCAGCATACTTACTTTTGTCTCCCTCCAGTTACTACTCTCACCAGCAATAACTACTGCCCTGCTGGAAGTGAGATTGTGATGATTCATTGTGGTTTATATTTGGTTGCATATGTTGCACATTTTTTCATATGCCTATTGGCCATTCGCTTTTGTGAAAACATGGTCAAATATTTTGCCCTTTCCTGGGGGCAGAGTCAAGATGGCAGACTAGGAGGACGTGGAGCTTGAGTCTCCTCACAACTAGGGCAAATGCCAGGCACTGGTGGGGGACCACAGACACCTAAGGGGATGGGAGGAACCCCTGAGCAACTGGGTAGGAAGTGGGGGGAGGGAGGGCAGAGGAGAAGTGGAGGCAGGATAAGGCCGGTGCCCCTGAGGGTTGGCTGGGGGAAGGGAGGGGTTGCCATGCCCGGAGGGTCCCACCCACCATTACGGGATCAACGGAGAGGGGAGGGACCCTAGGGAGAATGGAGGATAGGAAGGGAATGTGGCTACTCTTTCCCCTGCCCACTTGGGCCCTGGGGAGCCTTCTGAGGTACTGGACCTGATCCTCTTCCCTCTGAGGCCCTCTCTGGCCACATGGGTCCTGAGGATATGGGAGGGAGAGAAGGGGGAGGAAAAGTAGAGCCTGGACAGACAGGACTGGTGCCCCTGAAGGGCGGCTGGGGGAGGGGAGGGATTCCCATGCTTGGGAGGGGCCCACCCACGGTGATCAACAGGGATGAGGAGAGACCCTTGGCAGATCGGAGGATCAGAAGGGAACACAGCCAGCGTTTTCCCTGCCCACTTGGGCCCCAGAGAGCCTGCTGAGGTCCCTGGCCGAATCCTCCACCCTCCGAGGCTCCCTCCAGCCACACTGGGCCTAAGCCCTGCCCCCACACCCCCACCCAGGGCCTTACCTCTGCACTTCACACTCAGACCCCCTCTGACCCTGCTGCCTTTTCTGGTCATGTGGCTTCTGAGCCTAGGCCCCACTCCTTGCCCTAAACCCCACCCCAACTAAGCCCTGCCCCCACCTAAGCTATGCCCCCCCACAGCCAAGGCCTTTTCCAGCCTTCTTTTTTTTCTTCTTCAGGTTGTAGTTCTGTTTTACTTTGTTGTTTCATTTATATTTTTTCTAATAATATTTTTATTTTTCTTATTTTATTTTATTCCTTATTCTTTGTTATTGTTCTGCTCCTTTTCGCTTGTCCCCACCCCCCCTTTTTTTCTGTTGTGGTTCTGTTTTACCTTGTTGTTGTTTCACTTATATTTTTCCTAATATATTTTTTATTTTTCTAATTTTATTTTATTTTTATTCTTTGTTATTGTACTGCTTCTTTTTATTTTTTTTCTTTTGCCATGCCATGTGGCTTGCAGGATCTTGGTTCCCAGGCCAGGGGTCAGGTCTAAGCTTCTGTGTGGGAGTGCCAATTCCAAACTTCTGGACTAAAAGAGAACCTAAGACCCCAGGGAATATTAATTGGAGTGAGGTCTCCTGGAGGTCTTCATCTCAGCACAAAGACCCAGCTCTACACAACTGCCTGCAAACTCCAGTGCTGGAGGTCTCAAAACAAACAACCAGTAAGCCAAGAACACAAGTCCACCCATCAGAAAAAATGAGATGAGAAAAAAGTGTGTTACAGACTAAGGAGCAAGGTAAAAACCTACAAAACCAAATAAATGCAGAGGAAATAGGCAACTTACCTGAAAAAGAATTCAGAGTAATGATAGTAAAGGTGATCCAAAATCTCAGAAATAGAATGCAGGCACAGATCGAGAAAATATAAGAAATGTTAACAAAGACCTAGAAGAACTACAGAACAAACAAACAATGATGAACAACACAATAACTGAAATAAAAAATACACTAAAAGGAAGCAATAGCAGAAAACCTGAGGCAGAAAAGCAAATAAGTGAGCTGGAAGATAGAATGGTGTAAATAACTGCCGAGGAGCAGAAAAAAAAAAAAAAAAAAGACTGAAAAGAATCGAGGACAGTCTCAGAGACCTCTGGGACAATACTAAATACACCAACATTCCAATTATAGGGGTCCCAGAAGAAGAAGAGAAAGAGAAAGGGTCTAAGAAAATATTTGAGGACATTATAGTCAAAAACTTCCCTAACATGGGAAAGGAAATAGTCACCCATGTCCAGGAAGCGCAGAGAGTCCCATACAGGATAAATATTAGGAGAAGCACATGAAGACACATATTAATCAAACTATCAAAAGTTAAATTCAAAGAAAAAATGTTAAAAGCAGAAAAGGAAAAGCAACAAATAACATACAAGGGACTCCCCATAAGATTATCAGCTGATTTTTCAGTGGAAACTGCAGGCCAGAAGAGAGTGGCAGGATATATTTAAAGTGATGAAAGGGAAAAACCGACAAGCAAGATTACTCTACCCAGCAAGGATCTCCTTCAAATTCAACAGAGAAATCAAAAGCTTTACAGACAAGCAAAAGCTAAGAGAATTCATCACCACCAAACCAGCTTTACAACAAATACTAAAGGAATTTTCTAGGTGGGAAACACAAGGGAAGAAAAAGATGCCCAAAAAACAAACGCAAAACAATTAAGAAAATGGTAATGGAAATATACATATCGATAATCACCTTTAATGTGAATGGATTAAAAGCTCCAAAAAAAAGACAGACTGGCTGAATAGACACAAAAACAAGAACCATATATATACTGTCTACAAAAGACACACTTCAGACCTAGGGACACATACAGACTGAAACTGAGGGGATGGAAAAAGATATTCCATGCAAATGGAAATCACAAGAAAGCTGGAGTAGCAATACTCATATCAGATAAAATAGACTTCAAAATAAAGACTGTTACAAGACATAGGGAAGAACACTACATAATGATCAAGGGATCAATCCAAGAAGAAGATATAACAATTATAAATATATATGCACCCAACATAGGAAGGACTCAGTACGTAAGGCAAATGCTAACAGCCATGAAAGGGGAAATCGACAGTAACACAATAATAGTGGGGGACTTTAACACCTCACTTACACCAATGGACAGATTATCCAGACAGAAAATAAATAAGGAAACACAAGCTTTAAATGGCACAACACACCAGATAGATTTAATTGATATTTATAGGACATTCCATCCAAAAGCGGATGAATACACTTTCTTCTCAAGTGCACAGGGAACATTCTCCAGGATAGAACGTATCTTGGGGCACAAATCAAGCCTCAGAAAACTTAAGAAAATTAAAATTGTATCGTGTCTTTTTCAACCACAATGCTATGAGATTAGAAATCAATTACAGAAAAAAAAAACTGTAAAAAACACAAACAAACGGAGGCTAAACAGTGCACTGCTAAATAACCAAGAGATCACTGAAGAAATCAAAGAGGAAATCAAAAAATTCCTAGAAACAAATGCCAATGAAAACACGACAACCTAAAACCTATGGAACGCAGCAAAATCAGTTCTAAGAGGGAAGTTTACAGCAGTTCAATCCAACCTCAAGAAATAAGAAAAATCTCAAATAAATAATCTAACCTTACAACTAAAGAAACTAGAGAAAGAAGAACAAAGAAAACCCAAAGTTAGTAGAAGGAAAGAAATCATAAAGATCAGAGCAGAAATAAATGAAATAGAAATGAAGAAAACAATAGCAAATTTCAATAAAACGAAAAGCTGGTTCTTTGAGAAGATAAACAAAATTGGAAGAAATCTAAGATGAGATAAACAGATGGAGAGATATACCATTCTCCTGGATTGGAAGAATCAATATTGTGAAAATGAATATACTACCCAAAGCAATCTATAGGTTCAATGTAATCCTTAACAAACTACCAATGGCATTTTCACAGAATTAGAACAAAAAATTTTATAATTTGCATGGAAACACAAAAAACCCCAAATAGCCAAAGCAATCTTGAGAAAGAAAAATGGACCTGGAGGAATAAGGCTCCCCAACTTCAGAGTATACTACAAAGCTACAGTAATCAAGATAGCATGGTACTGGCACAAAAACAGAAATATAGATCAATGGAACAGGATAGCAAGCCCAGAGAAAAACCCATGCACCTATGGTCACCTAATCTATGACAAAGGAGACAAGGATATACAATGAAGAAATGACAGCCTCTTCAATAAGTGGTGCTGGGAAAACTGAACAACTACATGTAAAAGAATTAAGTTAGAACACTACCTAACAACATACACAAAAATAAACTCAAAATGGATTAAAGACCTAAATGTAAGACCAGACACTATAAAACTCTTAAAGGAACACAGAGAAAACACTCTTTGGCATAAATCATAGCAAGATCTTTTATGACTGTCCTCCTAGAGTAATGAAAATAAAAACAAAAATAAGCAAATGGGAACTAATTAACCTTAAAAGCTTTTGCATAGCAAAGCAAACTATAAACAAGACAAAAGGACAGCCCTCAGAATGGGAGAAAATATTTGCAAACAAAGCAATAGACAAAGGACTAGTCTCCAAAATATACAAACACCTCATGCAGCTCAGTATCAAAAAACAAACAACCCAGTCAAAAAATAGGTGGAAGTCCTAAGTAGACATTTCACTAAAGAAGACACACAGATGGCCAAGAGGCACATGAAAACATGCTGAACAGCACTAATTATTAGATAAATGCAAATAAAAATGACAATGAGTTGTCACCACATGCCGGTCCAAATGGCCATCATCAAAAAATCTACAAACAATAAATGCTGGAGAGGGTGTGGAGAAAAGGGAACCCTTTTGCACTGTTGGTGGGAATGTAAGTTGATACAGCCACTGTGGAGAATAGTATGGAGGTTCCTTAAAAAACTAAAAATAGAACTACCATATGGCCCAGCAATCCCACTACTGGGCATATATCATGAGAAAACCATATTTCAAAAAGTCACATGTACCCCAATGTTCATTGCAGCACTATTTACAATAGCCAGGACATGGAAACAAACTAAATGTCCATTGATAGATGAATGGATAAAGAAGATGTGGTACATATATATAATGGAATATTACTCAGCCTTAAAAAGGAAAGAAATTGGGTCATTTGTAGAGATGTGGATGGACCTAGAGCCTGTCATACAGAGTGAAGTAAGTCAAAAAGAGAAAAACAAATATTGTATAGTAATGAATATATGTGGAATCTACAAAAATGGCACAGATAATCTATTTGCAGGGCAGGAATATAAACGCAGACATAGAGGACGGACATGTGGACACAGAGTGGGAAGGGGCAGGTGGGATGAATTGGGAGATTAGGTTTGACATAAATGCACTACTGTGTGTAAAATAGATAGCTAGTGGGAACCTGCTGTTTAGAACCGGGAGCTCAGGTCTGTGATGGCCTAGATGGGTGGGTTGGTGGGGGAGGGAGGTCCCCGAGGGAGGGATTTATAGCTGATTCACCTCACTGTACAGCAGAAACTAACAAAACATTGTAAAGCAATTTTACTCCAAGAAAAAAAATTTTTGTCCATTCCTAAAATTGGATTGGCCTGCCTAGGAATGTATTATATCCTCTTACTGTTTGTGACTTCATTTTTCATTCCCTTCATATTGTCTTTTGATGAGCAAAGGCTTTTAATTTCAGTGAAGTCCAGTTTGTGGATAATGATTTTTCTGTCCTTTTAAGGAAAGATATTATTACTTGAAACTGATGCAGATTTATTTTCATTCAGTTGGTCACAATGGTCGATTCTAATCATTTTGATATCTTGAGTATCTGTTGCAATGTCATTTTTTATTTATGGGATTCATAACATGTCTTTTCTCCCTTTTTTTCTCCTGATTAATTTTTCTAGAGGTAAGTCAAATGTATTAATTGCTTAAAGAACCAATTTTTAGTTTATTTTCTCAAATGTATATTGTCAATTCTATTTCATCAGTTTCTATTATTTTACTGTATCTTTACTTCCACTTTCTTTGTGCTTCATTTGTTCATCTTTCTCCAGTTTCATAAGCTAGAGCCTTTTATAATTTTATTCAAGCTTTTATGATTTTTTATTTTACTCATTTAGAGATATGAATTTTTCTCTGAACACTGGTTTAGTTGCACCTCACAAATGTTGAGGTATCTTAATTCCATTATCACTGAATTCAAAATGGTTTCTAACTTGGCTTATGATTTTTTTTCTTTGACCCATGAGAATATAAAAACGTGGGGAATTTTAAGTTATCTTTCTATTAGTTAGTTCTTAATTAACTCAATGTTCACTAATACTTAGTGAACATATCCTATATTATAATTCTCTGTAGAGTACCATTTTGATTCTTTTCTCATTTCCCTGTGTGAATACTTTAAAGATATTTTTGCAGTTGTTACTGTGGGAATTACAACTAATATCCTAAATTTATAACAATTGACATTGAGTTGATATTAAATTAACTTCAATAGCATACAAAAACTGTTTCCATCCATCTTTGTTTTCTCCCTCTTTATATTGTTATTGTCACAACTTACATCTACATACACTGTGTGTGCTGGTTAACATAGTATTATATCTATTGTTTCATACATTTGTCCTTTAAATCATATAGGAAGTAAATAGAAGATTTACAAGCTAAAAATAAAATAATACTGGCTTTAATGTTTACCTCTACTGTTATCTTTACCACAGTTCTTTATTTATTCATGTCTTTGAGTTACTGTTTATTATCTTTTGTTTCAGCCTGAAGGACTCCATATAGTATTTCTTACAGGGCGGATCTGCTAATGAAAAACTCCCTTAGCTTTTGTTTACCTAGGACTATTCTAATTTCTCCTTCGCTTTTGTAGGATAGTTTTGTCAGATGCAGGCATACCTCATTTTATTGCACTTTGATTTATTGCGATTAAGAAATGTTGCAGTTTTTTTTACAAATTGAAGGTTTGTGGCAACCCTGCATTGAGCGAGTCTATCAGTGCCAGTTTTCAAACAGCATTATTTTTAAATTAAGGTATGCATGTGGTTTTATAGACATAATGCTATTGCACACTTAATAGACTACGGTATAGTATAAACATAACTTTTATATGCACTGGGAAACCAAAAATATTTGTGTGACTTGCTTTATTGTGATATTTGTTTTATTGTGATGGTATGGAATCAAATGTGCAATATCTCTGAGGTATGCCTGTATAGGATTGTTGGTTGATAGATTTTTTTTTTCCTTTCAGCACTTTAAAAATGTCATCCCACTCACTTATGGCCTCTATGGTTACTGATAAGAAATATGCTGTTAATATTGAGGATCCCTTGTAAGTCACTTCATTGGTTTCTATTATTTTACAATATCTTTCCTTCTACTTTCTTTGTGCTTAATTTGATGTTTTCAAGATTATAACCTTGTCTTCAACTTTTGAAAATTTGATTATAATGAGACGTTTTATGTAGATCTCTGTTGAGTTTACTCTCTTGGAGTTCACTTAACTTCTAAATATGTAGATTTGTGTGTGTGTATTTGTGTGTGTGTGTGCATGTGTGTTTTAAATTAAATTCAGGGAGTTTTTTGCCATTATTTTTTCGAGTAGTCTTTCTGTCCTTTTCTCTCTTTCCTGTTCTTCTAGGATTCTATTATGTCTATGTTAGTATGTTTAATGGTGTCCCCCATGTCTCTTAGGCTCTGTTCATTTTTTCTCCATTCTTTTTCCTTTATGCTCCTCAGACTAGGTAATTACAATTTCTCTGTCTTCAAGTTGTCTTATATTTTATACTGTCTGCTCAAATCTGCCATTGAACTCTTCTAGTGAATTTTTCATTTGTTTCTGCACTTTTCAGCTCCAGTATGTCTGTCTGTTTTGTTTTTTTTTAATAATTTTTATCTCTGTCAATATTCTCTGGTTGTCATACACTGTTCTCTTGGTTTCCTTTAGCTCTTTGTCTATGGTTTCCTTTAGCTCTTTGAGCATATTTAAGATAGTTGATTTAAAGTCTTTGCCTAGTAAGTTCAATATTGGAGCTTTCTTAAAAACAGTTTCTGTCAAATTTTATGTGAATGTGTTATACTTTCTTGTTTCTTTGCATGCTTCCTATTTCTTTGTTGAAAACTTGCTCTTTTGAATATTATAATGTGGTAACTCTGGAAATACAATTATTCCTCTTCCTCACAGTTTTCTTGTATTGCTTTCTATGGCCTGTAGATGTTTGTTTGTTTAGTGACTTTTCTAAAGTATTTTTGTAAAGTGTATGTTCTTTGTCATGTTTGATCTCTCAAGTCTCTTCCTATTAGTGTTGGGCAGAATTTCCTTGAATGCCAGGAGCCCTCTCCCACCTACAAAAAAAAAAAAAAAAAAGAAAAAAGAAAAAAAAGGAAGAGAAAAAGAAAACAAACAAAAAAGACAGGAAAAAATAAATCTCTTACAATCTTTGCAAATTTACTCTGTGCTGGGGGCACTCCTTCAATTCTTAGCAAGGCTGTTTACAACTCTGCCTTATCTTTACTTCCTACATGCACTAAGCCTAGAGATCAGCCAGAGATGAAAGTTTAGGGTCTTCATAGGTCTTTTCTGAGAATGTGGTATGCCCTGGCCATGAATGTCACTTTCTACATTCACAAGAATGTACGGGTTTTGGCATGCCCTAATTTCCCAAAGAAACTCTCTCTCTAGATTTTCTTCCCAGGCTATCAATGCTCTATAGCTTGTTTGAACTTTAACCTTTTGCCCTAGGCAACTGCAGTGTGCTTTGCTTTACAATGTTTTTGAGAAATGCCTGCCAATTTCCTACCCTAAATGAGCTCTGAGTTAGGCAAAATGAAGACAAATGCCTTGCCTGAATCATTCAGGTTCATACAAACAATTCTTTGATAATAAAGTCTTTTCTGCTCCCTACAGTTACAGGAAACTGCTTCTCAGCCTGGGAATCTGGGCTACTGTCTTCCAGATTACTGTAAAACCAAGGAGGCTGGGGGAACAACAGGAAGTAAAAATACCATAATGCTTTCCAATTGTTTTTAAGTTGCTTTTTGCTTGATTAGTATTTGCTTGGTTGCGGTAAACTTTTGACTGTTTCCACTCTTACAAGGTGTATTCTGATTGTTTATGCTTGTTCTCTAGTTTCTGGGGAGACATGGGTCCTATATGCCACCTACTCTGTCATTTTCACTGAACTCACTCAGAGCACTTATTTTTAAAATTACACCCTACGCAGGACCCTGATATATTAAAATTCTGTTTCTTTAAATTGGAGAAATTTAGAATGTGAAGGAGGAAACAGAGTCTACAATCCCCTTACACAGCCACACCTTTCTAGGATTTGCCTTTGGAAGTGTTCCTTCTAAAATCGAAGTATTTTTGATAAACTGCTTGAAAATCAATGATATAAACCCATTTTGCAAATAAGAAAATTGAGGTCCCAAAATGTGAAGTAACATCTTCTAACACCATAGATAGGAAACGACAAACCTGAGACCCAAATCTATGTATTTTGGCTTCTTCTATGTTATTCCTTCCACCATGTTTTTCTCTCACTTTTCCTCTAACCCACCCTTTAATTAAGAACTATGACACCAGTGAGTTTCCATTTAATTTTGAAAATAAGAATATGCATGAAATAGAAAAATCCAGATAAGATCTGTGAAACACTATTAAGGGAAGTCAGAAAAGTAATAGATAAATAAAATAGTAAGCAAGTTGAAAAGAATTAAGGTGAAGTAGTTCCAGAATAAAAACTAAAGTTTGATTGCAATATTGGACAAGTTTGTACATCCATGCTCTCCAACTTTTTATCTGGTGTACTTTCTACTACAAAATTAGCACTAATATGGAAACTTGAGTTAGCCTTAAAAGGCTGAAATAATGAAAAGTTTGCCGAAAAGGCTGAAATAATGAACTTATAGTGGCATAAGATACCCACAACTTGACTTTATATGAAATTTCTGTAATAGTCAAAAGGTTCTACTTCCTCCTCCAACTAATGACACAGATTTCCAATTCTCATTTGGACTCATGAAGTCCTGTGCCTATAATGCTGCACCCCTGCACCCCACACACATCATTAGCTCTTTGAATTATACTTCTCTCAAGGAACTTCAACTTAAGGCTGTGAAATTTTCCAAACCCACAGTTCTCTTGGCTTACTCTGAACTTTAGTTATATTATTAATATTTGTGTCATTTATTATTCTGTGTAGATTATATAAGGCTCTTGCTCCATTATTTTACTTAGTTAACTTGACCATACTGGGTATTTTATAAACATTACTTATTGCCATGCTACTATTGCTATTTTCCAAATAAGCCTCCACCAATTCATCATAGCAAACTGATAACCAAATTACACAAAAGTAAAAAACTAAAAGTAAATTAAAAGACCCTAAAATCACATATACAATATATGTTTTCATGTATACATTTGAATATATTACTGTAAGTTTTTTTTTTTTAAAGCAAACTTGTTTTTTGGCCCATATCTTTATACATAGGCATTGAATTGGTACATAATTTCATAAATCTCATTGGAGATAATAATTTAAGATACAAGTACAAATATAATATGGGTTTTAAATCACTACAGCAAATTTGTAAGTGATTTTTACATTTATCCAAAAACAATGGACTTCTCTTCAATATGCCAAATAACTTTATCATCTCCTCTAACTTTTCTGCTTTATAATCATTTCTCACATAATCTTAGTCCTCCACAAGTAACATGACATTATAAAGATTGTCTAAATACATGTAAATGTGGAAGATATTCACATTTAAATTCATTCTGAGATTGTAATCATGCATTTTTCTAGGGACTCCATTGTCTGCTTGAAACCAGAACTCCCTCAAAATAGCTTTGCAACTGCTATTCAATATTCATTCACTGGAAATGGTACAATGAGAGCACCACATGATGAAACACTGTGCAGGAGGAACCAAATGTTCTATAACTCAGGAATAAAAGTGAGTCTCAAAAAATATGCACTAAATTAATAGGAGCATAAATTTACAATGACTCCTTTTAGCATTTTGTATGGTAGTGTCTCATATCACTACTTTAACTAGAAATAATTCACAAAGTGCTAATTTTTATGGAATGTGAAAAAAGCAGGTGTTCTCTATGAATACTGGTCTTTACTACTTTTCTATCTTTTCCTAAACTGACCTCAGTTCTTTGTAGTTGTGGCCACTTTAATTTACCAATGAAGACTAATAGTAACATTTCTGTTTATTCATGTACAGAAAGGAAGAGAGATTTGGACTACAAGGAAGGTATTTCAGCAAACTACAGATTATAGTGGTGATGGTTTCTTTATATGCTAATTAACTTCCCTATTCAAGGCATCTTTATCAGTGACTGAGTAGATCAGTTTTAATAGAACTATTAAATATAATTTATTCCCTTATCAGATAATACCAAACTACACATATGTAAATATAGCAACATTTATCAAATCTGCCAGTAGTTTTAGCTCTTTTATAATTATTCCTATTTACCAGGAGGGTTGATCTGCTGATAGAAACTGAAAATGACTCAAAACTACAAGGTTATTGATCTCTCTATTAAGGTTTTATTTTTCTCAGAGAAAAATTTTCTAATACATTTTGTTCTTGCTCTTACCTCCAAAATCCCACTATAGTACCTATCAAAAATTCCTCAACCCAAAGTCTAATCTTCAATGTCTATATTCTTAATTCTCACACCTACTACTTAAGATGTCAGGCTAATACTGACATATTCTTTATTCTAAACTCCCTGCCCCTTTCTCCCAATTTCTGCATCTTCCAGAGTTTCTTCATGAAATATTCACAATTACATGCAACAGATGAATCTCAGAACATAATATTAAGGAAAAGATGCCAGATACAAAATAGCACATTCTGCATAATTCTATTGACAAGAGGTATAAAGTAGACAAAGCTAATCTATGCTCTTAGACTTGAGGATGGTAGTTAGTTTAAAACATAGTAACGGGAAAGGAACATAAGGAGAACATCTGGAGCCAGGAAATGTTCTGTTTCATGATTAAGGTGCTGGTTACACGGGTACGTTCAGCTGTGAAAATTCACTGTAGATTAAAAAACTGCAACAGCTTTAAGAGGAAATAGTTTTTATTATTTCCATTAGCAGATGGGGAGTCTGAGGTCCTGAAAGGCTGATGCTTGGTCAAGGTTGTACATTCCTTAAGTGGCAGATCTGGGATTGGATCTAAGCTATGTGCCTCCAGGGTCCAGGTGCACAACCATTCTGAGGAGTGTTATCTGCAAGGAAATTGTGGCTCAAACAGGACTTGATAAAGGAGCTTGATGTCAGGCCTTTCAAATAATGTATGATATTGTAGCAGGCTTCTCTGTGTCTTTTATATTCAGTCTTTAATGTAAATATTTTACTTAGATTGTAATTGTGGGGTTTAATATGAAATATCAACCAGACAGAAAGACTGCATTCTAAATAGCCAATGTTTCTATGCCACAACAAAAAATTTATCAGGATAATGACACAAATTTAAAATACATAAAAATATAATGTGTGACCCAAACTCCTTTATTTAAAAAAAACCTTTACTTGAATGTTTTGTATCTTCAGCAACAACTTGGATGAGATTTTGTCATTATGTGAATACCATGTACATTTGTTCAGAAAATATTCAAAATATAACTAAAGAAGGAAGATTATCATTACTTTTGAGACCACAGTTTTTCATAAACACCCAGGTAGATAATGTGTTAATTACTTGAACTAGAAATGTTATTAAATCATTTAGACTGTTTTATAAGTATATGTGACATTATACATTACATATATATCTTACAAATAAATAAATTGAGAAAAATACTAACTTAATCACTGGTATAAAATAATCGTCATAGATTAATATGTAATTTTTTCTGACTGACTTGTCAACTTTTTCTCACTGAGATGGGAAATGAAATGTTTTATCAGAGTACACATGGAATAAGTCCTTTTGACTTCCTTGAAAGAAACCTTTGATAAAGTTCTACATGACAGGCTGATGAATAGCTGAAAGCTTCAAAAACTCTAGGCATTTTATCCAAAATACTAAAACTAGCTAAATGGATAATGGATATTACTTTCAAAGTGGTTTATGACCACATTCTTTGGTAAGTGTTAAGTGGGGTTTTGTAAGGTCACTCTCTTGAACCCCATTACTTTAAAGGCATAGAAACACATATATTCTTAATTGTAAAACTAAAAGAAACTATTATTCATCACTATGATATATTTAATAAAGCCAACCATTATTAATTGAGATCAAGAAATAATATTGTCATGAAAACATTCAAATCATAAATTTACTTTTCATTGAATTTAAAATTAACACATGGGTTTTATGTGATATTCCTTTTAGTATATATTTTAAGGTATTACATTATTATTTATTGATTATTTATAAAAGATAGCTGTATACAAGTGACATTGTTTGGAATGCAAGGGCATTAAAATCCAATATGAAAATGTATGAACTATCAAAATGATATTGAATTAAATTAACTTAAACCCTATTTTTCTCCTTGAAACTCATAAGAAGTATTACAGTATAAAAAAAAAAAAGGAAAATTCCATTTTCAACCAAACTGAGTTATGGGTACAATTCCAAAACACAAGATATGAGAAATAGCTCTGCTGGGATACAGTGAAATGAGGAACAAATGGAAGCAGGACATGGAGGTGTACAAACCACCTCTTCAGGATAGGTACCCCTTACCTGAAATGACTATTTCCCGAGAGCATTATCATATAAAGTATAAAGCAGCCATGGGGAGACCAGTAATTGAGAAAAATAGTTCCAGAGTATGACAAAGGAATAGACATTGAGAGGGGGACATGTTGACTTGCCATATTTATTTAAGGACTGTTTGAATATGGACTATTTGAGGAAATGGCATTTAATCTGAGAACTAAAAGAAAAAAGAAAATTTAGCTGGTGAAAAATGAAAAAGTAGTGGGGAATAAAAAGTCACCAATGGAGATGATGGTTAAACTATGAATTCCCTAAGAACAGCCTTACAAAGGTATGCATGTTCTCCAAGTGAATTGAATATTAAAGTGTATGTCTTTTAAGATCCTCTGGCAGTGCTCTGACTAAGCCAAGCCTTCCTCAATCTTCCCAAAATGAATTGCAACCTTGTGTGGTTGCTGCATTGTGATTTAAGGGAGATTGGCAGTTCTCTATCAAGAAGAAGCTTCCCAAAATGAATCGCAACCTTGTGTGGTTGCTGCATTGTGATTTAAGGGAGATTGGCAGTTCTCTAACAAGAAGACCCCTTTAGACCATAACCTGGGCTGTGTAAATAATAAAAATGATTAAGTTTTAATCAATGATCTAACTAAATTTGAAACAGATTCATCTATAAATATGGTTGACTATTGACTATTAGTAATCTGGATAACCATACCCATTCACATACACCAAAGTGGCTGAGAATATGCCAGGCAGAAGGAACAGCTGCAAGGCCCAATAAATGTCTAGAAAAATACAAGATAAAGAGATACTGGAAAAAGTATTTGGCAAAATTTAACACTCTTTCAAGATAAAACTCAACAAATTAAGAATAGAAAAGAATTTAAAGACACCCATGCTGAGGCACATCACAATCAAATTGAAGGTGAAGAAAAAAATCTAGATGCAAAAAAAGAAAAATGACACATAACATACCAAAAAATAGGGGTATGGTCAAAGACTGGTCTCTCATCATGTGCTAAGGAAGCTGCAGGAGAATGTTTCTATCATTTTGAGAGAAGCAAAGAAGAACATGAACAAATGCTTAACTCAGAATTCTATCTCCAGCCAAAATATAATTCAAGATGAAATACAGCATTTTTAGAAAAAGGAAAGTAGGAGAATTTGTAGCCAGAAGACCTATGCTAAAAAAATTTCCAAAGGAATTGCTTCAGACTAAGGGGAAATTAAAGCAATGGAAAAACAGATCCTCTGAAGAAAATTTAAAAAGCACTGGAATAGTATCTGGATAAAGACAAATGATTATATTTTCTGGCATCATCCTTCTTAATTCATTTATAAAACTGTATAAAATCAAAATCATAACATTGTCTTGTGGGGTTTGTGATGTATTCAAATGTAATTCACGTAACTATAGCAAAAAGGATGAATGAGTATATGGGACTATAAATTTACTAGATGTCTATATTTTATGTGAAATATTACTTTATTTCCTGTAAGTAGACTGTGAAAAGCTACAGGTGTCAATTTTAATCTCTAGAAAAAAAATTATAACACCAACAGAGAAATTAAAATGGAGTGCTAAATATATTCAAAGCAGAAAAGACAGAAACAGGATGAGTAAAAAACAGATAGAGAAAAGTAGAGCTTCAAAATTCGAAAGCAATAATTGACAGAAATAAAAAGAAAAAACAGACAACAATTCAACCAAAGTTGGAGATTTTAACACCTCCCTCAGCAAATGATAAAACCATTGGATGAAAAATTAGCAAAGACATAGGTCTTAAGAACACTATGAACTACCTTAATTGATATTTATAAAACACTACCTCTAAAGTGGCAGAATACACGTGCTTTTCAAGTACTCATGGTTTATTTACAAAGGTGGACTATAATCTACACCTTAAAATCATCTAAATCAATTTTTAAATACTGAAATAATACACAGTACATTCTCCTACCACAGTAGAATTTAATTAGAAATGTAAAAAGTAAGATAACCAACAAATGCTCAAATATTTGGAAACATAAAGACACACATAAATTTTCATTGGGTAAAAGAAAATACAAAATATTTTGAACTCTAAATTAACATATATTTATTGTAGTAAACTTACACTACTTGACTATTTAATCTTTTTAATGAATAACTGCCACTACACAGGAAATCTGTTCTCTCTTTATCAGTTACCCTCCACCCTCACCTTTCTCTTTCACACACAAGCATACTCACAATAAAATCACTGTGTAGACATACACAGTTCACGTGGTTGGACTCTATGTGACCTGTGATGAAGATCATATGTACTTTCTATTAAATAGGGCTGTTGTTAAAAATGCATATCCCCAGATGGTCTAATCAAGGAAGTTTACAACTTTATTTTTCCACTAATGAAATTCTTGTTGTAGTCAGCCCAAGAAGAACCTTAATATAATGCACACTTCACCTTACATTACACATCCTAACCGTTTCAAATCAGAAACAAGCATAAGACAAACAGAAATTAGTGAAGGATCTAATATTTCTTCATAAATTCATAAAGCATGTAATTAAAATGACAATCTTGAAATAGCCAGACAAAACTATTTCATAGCTTCCAGACAAGCTGCTTCAGTGAGAGTGATAGGCAAGAGAGCCTCCACATTCTTCCTTCCAAATATTAAGAAGTAGGGGGTTGAATATATACTTCCACAAAACTGACATTTTAATGGATGTTACAAAGACCATTTAAAAGGAGACAATGTCCTGTAGTAAAAATGGTTCAGTTACAAAGAATCATGGAATGATAGAAGAAGCAGAATCATTAATTACAGAGAGACCTGTAATTAAATCATGGTTTTATTTTTTTATTAGCTATAGATGATTATACCAACTTCTTATGGTTCTTGTGTCTCATACTTTTACATGGTAGTCAAAAACTGTAACTTTCCACCCCCTTTCCTTTCAGATAACAGTAATGGTATATCTATAAATGATGGAGAATAACAGCTGCCTTATTTAACAAGGAAAAAACACAAGGAAAAAAATTACTTGAGCTCCAACAATATTCCAAATATACAAGAGAGATATCTTACCTACAGGTTACTGTAAGAATTAATTAAAATAAGATTTTAATTAACCTGGAATATAATAATAAATACCATACATTCAACTGGCAAATCAACAAATATTTATTTGGTGCGTGTTATGTGGCATACATATATCTAGGTGCTGAGGATAGAGAATTGCACAAAAGGAAGAAAGTTCCTTCCCTCATGTCCTAAGTTTTACTCAATGGGTTTATAAACAAATGTACAATACCTCCACAATGTAATGACAGGCTATGATAGGTGTGATAAAGAATAATAATACATTATATTATTTAGAACTATGAGGGAAAGCTTTTCTGAGGTGGTGCAGAAATTGAATGTTGTAAAGGAATAAATCATAAAAGTGTCTGGGGATGTCCACATTTTCCAAACAGAAGAAACAGCAACTGCAAAGCCTTATGGTAGGAGTAACCTAGGAATTTTCAAGAAACAGCAAGGAGGTCAGTATGATTAGCACACAGGAAATAAAGAATAGTTCTAGAAAAGCATACAGATCACATAATTCCTTGTATGCTATAGTAATTACTTAAGATTTATTCTAAATGTGATTAGAAAGCCACTGGGAGATTTTGAACAGAAAAGTGATATAATCTGACATATGTACTCTAAAATGGTTACTCTGGCTGCTCCTTTAGAATACACTCCAGAACTTGTTCAGGGAGTGATCAATTGACATTACCCAAGTAAAGATGATGACTTTTACTAAAGTGGATTCTAAGCAAGCAGTGACTTGTAGTTGGATTTGGAATATATTTTGATCGTACAGTCAATAGGATTCGCAAATTAGTCAGATGTGGGATTCTGCCCTTGATTTAATGAGTGAATGTTGATATCACTTATTGATAGGGGTAATACTGGGGATAAGAGTAGATTTTAGGTGGTGAAAACAGAGTTAAAATTTTGTAGTACTGAGTTTGAAACATGGTTATTTTCCAAGTGAATTTGTCACATCTGCTATTAAATATATCAATCTGCAGTTCAAGAGTAAGGTCATGGATGATTACATACATTTGAGATTCATTAGTACTGAGAGAATATTTAAAGCCATGGTAGTACATGAAGCAAACTATAAAATAAGCAAAAATGGATGGCAGAGAGGATCAGAGACCTAGCATTAAGGCTCTCCAAACGGTGAGAAAAATGTGCAAAATCTGTGATTCAGATTTCTTTTTGTGAAAGTAAAACATTCATTAAGCATGAGTAGAAGCATCTAGTACGATAGGAAGAAAGCTAGGAAAGTGAAAATTCATAACAAATATTTTTTGAAGGAGTAATAAACTTTGAGGAATTAGGCTGAATATTCAAATAAGATGAGGACTATAAATTAACTATCATTTGGCTATGTAGCAGTACTTGGTAACCTTGATTAGAATTTTTTCAAAAGAGTAATGGGGATAAAATAAATGAACTAATAAATTCATTAAATTTTGTGTGAGTGGATTCAATGCATTCCATTTCCCTATCCATAATGAATTGCTCCAGAAAGGGGAAGCAAGCTATTTAACTTAAAAGATTAGGGCTTCCCTGGTGGCGCAGTGGTTGAGAGTCCGCCTGCCGATGCAGGGACACAGGTTCGTGCTCCGGTCCGGGAAGATCCCACATGCCGTGGAGCAGCTGGGCCCGTGAGGCATGGCCGCTGAGCCTGCACCTCCGGAGCCTCTGCTCCGCAACGGGAGAGGCCACAACAGTGAGAGGGCCGCGTACGGCAAAAAAAAAAAAAAAAAAAAAGATTAGCAAGGTGACATTTATTCCAATTTCTGTAAAAAGCATCTGAGTCTCTTACTCTCAGTATTGTGCTGTGAAGATCTGAGGACAGCAACAATTTTTTTTATATAATGTGGGAACATCCCGAAGTCACCATGTAGATTGGATATGGTATGTGTATGTGACAGGGGGACAAGGAGATACCATATGTATTCTGAAGAGTAAACCTATGTTAGGAAAGCAGAGGTAAAAGATGGAGAGAACCTTGGCCCTTGTTGTATCATTTGAACTACCAGAGAAAGCTGTGTCTAATGAGCCTACATCTGATCTTTCACTTCTGAGTATCATCAAGTTTTTCTTGCTTTAAGTTACTTGAATTTGCCTTAACAACATAACAAAATAACAACAACAACAAAAAGTCTTAATTGTTATAAGCATCTTGTACTGTATTTCACTGAATCAAACTCTAGAGGGTGTTAATATATTTTTCCATAAAATAAGTGACAAATATGAGTTGACTAGCAGCAATTTTAAGATGCCATACCATGTAAAATTAATTCCAGTTTCTGTGGTTTAAAATGTAAAAATTTCGTGTCCTAAAGTCAATCAAATATGGTATATGGTCCACACTTGTCATATATTACATTTAAAGAGATCTATTATTATCTTCAAGTTTACACAGCTCACAAACCGTATGGATGATCAATAGCTTCTTGGGGAATGAATGATTTCATGTGTTGTAGGGATCATTTTGTGTGTATTTTTCCTTAGCGAACTAGATAAGGAACTGGAGAAGGAACAGTGAAAAGGAGGCAAGGAAAACTAGGAAAATGTCTAATTAATTTAGGCAAGTGTACACCTTTTAAAATATACAACTATCAAATGAAATATGTAAACTTCAATTATACCTTACTATAAACTGCACTAATATAAACTGGGGCAGAATCTTTCAGAGAATACACATTTGAAAGAGCATAAATCAGCTGTGGAAGTTTTATCAGCAAAAAATGCATGGAAAAATTGGGAGCAAAAGAAAGGCATAGAAAATTTAGAGGCAATTAATTATGTGAAAATAAATGAATGCTAAGATAGTTGACACCAACTGGTAACCTTTAGTATGCAAAGATGTTTTGTTTGACTAATTTTTAGCTAAACCAATGTTAAAAACTAGATGATATCTACTTCCATTGGGATGGGAAAGATGTGAAAGACCTTTACACTTATGGTAAAATTAGGGAAAAGTTGATGAACTAAAATATACACATTTGTATGAGAAGGAAGAATACTCAAGCATTTTGAACACAAGTTCTGAGTTGGCATTCATACATGGATACTTGAATCATCACAGTCCTTCAGTTTATAGTTGCAACAGATGGAGACAAGGGTATAAATGAATTTGTGTCTAAAATTCTTCGTGTAATGAGTCCAGTGACTCCATAGAACTACCTTGTTATTATTTCCCTGTTGTCTGAGTATACAATCGGAGTCACATAATTGGCTACTGGAGTAACCCCTGCACAAGTCCTTGGCCTATAGTGGTATCTACGTCCTTTAAGCATGTGAAACTACCAACCCTCCACTCCTGGCCAGGATGGTAAATGCGGAATAATTTTTTATTTCAGGGGAGCTAAAGAGATTAGGCTACTCTTAAAGATCTAAAGGATGCAGGAATATCATCCCTATCATTCTTCTTATATCCATTTAATTCACTAGTTTGTCCCTGCAGAAACTGAATAGATCTTGGAGAATGACTATGGACTATCACAAGTCAACTAAATAGAAGCTTTATCTTCCACGCTGTCAGATACTGTATTATTGCTAGAGTCAATTAAGAAAGCCTGCAGAGTACCTGCCTCTTCTTGCTTGCCCACTGTCTCCTATCCTCTACCAAAATAATGTACAAAGAGATCTGAACCATCTAGTCATACTACAGAACATCACATTGATCCAATATATTAATGATAGCATGATGACCCAGGAGGGCAAGCAAGAGTGCCTAGTATGCTAGAGGTCATGGAAAGCAAGATGCACACCAGAGGGTGGGCAATAAATCCTATAAGACTCAAAGACTTTGCACATCAGTAATGTTTCCAGAGGTTCAGTTGTCAGGAGTGTGTCAGTAAATCCCAATCTGAAATAAAAGGTAATTATTACTTCCTACAGCCCCTATTATGAAGAAAGAAGCACAATCTTAGTAGACCTCTTTGTGTTCTGGAGGCAACTTACTCCACAGCTAAGAATACTGTTTCTGCCAGTACCCTGGGTGATACAGAATGATGCCACATTTGCAGATGACTGAGCAAGAAAGGGCTCTACAAGGAAGGCAGAAGCACTGATCTAGCTTCTCAACCAATGGAGCAGTGGGAGGCTTTCTTGGGTCTCTCCTACTGTCAAGAAAGTTTAAGTGCATAGAATTAGGGTAGAGAATAAACTGAGTTTATTAAAAATAGCTCCAGTGACTTTAGGGAAAGAGGTTAAGACTTTGTCTTGTTCCCCCATTCCCCTGGCAACATCCTGTCCTTATGCTTCTGCATAAAGTATAATAAAAAAGCACTGGAGAAAGAATATGTCCCATTTAATAGTTTTTAATCACTGTTCATTGAGAGTGAATTCACATGTCTTTTCTGGTCTTTTTTCATATAGCATCAAAAGCAAGAGGCTCAAGAGTCTCTAATCTGTAGAAGGTATATTTTCTATTTTTCTTGGTTCTCTCAAAATTGGGTGGCTCAAGTCAAATATCCAAATATCTTCTAGCTCTGTGCTTGGTTAAATTTCCCAACCACAGAATTGTGATTTAAGACCTTCATTAGTATTATATTTTGAAGCTTTACACAGAGCAGTGTATGTTACTTACTTTGGTTTAAAGATAATTAGACCTATCTGTTAAAAGGAGCAAAGTATTATGCATGGTACAAATGGTTGTATTAATTACGTATTGTTGGGTTTCTTTTTATTTTCTGCACTTTATGTTTGACTTCTTGGGGGTCTTGCTGACCCAGGAGAGACTGTCCCTTCCAGAGTTAGCAAATTACTCCCCTAAGTGTGCCTTTTTATGCAAACCAAGCAATCCAGAACCCATATTCCCCATCTACCCCCTTTATTGGGCTCTCATAAGGTTCTACCCTCCCTGACAGTATTCTCTGCCCTAATCACCCAAGCACAGATACCAGACAACTCAGGACAGGCCCTATACTCCGGAGCCTGCTGAAATTACTTAAATTAACCAATCCTAAACTTGCTTAGCCTACTAAACTGCCTTGCCCACTCCTTCCAAGGAAACCACCATAAAGATCCACATTTTCCCCTTACTTCCTCTGCATTGTGACCAACCCTAGTACTTCCTCAACTGGCCCTGTATGGTGTGCCATACCGCCTGCCTCTAAGGAACTGTGAGTAAAAACTTCTTCCTTGGGGCTTCCCTGGTGGTGCAGTGGTTGAGAGTCCGCCTGCCGATGCAGGGGACACCGGTTCGTGCCCCGGTCCGCGAAGATCCCACATGCCGCGGAGTGGCTGGGCCGTGAGCCATGGCTGCTGAGCCTGCGCGCCCGGAGCCTGTGCTCCACAACGGGAGAGGCCACAACAGTGAGAGGCCCGCGTACCACAAAAAAAATAAATAAATTAATTAAAACATTAAAAAAAAAAAAAACTTCTTCCTTTATAACCTTGATTTCTATGTCTGTATATCTCATCATGCCTGATTAAAACAAATCCCAAGAACATTTTAACACGGATTTATTAGATTACTCTGCATCCAGAAAATTGGGTTTGAATTCTAAGATTCAGAATAGATGTATTTTGCTACCTGTTTTTCAATGTTTTCAATTATGGAATGAAAATCCTTAATAGAGGTAAAAATTAGAGTAATAATAAGTGAATATTGACTTAAGCAACCTAAAAGTTAATAGTGTCCTGTGAGGTTTATTAATATGTATCAGTATAATTTATGACACTAATAGTGCAAAGAGTGGGGGAATTATTTAAGTTGGATTAGGTAATAGTTTCTAGCATTGGTTAGTAAGTAGCCAAATTGAGATAGACTGCAGTAAGTCTATGATTACCACTAAAAGTAGAATAAAAATCATATAAATAAAATTATAATAAAGGTGAATTGAAAGAATAAAAGGTCAAAGAACAGATGAAACAAATAGAAAAAGATTTAAGGTGGTACATTTCAACTTAATCCATCAGAAATTACATTAAATATAAATAGATTAGCAAGTTAATGAAAGGGAAATATTGTCAAGCTAGATTTTTCGAAAAGGAAACCAATGAACATATTTTTTTACAAGAAACACTACTGCACAATAACACAGAAGTATTGGAAGAAAAGGTTTGGAAAAGGTCTAAAAAAGGATCAAAAAAGTGTGAATGAAGAAATTAGATGTTCTTGAGAGAACTGACTATTGAATTTAACAAAAGCGATATAGAAAAATAGTGCTAAATGGGCAAGGTGAAACAGAGCATTGGATACACTGAAGAACAGAGATACCTGTTTAACCAGCATTCTAGAGAAAATAAAAGGGGACTGGACTTAGTGTACAGTGGACAGGTTAGATTTTCATCCCAGCAGGAATATTTAATTGTCCATTTTCAGCATGAAGCATGAGACAAGTTCATCAGTTAAAGAGATTCGCTCCAGCCTCAATCAGCTGCTTTAAGTGTAGGCATGAAATAGGCAGACAATTGGGTATAACTTGAGTTGGAATTTTGTTAGATGAGTGTGGCAGACAAAGGGATAATAGGGTCAAGGTTTTTGCAAGTGAGTGATTATAGATCTGAACCATGGAATCTTAGCTGAAAAATAAAGTTATAACTGAAGGTAAAAATAGCTAGAACTGGAGTTCTTAACTAACATGTTATACTTATTACATTGTAATAGATACATTATTTTCATATACATATGCAGAGTAGAACAGCATATATTGTCAAAATAAATGGTGAGCATCTATAATATAATAAAATACATTATTGAACATTACTTATTTGCATAGCAACAAAAATAATGCTTGAGTAAAAACATGCCTCAAATAATATTTAGAAATGGGTCTAACTGTTCTAATTTACCTCATACTCCTTAAGTGAAGAATATCAATACTTGAAGGTTTATTTAATCTAATATAGTTTATGGATTTTATTTGTTTCTAAGTACTAAATAAATATGTGTTTGCATAGATAGTCCCTTATTATCTTAAGATATTTGGAAACAGTCTGGGCTTTACACTAGTCTTAAAGATTTCTAGCATTCAATAAACGTTAAATAAAGCAGCACTCAAAATGCCTAAATGGATTTAAAAAAATAGATTTAACAAAAGGATGGAGAAAAGTTTTGCTAAATGGGAAAGTTAAAATAAGGCATTGAATACACTTGAATTTTTTAACATGATGAGTTTGGTTAAATTTTTTAAGTCTTGGTTTTGAAACCCTCAAAAGTTGTGATTTTAACCACAAATATTTTTCCACATAAATTTATCCCTTTCCCCAGTGTTAGTTAAATATATTTCTTTATATAAAGACTGAGATATAAATATTATATATGAGGTCAGACATTATTGAAGACAGGATTATAAGAAAAAAAAAGCTCAAATCTTGTGGCTATTTGAACATGCTGCTTACGTCCTGATGTCTCCCTTAGTCCCAAATGTTATTTTCTTATCAAATGATAATTGGTTTAATAAGCCAGTTATGGTTTTGTGATTAGATTAGTTTGCTAGAAAACAAGATAAATTAAAATTTAATTGATTGCTTCTCTCTTCAGTTGTAGTTTTTAGATTTAATAGATACTTAACAGAAAAAAAAAAAGAGGAAAGATTTTTTATCCTATTCTTTTATAAAATACTTTGAAATATTGTGCTATGTGAGGATAAGACTACTGTGTAAGTAAGCCTGATAAAAAAAGAACCGAAAATTATCAATATTTTAAACTGCAGTACAAAAGGTAACCCATAGCTTGACCATTGTAATACTGCCTAGGAGTGAAGTCTTAGACTCTGGTTTGAATCTCGGCTCCAGCACACACTAGTTGGGTGCATTTGTTAATTTACTCAATTTCTGTAAACTTTAGTTTGCCAGTCTCTAAATTAGAAGCAATGATAATATCTATCTCTGATAATTGTTCTGACATTTAAATAACATATTCCATATCAACTGGTTAAGTGCAATGCCTGATTCATAGTGAGAATGCTATAAATGAAAGTTATTTTTGTTATTATGATATTAGAATTAAATAAATAAAATTAATTTGAGGGTCTTAGACACTCTCCTGGCACAGAATGTGAAAAAATAGGGCCTTTGTTGACATTTTCTCAAATCTGTATTTAATTAACCTGTAATGTATTAGCTCAGTGTATATTTATACTATATTTATAGAAGAATTGTTATATTGAATAGATTAAAATAGCACTTCAACAAGTTAAACAATCTAGAAATAGAATAAGTTATTGCAAACTACAAATATATTGTAGTAACATTTTAAAAATCTCATATTATCTTTTAATGCATAATATACTAGCAAATTATTATATTTTTATTGTTATAATTTACATACAAAAATTCAACCTAAATAAGTGTGATGGATTTAAAAAATGAATGTAGTCCTGCAACCATATCACAATTGGTTTATATATACTAGTCTCATCAATCCCAAAATTTCCCTTGTTCCCTCTGGAGTCAATCCTCTTCCCCCAGCACAAGACGCTGGCAACCAGTAATAAGTTATGCTTTTAAAAAAATGTTTATAGTTGAGATAATTTTACAATTATACAATGTTGAAAATGTAATATAAAGTTCTTACATACTCCTCATCCATCTTCCCCTCATGTTAACATCTTAAATAATCATGGAACAATGATGAAAACTAGGAGAGTAATTTTGGCAAAATATATTAAGTAAATAACATAATTTACTGAAATTTCACCAGTTTTTCTACCAGCCTCTATTCCAGGATCTAATCTCCTGTCCCATTTTGCATCTAGTAATATGCCTAATGGGAGAGATCTTTATGAACATGCAAGCATTCTGCTTCTGCTTAAATTTCTGCACACTAATTTTAGCAACCATCAGATCTACCTCATGGCAGTCATTGCTATATATGTTAATGGTGATTTCTGTTTTCCTCATTCTTTTCCTGCACTCAGAGTTTTATTGAGAATAACATATATTTCAATATCATCAGCTTTACCAAACTAAGAAATACCTCGACACTTACATAATTTCTCATTTAAATTTATAATGCATGCAAGTGATTAGAGTATAAGTAAGACTCCAATGAATTCAAAGCCTAAATTCGGATCAGCTCAACCTTTTGCAAATAGGTGAGTGAAATAATCTGCCATGTTGTTGTCAATATTGTCAGTCTTCCATGTTTCCAAAGGAGGTGAGGATTGATATCTTGAAAGCCCTAATTTTGCTAATCACTTATAAAAATAAAAATACTCCCCATTCACTGAATGTGTGTTCAATGCCAAACATTGCACCTGCCTTAAGTACATATATTTTTTCCATTTAATTCTCATAAGTAATAATTAGTAGGTGAAAAATATAAGACTTTCACATATATAAGGAGTAGAATGTGAACTAAGCAATAAATCTTCTCAGAAAAATTTAATAATTAATAAAATGCCTAACAGATTACAATACTGCAAAGCTATTCTGATACCAACCACCTGGATTTAGTGCAAACTTCACAAATTAAGGACACAGTCCCTAACAGACTGTCCTTACTTCAGATGCCAGCCACAGGTTTGAGGGTCCCCAAGCTACTCACATTTCTGACAAATCAGGAACAAATTCAGGAGTTCCCACAACCCCTTTAGGTTTGATAAATTGCTAGAGTAACTCACAGAACCCAGCAAAGTGCTATGTTCATGATTACAGGTATATTTTAAAAGATACAAATCAGAACTATCCAACTAAAAACACACATGGGCAAGGTCTGGGAGGGTCTGGAAACAGACAGCTTCACACCCTCTCCTTGTGGCATGAGGATATGTCACGCTCCCAGCACACTGATGTTTCATTAACCAGGAAGTTCACCCAAACTTCAGCATCCAGAGATTTTGTTGCTGGAAAGTGGGGCCAGAGAGGATGGTCACATCCCAGGTCTCAGGTGAGTCCCTGGGATGGGCTGCCAAGTATGGATTCTTGGCTTCACACAGGAAAGAATTCAAGAGTGAGCCATAGTAAAGTGAAAGGTTTATTCAGGGAGATAGATACTACATAGACAGAGTATGGGCCAACTCGGAAGGCGAGAGGCCCCAGGGTACAGGGTTGTCAGTTTTTATAGGGGTGGGTAATTTTATAGGCTAATGAGTGGGAGGATTATTCCAAGTATTTTGGGAAAGGGGCAGAGATTTCCGGGAATTGGGTCACTACCCACTTTTTGGCCTTTTATGGTCAGCCCCGGAACTGTCATGGCACCTGTGGGTGTGTCATATAGCATGCTGATATATTACAATGAGCATATAATGAGGCTGAAATTCCACTGGAAGTCCGTCGTCCACCATCTTGAACTTAATTGGTTCTAACCAGTTTATGCTGTGTCCTCAACGGCTATGTCATTCTTTTAAGGGTTGTACCCTGCTCCCTTCCTGTCTCAATTTTATTTGGATTTTATTTTGTTGTTATGACTGGTTGAATCATTGGCCATGTGGCTAACTCAATCCCCAGGTTCATTCCTCTCTCTGGAAGAGTTTGGGTTGATATCATCTGGCTCATATTTGGTCCCTCTGGCCTGACCAGCCTCCATCCTGAGCAATCTCATTAGCCTAAACTCAGATGTGGTGGAAGAGCCCACCCTAAACAACATTCTCCTGACACTCAGAAAATTCTAAGGATTTAGAAGTTATCACCCAGGAGCTCAGGAGAAGGACCAGAACTATTCTTTAATATACAACAAGATTAACAGAAGTTAGCCTCTGAGAGAGGGATCCTAAAAGCAAGCTTAAAAAAAAAGGTTGAGATAAACACCAAGGAGATTAGAAAGTTTATGCCAAACATATAATTTACCATTGCACATTGTGGGTTGAGGGGGAAGGTAATAGGGAAACCACAAAAATTACAGATTATCTTTAGACCCGGGAACGATGAATAAACTGAGCTAGTGTTCTAGAGTAAAAATGCCATGATTTTCTCTTTACCTGAAAATTATGTAAACCCAGTATATAATCTAGTCTCCTTGATGACATAAATGAGTTGTGTCTCTAACTCACCAACACCCAAAGGTTCTGAAAAAATTTTGAAGTAGCTTTAGAAAATATGAAAAAATACTGAAGCAATTCAATAAAAAAGTGAAGAAAAAAGTTACAAAGAAAAGGAATCAAACAAACAAGAGGCTGACATTGTATGTCAACAAAAATATGCAGCAAAAAAAAAAAAAGCGGCTTGATCGTATGATACCAGGATGATAACCTTATCTTGGATATAAACATTCTACCTTTTGAAAATGCAACAGCCATTAATAAATATCAAGGAAAATATTTGGTATCAGCAATTTAGTCAACACTTAAAAAAGAAGGTATATATTATACTGCTCAACCTATCTTCCTACACAGTAGTTGAGAAAAATCAGGAAAAGAGTCAGTGAACTTGAATTTAGATCAATAAAAATTATCCAGTTTGAAGAAGAGAGAGGAAATAGTTTTTAAAAAATAAACTGAGCTTCAAGGGCCTGTGGGGCAATATTAGAATGTCTAATACAAGATAACAGAAGGTTTTGTGCGGGAGAGAAAATAATTTTCCTCTCCCCTTCTAGGCTCTTGGCTGAGATCCCCCCTATAATAAAAGACAGATTAACAGGAGAAAAATAAAACAGAATTTAGTAACATCTATACTTCCTTTTTGCATAGGAGAGACCCAGGAAAACCGAGTAACTCCCTAAAATGGCCCAAGTCAGCACCTTAAATACCATCTCCAGCTAAAGATAAAAGAAGATTTGGGGGAAGGAGGGCCAATTAGGGGGATTACCAGGAAAAGCACAATGAACAAGGATATGTTTGTTATGCAGATTTAAGTCACTGCCTTCTCCCTTGATAAATTTCTAGATATTAGAGTCACCCTTCTCTCTCTGGTACAGAGAGGGAGATACCCTTACAAATGGAGATTTCCCTTATAAATGTGAATGTCCCTTACAAAAGGGTAACTTCTACTCAGTTTTTAGAGCTTTTCCTATGTCTGCTGTTTCTTAAAAATAATCAGCCTAAAATAATTCTTATGCCAAAGAGGTATATTTTGAAGTAGTATATTATGTTCCCCTTCAGAACCATCTTAGGTCAGCCACAAGCACAAAAACAATGCCATTCCTAGACTTTTCTATTACAGAAGTGAAAGACAAACTGAAGGAGGGTGTTGTGAGAATAACTAAGATACTCTGTGGTATTACTGCCTCTGTATCCATTTTATTTGGTCAAGCGGCCTGCAGTGACCTTAACCTGACACTAGCCCTTCATGCAAGCATGTACCCTAGATAGCAGCCTGCAGAGTCACAAGTAAATGTAAGTTCCTGGGACTTACCCAATACCCTTTGTGACTGACAGCCTCTCCTGCCTCCCAGTGCCTTCCCGTTATGCGTACTTAGATAAGACCCCTGTGGGACTTATCAAAAACCTGCTTTTAGGGTTTGAGTTGGCCAGTGTGGCCTTAGTCCAGGAACCCCAAAGCACTGCACCCACAGACCTTAATAAAGGCATGTGCCTCCTTGAGATATGTGGGTACTTCCTCCAGGACCAGTAAGTAGTAAACTTCTCTATTTCAGTTTCTCTTTTGGGCTGTTGTTGAACCATCCAGAACGCTGTGTTTCACCTAACAATCATTAATTTGACAAATTTATGACAGAGGGTTAGGAAAACAACCTAATGCCAGGACCCAAAGCCCAAGCAATGATTGGGAAGCCAAAGAAGCAAAAGATATCTACTCCTGGGGGAGGGGCAGGAAGTAAGCCTTATTTTGTTCTGAGTCACAGCCTGAACTCTGCTGCCAGAAGAAGAGTAGAACCAGAAGGTCTCTGCCCAGGAAGGAGAGGAAAAAAGATTGTACTGTTAAAAAAACAAAATTCAACTGAGTAAATTTGAAAATCTAACTGATTTCATTAAATGATCCATGAATTGCCCCGCATCCCATTTAGCAAGTAGAAAGAATCCTGAGCAGCTCTACAAATGGAAGGCTTACATAGGCCAAATTAAGCAGGGACAAGGAAAGAGCAGATTACCTCATCTTTCTTTAGGGGATGAAAAGAGCCTATCAGATGGATTACCTCAATCAGTGCTGAACAGGAAACTCCAGACTGACTGGTTAAGATTACGTTCCTGAGAGGGGCCAAAACTTCAATTAGGTTAGATGTTAAGTCTTGATTTTCTGACATGGGGCTTAGCACAAGTGATCTCATTTTGGGGCCTGTTCTTTCTTTTAACAGTACCTATGAGGCTATAAAGTTAATATATAGATAATACAATTTTTCATTTACTGAGCACATTTCCAATACTAGGTACTAGGATTTTCATGTAGAGGATTTCAATCCATACAAAAACACAAGGTTAGATATTAACCCACTTTGTAAATTGATAAGCTAAGGATCAGTAATTTTAGGTACTTTCATGATGTTCCAGTATAAGAATGGGATAGAGCTGCAACTTAATCCTTGGGGTATCTGTATTCAAAGCCCATGATCTTTTGATTATTCTCTGCACCCCACTCCCCAACCTCCTCTGATACATAGTTGAAGGAGAGTTTTTCAAAAATGGTGAAGAAAGCTTTTAGCTTCTGGAAAACAGGAAATAGTGGAACTAAAAGATGTAGAAATAATATTTTAGAAGATAATCAGAGTGCTTGAGGTCATTAATAACGATAGAAAAACATCCTTTTTATCAGAAAGTTAAGAACTATTGCTTGAGAATGGTGGAAAAAAACAGAAGGCTATCAGGGTGAAAAGTTAAAAACTGGTTTATTCTTGAAAATCTTTCTTTTCTCTATGACACAAGTAGGGCATAGCCTAAAAATGACAGGCAGAGAACTAAATGGAAAACTGGAGAAAAGTAGTGAAGTGTGATTTTTATCTGTTGAAGGTTATGAGAACAAGATTTAACCAAAAATATACAAAAGAACTGGTATGTGGCATTAAGAGTAAAGGGAAGCAGAATTGCCACCTCAGAAGATGCCCCTTTGCATAAGGATTATTTTAGGCTGATTGTTTTTAAGAAACAGCAGACAAAGGAAAAGCTCTGAAAACGGAGTATAAGTTACCCTTTTGAAAGAGACACTTATATTTATAAAGGAAATCTCCATTCACAAGGGTGTCTCTCTCTCTGTACCAAGAAGTGAAGGAAGACTCACTCCTCTAGAAACTTTGATCACTGGAGAAGTCAGAGACTTATATCTGCATAACAACAATGTCCTTGCTTACTGTGCTTTTCGTGGCAAACCCCTTACTGGCCTCCCAACCCCCTACAACACCTTCTTTTATCTTTAGCTTGTGATGGTGAAACCAAGCAGGACTCTATGGGGCTCCTGGGCCTGGAAGCTTTACTGTGTCACCAGTTTCTTGTCTGTAGGGAATAGGCTTCAGCCTCCATGACCTTCCCTGTGTTCCAAAGGGCAGATTCAAACACTTGCTAATCAGGGAAGGGAGGGGATGCAGAGACAAGGGAGGAGCAGTCAAGAAACAATAGTGCAGCCTTGGGGCAGGGTTCTGGTTCTGCCTCAAGGGATACACATAATAATATCTTTGAGCTCTTTATAGAACTAAAACCCTCAACAAATGGAAGATGTTAGCATTCTTCATTCCAGATTAAAGGAACAAGAGATGTTCTTCTAGAGACCCCCTGAGTCCATATTAAAGCTATGCAGGCCCTGCACACAGCCTGATCCTTATCAGCCACCCCACCCTTGAACCATTGCTATAAAACTCCTCACCAAATCCCTCCAAGTTGGGACACATAGTTTTGAGGAGCATGAGCCTGCTTTGTCCCCCTTTGCCTGGCAAAGCAATAAAGCTATTCTTTTCTACTTCATCTAAAACTCTGTCTCCAAGTTTTGATTCAGTACTGGTGCACAGAGACCAAGTTTCCAGCATCAGTGGTATTTAAGGTGATGGCTTGGGCTATTTTAGGAAGTTACTCAGCTTTCCTGGGACTCTACCATCACACAGGAGGAATAGATGTTATTAAACTTTTGTTTGTTTCTCTCCTTTTATTCTGTCTTTTTTTACAGAGAGTGTCTCAGTCAAGAGCCTAGAAGGGTAGAGGGAATATTATTTTTCATCCTCAACAAGAGCTACAGAGAAGTCATGCACTCACAGTATCAGAAATGTCTAATTCTTATTAATAACTCACCACTGGTTTAATCCTAAAGTTTATTATTATTAAAATGATTGCCATTCTTTATTTCCTCAAATGCTGTCATGTTTCCCATGTGATACATAAAAGCTTCCTTTAAGCAATTCTGTAAGACCAATTTTTTTCATATTTTAAAAATAACTGTTGAGGAGGAAGAAAATTTTCCTCTACCGCCCTAGGTTCTTCTGGCTCATCTAAGAATTAAATTGATGTGAGACAGATTAACAAGAGAAAATCAAATTTAATTTTATATGTACAGGAATCCCACATACTTGGGACAGAATGGTAAAATGAAGTATATGTCATCCTGAGCTAAGGAATGAGATAGAAGCCTGGGGCTTCCAAGGACAGGAGGGTCATTCACAGGATGATTTAAAAAAAAAAAAAAAAGAGCAGGTGTTTAGTAATTAGATGTTTGTCCTTCCATACAGATGGAGCCACTTAGATAAAATTTATCTCTGGTAATAACGCTTTTCTGGGAAAAATTCCCAGTTTAAGCTCTTCTAGGCAGTTAACGGAGGAGCAGTATTTTATCTTGAAACTGCAAGGTCTCAGTTGCCTTTAGTTCAAAATAATCCTCACACAAAAGTGTTGCATTTTGGTAAGGCTTGTTCTGAGCCCCTGTGTACCTTAGCCTAAATACATGCGAACTTTATAAAAGCACAGTGTAAAATTAAATAAATAAATAAATAAATAAATAAAAACTTGAATTCTTATCACCATAGTGCTCCACTGTGAATGGTTTCTCAGCTCTTTACCATATCAGTGAATTGTCCCATCATGTTCTATTCGCATAGTCAGGAATCATTCTCTGAGTCTCTTTTTTTTACCTTTATTTTAATTCTATCTTTTGTTCAATTTCTCTGATTTGCTCTCTTTGGGGTTCATTCTCAGCTTAGGCTTCATTTGTTGGCCTATCTACCGGATGATCTGCAGAGATACCAGTTTATATTCCATGGCTTAGCAACCTCATGGCAAAAAAGAAGACTTTTTTATAGAGAGTTCAAATCAGATCTATGAATAGGGTCTTATTTCATAGGTTGTAGTGCTAACAGATTAAAGTCTTTATACAGTTCAGATTGATTCATCCAATTGAATAATTGAAACCTTGGAGAATCTAACAGATTTTTAGTTCTCTTAATTTAGCACCCTGTTTGCATCTAGGTAATTTTACATTATGAATAAATGGTTATTTAAGCTATATTATATAAATTTGCATCACTTAATATATTTTAATAATTCTTTAAATAAAAATTGAAAAAGAAATTTGTTTTCAAATTCAACTTTGGAATTTGAAAAATGAAAATGAAAAATGTTTTGAAGTAAAATTTGAAAAAAAATTAAAAACCAGAAAAATGAATGCTGTTGTCCCTCTATTTCCATTATTCTCCTTAAGGTGAGAGGTCAAATTAGGATTTGGATTAAGTTGGGAAAGCTTTTAAACATCCACTTTTGTGTTTGCTGTTCAACATCTCTATATCAATTTCTTACAATCATTCAAGAAAAATAATTCTCTAGAAGAAGATATCCAGAATATTCTGCATATTTTTATGTAGGTAGGAATAGCCAATGGTTTAGCCTAACAGACAAGTGATAGGTAGATAAAACTCAGTGGAAAAGTATTCATTAAATAAGCAAAATTTCCTTCTATCTCACTATTTTATAACTCTAAGATCCCCCCGGCTTTGGCAAAAGCTATGAGTCAGTCTTTATTATTTTTTTTCTTTTTTATTAATGTTGCTTTGGGGGGATTATTAATTTAAATAGCTAAAAGGAGAGAATATTTCAGGACAATTTATATTCTAAAAGAGAAGACATGGAGGAAAATACTAGGTAGAAGATGAAGTTAACATGAGTGCAAATCGATGGTAAATTTATCACAGCCTATTTTTGAGGTTGTGCTGTGCAGTTGTTAATGAAGCTAACCTGTGCATTTGTAAGGAATAACAACTATTTGGCTCACTCCGTCCTCCTTATTCATTCTTCTGAGTGGAGTCTCTGCTTCCCCTATTCCTCGCAAAGTCCTCCAATCAAATCCCACTAGCCTTCAAAGCCTGATTCTCTAGAAATTCCTCCTCCCGTGGTCGGACCTCCAGGTTGGAAAGCCTAACGTGGGGCTCAGAACCTTCACTCCAGTGTGTGGACTTCTGTGGTATAAGTGTTCTCTAGTTTGTGAGTCACTCAACCAGCAGTTATGGGAATTGATTTTATTGTGATTGCACCCCTTCTACCATCTCATTGTGGCTTCTCCTTTGTCTTTGGATGTGGGGTATCTTTTTTGGTGAGTTTCAGTGTCTTCCTGTCAATGATTTTTCAGCAGTTAGTTGTGATTCTGGTGCTCTCACAAGAGGGAGTGTGGTCATGTCCTTCTACTCTACCATCTTGAACCAATCTCCCTCACTTTCTCTTGAATTACATGATTCTGGAAGAAACAAGCTGTATATTCTGAGGCAGCCCAATGGAGATACAAGAATAAACTTAGAAGGGAGATATTTTGAGACTTGCCGACAGACGAGTGAGCTCGGAAGCAGAACCTCTCACAGTTAAGCCTTGAAGGGACTGCAGTACTAGCTGATATCTTGATTGAGGCCTCTAGAGAGACCCTAAATAAGAACCATCCAGCTAAACTACTCCCAGATTCCTGACCCACTGCAACTGTGAGATAATAAGTGTGTTATTTTCAGTTTCTAAGTTTGAGATAATTTTTATGTGGTAATAAATATACTACTTGACTCAAAAATTCGTATTGAATAAATGAATCAATGACTGGATGAATGAATAAATACCAGGGCTTTATTTGAGTTCTCTATCTATATCTAATTCTGACATCTATTACCCAAGAAAAAGAAGTAATTCATCAAAGAGAATTGCAAATAATTAGGAAATAGTATTATCTAACATTTATGATTTAATTGTCTACAAATGTAACAATAGTAATTGACCAGATAATGGGATTAGGTTTAAAAACAAGAAAAGGTTTTAAGCAGAAATGAATTCAAATAGGTTTTTCAAGGCAGGGTTTCAACCTAGACAGCCTCTCATCTATCCAGGATGGCTTAAGCCTGCTGCTTGAGGGCTGAGTTAGATGAGGTGCCTCTCACCCTTTGATATTATGATAATTAGCATTTATTAATCCTCCTTGGGGTGTATGTCCCATCCTAGGTGCTATTTGAAAGCTAGTTTAGACATGATCCTTTTGATTTGATACAGAATATGTTCCATATATATTAATTAAAAAAATCTTTCCAACTCATTTAATTTGTGACCTCTCTGATTTTCTGAAATTATAGCACAAATTGTACAACTCATTTGGCAATCACTCATGTACTGGCTTGTGACATTTCTTGAATTGTTGTTTTATTGATGTTTAATTCTTCATGTAAAGAAATCTTCCTGACTCATAATTTGTTAATGTGCATCTCTTCATTTTTAACCATTCCAAGCCCTGCAGTCAAATTTACAAGTAATTAATTCTAAATATTTGATACAATGACCATATAAAATACCACCTTTCTATCACATTTTAGCTATGATGTGTGCCTGTGCAATATACCTTTGAAGCCCAGGTCTCCCAATTGTACTGTCACCTATTCTTTCTGTTGCACTCACCTACAGACTTTTAGGTCACTCTTTATTTCTGGAAAATTTTCAATCATGGTTCATTGTCATGATTCTCCATGATTTTAATACCCATGCTGTTGGGGAAATATAGTAAAAAACAAAACCTTTTCCCAATGTCAGAAACCTCTTTACAAAGGTAGTAGAAAGAGAAAACAGTTCTACTATTGAATAAGTATTAAACCAGAATGTGATGTGCATCACAAGCAATCTGCTAAGAGATTGCAAGGAAAGACATCTCACACTTTAAATAGCCAAACAATCCATTACATAACCTGTTTTCAAGATAAACAATTACTAGTCTTCCAGTAAGAGGACCTGACAGCACTGTTTTCACACATAGTTCATTCCAAATTCACCTGGTAATTGGGGTTACCATCTGTGTTAGCCAATTGACTTTATCCAGAGGAAAAACAAAGTTCTCATATCTTTATGACAGGAGATGCTTTTACAACATGGAGCAAGACATTGATTAAAGTTAGGCTGCTACCCTTCCACAGATGTATACATATCAATGAGTTAGCTCCTAGGTCCTTCAGAAAGGCATCCCTGAATCAAAAACTGGGAAGAGGGGCTTCCCAGGTGGCGCAGTGGTTGAGAGTCTGCCTGCCGATGCAGGGGACACGGGTTCATGCCCCTGTCCGGAAAGATCCCACATGCCATGGAGCAGCTAGGCCCGTGAGCCATGGCTGCTGAGCCTGTGCGTCCGGAGCCTGTGCTCCGCAATGGAAAAAAAAAATAAACTGGGAAGAGCCTTGTTCAGTTTCTAAAAAGATTTATATACAATTCAAAGAGACAGAGGAAGAACTTAAAGTTATAAGTTTTCTAAAGTAATTGCTCTAATAAAGGGAGAGGGGAGAAGTATATTCTCTTATTTTCAACAAGGAGACTTAAGCCTATTATTTTTAATTTTTATTTGTACTTACAGTGCAGATAATCATTTCAATACCTAGGATTTTCTCAGTATGTCCAACTACCTCAGCTATCTACTCCAGGAGTTATCGCTTCTCATACTTACATAAGTGCAAACTTTACATAACCTCAATATCAAACATTCCTCTCCCCCCAAACCACATTCATTTTCCAACTCACCCCCACAGAATACTCCAATTGTAAAGCATCTTTGTGTCCACCTGGACCTATAATCCATTGATCTTATACTATTTCACCATTCTCCATCCCCATTATATCCCCACCTTCCTGATTATCAAGCTTTGATTCCATGGCTTTTCTTTAAAACTGTTCCAATGCATATATTCTTAAGTCTTTTATTCTCTTTCTTCCATAAAAACAGAGGTCAGCACTGCAGAAGTCCAACCTTTGGTTTGTCTCCTCACATGCATCCAAGGCAGCTGAATGTGGCAGGAGAGAAACACCTAACCACGCTGGCTGGTCTCACTTTAACTTCATGACCATCAACCTCAAAAGAAACTTGATATTGCGTAGCAATTCTACTAAATGCGTCTAATCCATTCAGTCTCCTTTCCTAGGCAAGCATATCATCTTTTCTCTTCTCTCCTTCAAGCTCTTTCTCCATCTTCACTTTTTCCTGTTTCACTAAGGAAATGGAAGTGAGCATCAGAAAACTGCCATATGTTCCCATATCTACTTACCAACCTGTATCTGTACAAATGTGCCAAGGTTCCTTTGAGGTTGATGGTCATGAAGTTAAAGTGAGACCAGCTAGCATGATTATGTGTTTCTCTCCTGCTGCATTTAACATGTATTCCTCTGGCTCTATAGAAGAGCTCTCAATGTTCCTTTTTAAGGACATAATCTAGATTTGTCCAATAGGCCCATCTCCTCTTGCCTATGCATCAACCCAGTAACTTCCCCTTCTCTTTTTCATATTTATCTCAGCATTTAAACTTGCTATAATAAATGCTTACCTTTAAAAATTAGAGCAATATATCCCCCAAAACCCCACAAAAAACCTGCATACCTTTCTTTAAGCCATATTCTCTTTAGCTACGCTATTTTTTGATTTCCAGTAAGTTAAACATTTTGAGTTATCTATTTTTATTGTCTCCTGTTCCTCTCTTCTTTTTCTTCCCCAAATAAATCCCCAATACTATTTTCTTCTCACCAGTCTAAACTGGTTATTAATGACCTCACTTGCAAAATATCCCTTTTAGCAACAGTCTCCAGAATGATCTCCTGTGGTTCTTTCTTTGATTAAAATCTACCAATGTCTTGTCAGCCCATTCAAAATAAAAGCAAAAAACTTCACAATGACCTACAAGGCCCGGCAGAATATAAATTGCCTCAGACTCCTCACTTATGTACACACTGACCAGAATCTGGACATTTTTTTTCCTCTGCCTCCACCCTCTGCTCCTCTCTCACTTCCTTCACTCCAGCCACAATGACTTTCTTATTTTTTTCTAACACATATTGATTAGGCTCCTGTGTCTGAACTTCTGCATTTGCTATCCTTTTTGCCTAGAGTATTTGTCTACATATCTATATTATTCATTACCATATTTTTTTAAGACCTCTGCCTAAATTTGATCTTAACATCTTCCTGAATGTCCTAAATAAAAACAATGATCTTCCATTCCTCTTCCCTGGTACTCCTGCTCCCCTTTATCCTGAATTATCACCACCTGATATACTTCCCTATGTGTCTCCTGCCACCAGCTACCCACATTAGAATGGAAGTACTATAGGGCAGAGATGTTCTTTTTTCTTTTCCCCCCTGTTCTGTCTTTATAAAAACACTTCCTGGCATAGAGTGGGTACTCAACAATTGTTTGATGAGTTGATGATAAATCATTCATGATAATACGTTGTACTCTACATTATATTTAATTATCTTTCTTCTCCAACAAACAAATAATTCACAACTACTATTTTTAGGAATCTCTAGACTTCTTCACATTAATAGGGAAGCATTTGTTTATCAACCACTCACTTAGAATGTATAAACTCATTGAAGGTAGTCATTATCATATATTTTTCATTATGTCTCACATTATCTGTCGCTAGGTTTTTACTTAATATATGTTCAACAGAATATGGTCATTGTGGTTTTAACTGCCTAGTTAGCTTCTTTCCTTAACTGAGTGAGAAAATACCTAGAGAATTAACAGGTCATTCCTTAAAACATAATTTTTCTGTATTTCCCACAAGTCAAGTACTATAATGGCTCTATTAAGGTATTTTTGTGCTGATTAGTATCTTCCCTAATAGGTCTCACTCTTTCCTCTTAAAAACTATTCCTCCCATTATTTTTCAACAACCTTATTGGAATCTAGTCAAACTACTTTCCTCTATGTCCATGTGCCATGCCTGCCAACTCCACTGCTCTGCATATTCCCACAGCTCCAGAATTACTCTTCCCTGTATACTAGCCCAGATTTATCTGCATCTTTCAAGGCATAAACTAACTTTAAATATTTTTGTCATTATAGCTGTCTATACCCATTGCACTCTTCCCCAAACACCAGTTACTCTTAGTATGCCTGTAGCAATAATACCTGTCTTTATTTGTTTGTTTTTTCTGTAATTGTTGAATTATATGTATAAATATTGACTCTCCAAATGGAGTACCACCATGTTTTACTTTTCCATTGGACCTGGTTGCTAAAAACATGGTGAGAGCTTAATAATTTGACCAAGTTACCATGAAAATACTTTAGCTAAATTGTAATAATTGGTTGAATGGTAATGCAAAATGAATTATATTCCATTAACATATAAAATAACTTCAACTGAGACTTTTCATGGATCATAATTTTAGCTACAGCAACAAATAGGGAAAAAAGGGAGAATTAAATTTCCCCTTTTTCCAAATTAAGCCAAATACTCCCCCTAGGAAAACTGGAAAACTTGTCATGTGACATTTACTTAATAATTCAATCCTTAATGTGAGCAAAAATTAGATATTGGAAAAGAAGTTAAGTGAGAATTACTGGATTTTGGGTTTTATGGGGAATACTGGAGAATTTCTCTACCTTTCCTTATGGAGGAAAGGAAGAATGGTCCTTCCCAAACATAGCTGTTGAGACAGTGAAGGAATGTATAAAACTGAGTGACAAGTATTTCACCCAAAATCTCATAGACCCAGCCTGGTGTGACAATTAGAGAAAGGCATAGTAAGAGTATTCGAGAGCTTAATACTGAATTCTGGAACTTGGGGATAAACATACAACTGGTGTGTTCTTGCCTGGAGGATTCTGAACTTGAGAGATAATACAGAGCTTCTACTGATGGTTGGTTGAGGATAAAAGGTAATGGAGAAAGCATGCATTTCCACTTTTTAGCATGGCAAGGATAGGTGAGTTCCCCACAGCCAGATGGACACAGCAGGCATTAACTAGGGTTGGGTCTTAGGGGAGGGAAGTGAGAGGAGTCAGGAGTCAGGCTTCAGGAAAATTCTAGGAAGCCAGATAAAAACACGGCACACATATCAGACACTTTTGCAGTGTGGAAGCCCTCATGAGGACTTTTGGAGAAACATTACCTAAACCTCATGAATGACACATTTAAATGAATACTGCAAAAAAAAAACCATTAAAAGTCAACCATTGATATCTAAGAGGCAGCTTCATAAGGGAACTAAGAAAATATTATTTTGAGTAAGTAGTTTTCATTTACTGAACGTGTTTTGGTAATTTTAATATATCTTCAAATTTTCCTGGTGCAAAGTAATTTTTAACACAGCATGAAAGCAGACAGCCAACCTTTTATTTTCATGTTAGGAAAGTTTGATGCAAGACTAACACACATAAGAAATTAAGAAAATATTATTTAGCCTCATCCAGCAGAAGGCAGACAGCAGAATCAAGAACTACAATCCTGCAGCCTGTGGAATGAAAACCACATTTGCAGAAAGATAGATAAAATGAAAAGGCAGAGGACTATGGACCAGGTGAAGGAACAAGATAAAACCCCAGAAAAACAATTAAATGAAGTGGAGATAGGCAACCTTCCAGAAAAAGAATTCAGAATAATGATAGTGAAGATGATCCAGGACCTCGGAAAAAGAATGGAGGCAAAGATCAAGAAGATGCAAGAAATGTTTCACAAAAACCTAGAAGAATTAAAGAACAAACAGACAGAGATGAACAATACAATAACTCGAATGAAAACTACACTAGAAGGAATCAATAGCAAAATAACTGAGGCAGAAGAACGGATAAGTGACCAAGAAGACAAAATGGTGGAATTCACTGCTGCAGAACAGAATAAAGAAAAAAGAATGAAAAGAAATGAAGACAGCCTAACAGACCTCTGGGACAACATTAAATGCCACAACATTCGCATTATAGGGATCCCAGAAAGAGAAGAGAGAGAGAAAGGACCTGAGAAAATATTTGAAGAGATTATAGTCGAAAACTTCCCTAACATGGGAAAGGAAATAGCCACACAAGTCATGGAGGCACAGAGTCCCAGGTAGGATAAAGTCAAGGTGAAACATGCTGAGACACATAGTAATCAAACTGACAAAAATTAAAGACAAAGAAAATTTATTAAGAGCTCCAAGGGAAAAATGACAAATAACATACAAGGGAATTCCCATGAGGTTAACAGCAGATTTCTCAGCAGAAACTCTACAAGCCAGAAGGGAGTGACATGATATATTTAAAGTAATGAAAGGGAAGAGCCTACAACAAAGATTACTCTACCTGGCAAGGTTCTCATTCAGATTTGATGGAGAAATTAAAAGCTTTACGGACAAACAAAAGCTAAGAGAGTTCAGCATCACCAAACCAGCTCTACAACAAATGCTAAAGGAACATTTCTGAGTGGGAAGCACAAGAGAAGAAAAGGACCTACAAAAACATACCCCAAACAATTGAGAAAATGGTAATAGGAACATACATATTGATAATTACCTTAAATGTGAAAGGATTAAATGGTCCAACCCAAATACACAGGCTCACTGAATGGATACAAAAAAAAGACCCATATATATGCTGTCTGCCAGAGACCCACTTCAGACCTAGTGACACACACAGACTGAAAGTGAGGGGATGGAAAAAGATATTCCATGGAAATGGAAATCAAGAGAAAGCTGGAGTAGCAATACTCATAACAGATAAAATAGACTTTAAAATAAAGAATGTTACAAGAGATAAGGAAGGACAGTACATAATGATCAAGGGATCAATCCAAGAAGAAGATATAAGAATTATAAATATTTATGCACCCAACATAGGAGCATCTTAATATATAAGGCAAATGTTGACAGGTATAAAAGAGGAATTGAGGGCTTCCCTGGAGGTGCAGTGGTTGACAGACTGCCTGTCGATGCAGGGGATGTGGGTTCATGCCCCGGTCTGGGAAGATCCCACATGCCGCAGAGCGGCTGGGCCCGTGAACCATGGCCGCTGAGCCTGCGTGTCCGGAGCCTGTGCTCTGCAACAAGAAAGGCCACAACAGTGAGAGGCCCACATACCACAAAAAAAAAAAAAAAAACAAAGAGGGATTGACAGTAACACAGTAATAGTGGGGGACTTTAACACCTCACTTACTCCAATGGACAGATCATCCAGACAGAAAATTAATAAGGAAAACAAGTTTTAAAGGACACAATAAAGCAGATAGATTTAATTGATATTTATAGCACATTCCATCTGAAAATACCAGACTACACTTTCTTCTCACATGCACACAGAACATTCTCAGGAGAGATCACAACTTGTGTCACAAATCAAGCCTTGGTAAATTTAAAAAAACTGAACTCATATTAAGCATCTTTTCTGACCACAGTGCTGTGAGGTTAGAAATCAATTACAGGGAAAAAAACATAAAAACAAAAACATGCAGAGGCTAAACAATACGTTACTAAATAACCAAGAGATCACTGAAGAAATCAAAGAGGAAATCAAAAAATACCTAGAGAAAAATGACAATAAAAACATGATGATCCAAACCCTATGGGATGCAGCAAAAGCAGTTCTAAGAGGGAAGTATATAGCAATAAAATACTAGCTCAAGAAACAAGAAAAATCTCAAATAAACAATCTAACCTTACAAATAAAGGAACTACAGAAAGAAGAACAAACAAAACCCAAAGTTAGTAGAAGGAAAGAAATCATAGAGATCAGAGCAGAAATAAATGAAATAGAAACAAAGAAAACAATAGCAAACATCAATAAAACTAAAAGCTGGTTCTTTGAGAAGATAAACAAAATTGATAAACCTTTAGCCAGACTCATGAAGAAAAAGAGGGAGAAGACTCAAATCAATAAAATTAGAAATAAAAAATGATAAGTTACAACTGACACCACAGTAAAACTAAAAGCTGGTTCTTTGAGAAGATAAACAAAATTGATAAACCTTTAGCCAGACTCATGAAGAAAAAGAGGGAGAGGACTCAAATCAATAAAATTAGAAATAAAAAATGATAAGTTACAACTGACACCACAGTAATACAAAGCATCATAAGAGACAACTACAAGAAACTCTATGCCAATAAAATGGACAGCCTGGAAGAAATGGACAAATACTTGGAAAGGCACAACTTTTCAAGACTGATCAGGAAGAATTGGAAAATATGAACAGACCAAACACAAGTATTGAAACTGAAACTGTGATTAAAAATCTTCCAATAAAGAGAAGTCCAGGACCAGATGGCCTCACAGGTGAATTCTATCAAACATTTAGAGAAGAGCTAACATCCATTCTTCTCAAACTCTTCCAAAAAACTGCAGAGAAAAGAACACTCTCAAACTCACTCTACGAGGCCACCATCACCCTGATAACAAAACCAGACAGATATATTACATAAAAAGAAAATCACAGACCAATATCAATGATGAATATAGATGCAAAGATCCTCAACAAAGTACTAGCAAACAGAATTGAACAACACATTAAAAGGATCATACACTGTGATCAAGAGGGATTTATCCCAGGAATGCAAGGGCTCTTCAATATATGCAAATAAATCAATGTGATACACCATATTAACAAATTGAAGAAGAAAAACCATATGATCATCTCAATAGATGCAGAAAAAGCTTTTGACATAATTCAACAACTGTTTATGATAAAAAAAATCTCCAGAAAGTGGGCATAGAGGGAACCCACCTCAACATAATAAAGGCCATATAAAACAAATCCACAGCAAACATCATTCTCAGTGGTGAAAAACTGAAGGCATTTACTCTAGGATCAGGAACAAGACAAGGATGTCCTCTGTCACCACTATTATTCAACATATATTTGGAAGTCTTAGCCATGGCAATCAGAGAAGACAAATAAATAAAAGGAATACAAATCAGAAAGGAAGAAGTAAAACTGTCATGGTTTGCAGGTGACATGACACTATACATAGATAATACTAAAGATGCACCAGAAAACTACTAGAGCTAATCAATAAATATGGTAAAGTTGCAGGATACAAAATTAATGCACAAAAATCTCTTGCATTCCTGTACACTAACAACAAAAGATATGAAAGAGAAATTAAGGAAACAATCCCATTCACCATTGCAACAAAAAGAATAAAATACCTATGAATAAACCTATTTAAGGAGGTAAAAGACCTGTACTCAGAAAACTATAAGACACTGATGAAAGAAATTTAAAATGACACAAACAGGTGGAGACATATACCATGTTTGTGGACTGGAAGAATAAATATTGTGAAAATGACTACACTACCCAAAGCCATCTACAGATTCAATGCAATCCCTATCAAATTACCAACGGCATTTTTTACAGAAGTAGAACAAAAAATCTTAAAATGTGTATGGAGACACAAAAGACCCAAAATAGCCAAAGCAATCTTGAGGGAAATAAAACAGAGCTGGATGAATCAGACTCCCTGACTTCAGACTATACTACAAAGCTACAGTAGTCAAGACAGTATGGTACTGGCACAAAAACAGAAATATAGATCAATGGAACAGGATAGAAAGCCCTGAGATAAACCCACGCATCTATGACAATGGAGGCAAGGGTATACAATGGAGGAAAGACAGCCTCTTCGATAAGTGGTGCTGGGAAAACTGGACATGTACAAGTAAAAGAATGAAAGTAGAACACTCCCTAACACCATACACAAAAATAAACTCAAAATGGATCAAAGATGTAAATGTAAGACCGGACACTATCTACTCTTAGAGGAAAACATACGAAGAACAGTCTGTGACATAAAACACTGCAAGATCTTTTTTGACCCACCTCCTAGAGTAATGGAAAGAAAAACAAAAATAAACAAATGGACCTAATGAAACTTAAAAGCTTTTGCACAGCAAAGGAAACCAAAAATAAGACCAAAAGACAACCCTCAGAATGGGAGAAAATATTTGCAAATGAATAAACAAAGGATTAATCTCCAAAACATATAAACAGCTCATGCAGATCAATATTAAAAACACATACAACCTAATCAAAAAATTGGCAGAAGGCGTAAATATACATTTCTCCAAGAAGGACATACAGATGGCCAAGAGGCACATGTAAAACTGCTCAACATCACTAATTATTAGAGAAAGGAAAATCAAAACTACAATGAGGTATCATCTCACACCAGTTAGAATAGGCATCATCAGAATAACTACAAAGAATAAATGCTGGAGAGGGGGTAGAGAAAAGGGAACCCTCTTGCACTGTTGGTGGGAATGTAAATTGATAGAGCCACTATGGAGAACACTATGGAGATTACTTAAAAAACTAAAAATAGAACTCACATACGGCACAGCAATCCCACTGCTGGACATATACCCTGAGAAAACCATAATTCCAAATGAGTCATGTACCACCATGTTCATTGCAGCCCTATTTACAATAGCCAGGTCATGGAAGCAACCTAAATACCCATGGACAGACGAATGATAAAGAAGATGTGGTACATCATATATACAATAGAACATTACTCAGCTATATAAAGGAATGAAATTAGGTCATTTGTATAGACGTGGATGGTCATAGAGACTGTCATACAGAATGAGGTAAGCCAGAAAGAGATAAACAAATATCGTATATTAACACATGTGTGTGGAATCTAGAAAAATGGTACAGATGAACCCATATGCAAGGCAGAAATAGACACACAGATGTAGAGAACAAACATATGGACACAAACGGGGGAAATTGGGGGTGGTGGTGGTGGGCTGAATTGGGAGATTGGGATTGACATATATATAGCAATAAGTATAGAATAGATAACTAATAAGAACCTGCTGTATAAAAAAATAAATTAAATATAAATAAATAAATAAAGCATATAGGTATAGAGAAGGGCACCCAACAGGAACTGAAGTCCCTGGGAGAGGAAGCAACCCTTGCCAATTCTTGGCCCAGGAGGCAGGGGGCTGAGAGAATAAATTCACTGATCTGCTGTTGGTGTCTCTCTTTGCCAGAAAGCTATGGTGCTCAGTTGATGTTGTCCATTGTGATCAGCCTCCAGAACACAGAGCATGATGGAGAAGGGAGGAGAATGGATCTAGAAGGACAAGTGGGGAATATCCAACATGAATACCTCCCTCCCTGAAATGGGGCATGGAAATGTGTGGCCTCTTGTGGAAATATCAAACTGCTCAGTTGGGGGATTCCTCATAGCATGCATAAGGGACTAGAGCTGTCCATCACTGTTTCATGAAAATTTTCCCATTCACTACATTATTTTCATACCAAAAGAAGAGATAAATTGTTTTAAAAAAAAAAAAAAAAAAAAACCTATTGTATTAAAAATAAATAAAATTAAATTAAGAAAATATTCCATAAGTATTAGAAAGTAGAAAAATGACTTTTTATAAAACATAAAACTCAAATAACGCTTATATATATAATTACATATTTGTATTTCTAAGAGGAAAAGATATATACTAAATTCAAAAGGGAGAAAGAAAACAGAAAAAGCTCATTACCAGTGTAAGATCATCTTAGTAATAATACAATTTTATGGTAAATATATTAATCCTAAAGTAATAACATAAAGTGATTTTATAATAAAATATAATAAAACATAAATGGGAGAGATCTCAAGATGGCTAAGGAGTGAGACATGGAGATCGCCTTCCTCCCCACAAATACATCAGAAATACATCTGCATGTGGAACAACTCCTACAGAACACCTACTGAATGCTGGCAGAAGACCTCAGACTTCCCAAAAGACAAGAAATTCCCCACGTACCTGGGTAGGGCAAAAGAAAAAAGAAATAACAGAGACAAAAGAATAGGGATGGGACCTGCACCACTGGGAGGGAGCTGTGAAAGAGGAAAAGTTTCCACACACTAGGAAGCCCCTTCACTGGCAGAGACAGGGAGTGGGGTGGGTGGGGGAGAAGCTTTGGAGCAACGGAGGAGACCACAGCAACAGGGGTGCAGAGGGCAAAGCAGAGAGATTCCTGCACAAAGGATCAGTGCCGACCAGCACTCACCAGCCTGAGAGGCTTGTCTGCTCACCTGCCAGGGTGGGTGGGGGCCTGGAGCTGAGGCTCAGGCTTCGGAGGTCAGATTCCAGGGAGAGGACTGGGGTTGGCTGCGTGAACCCGGACTGAAGGGGCTATTGTGCCACAGCTAGCTGGGAGAGAGTCCATAAAAATGTCTGGAAATGCCTAAGAGGAAAGAGACCATTGTTTCGGGGTGCAAGAGGAGAGAGGATTTAGAGCAATGCCTAAACAAGCTCCAGAGATGGGTGCGAGCGGCAGCTGTCAGTGCAGACACCAGACACATGAAATGCTAAGGCTGCTACTGCAGCCACCAAGAAGCCTGTGTGCAAGTACAGGTCACTATCCACACCTCCCTTCCCGGGAGCCTGTGCAGCCCACCACTGTCAGGGTCCCGTGATCCAGGGGCAACTTCCCCAGGAGAACACACAGCATGCCTCAGGCTGTTGCAACATCACACTGGCCTCTGCCACCACAGGCTCACCCCACATTCCCTCCCGCCCCCCACCTGAATAAGCCTGAGCCCCCTAATCAGCTGCTACTTTAACCCTGTCCTGTCTGAGCGAAGAACAGTCATCCTCAGGCGACCTACACGCAGAGGCAGGGCCAAATCCAAAACTGAGCCCTAGGAGATGTGTGAACAAAGAAGAGAAAGGGAAATCTATCCCAGCAGCCTCAGGAACAGCGGATTAAATTTTCACAATCAACTTGATGTACCCTTCATCTGCGGAATACCTGAATAGACAATGAATCATCCCAAAATTGAGGTGGTGGACTTTGGGAGCAGCGATATATATATATTTTTCCTTTTTCTCTTGTTGTGACTTGTATGTGTATGCTTCTTTATGTGATTTTTTTCTGTATGGCTTTGCTTTTACCATTTGTCCTAGGGTACTGTCTGTCGGTTTTGTTTGTTTGTTTGTGGGGATTTAAAAATTTTTTTTATGTATTTTTTTTGCTGTACGCAGGGCTCTCACTGTTGTGGCGTCTCCCATTGCAGAGCACAGGCTCCGGACGCGCAGGCTCAGCGGCCATGGCTCATGGGCCCAGCCACTCCACGGCATGTGGGATCTTCCCGGACTGGGGCACGAACCCATTTCCCCTGCATTGGCAGGAGGACTCCCAACCACTGTGGCACCAGGGAAGCCCTGTGGGGATTTTTTTGTGGTATAGTTTTTAGCATTTGTTTTCATTGGTGGATTTGTTTTTTGGTTTGGTTGCTCTCTTCTTCCTTACTTTAGTTTTTTTCTTTTTTTAATTTCTTTTTAATTTTTTAAAATTTTTAATTATTTTTGTTTTAATAACAATTTAATTTTCTCTTTTCTTTCTTTTTCTCTCCCTTTTCTTCTGAGCTGTGGGGTGGACAGGGTCTTTGTGCTCTGACTGGGTGTCAGGACTGTTTCCTCTGAGGTGGGAGAGGCGAGTTCAGAACATTGGTCCACTAGAGACCTCCCGGCTTCACATAATACTAAACGGAGAAAGATCTCTCCCAGAGATCTCCATCTCAACACTAAGACTCAGCTCCACTCAACGATCAGAAAGCTACAGTTCTGGACACCCTATGCCAAACAACTAGCAAGACAGGAACACAACGCCACCCACTAGCAGAGAGGCTGCCTCAAATCATAATAAGGTCAAAAGACATCCTAAAACACACCATCAGATGTGGCCCTGCCCACCAGAAAGGCAAGATCCAGCCTCATCCACCAGAACACAGGCACCAGTTCCCTCCATCAGGAAGCCTACACAACCCACTGAACCAACCCTAGCCACTGAGGGTAGACACCAAAAACAATGGGAACTGCGAATGTGCAGGCAACAAAGAGACCCCCAAACACAGTAAGTTAAACAAAATGAGAAGACAGAGAAATACACAGCAGATGAAGGAGCAAGGTAAAAACCCATCAGACCTAACAAATGAAGAGGAAATAGGCAGTCTACCTGAAAAAAAATTCAGAGTAAGGATAGTAAAGATGATCCAAAATCTTGGAAATAGAATGGAGAAAATACAAGAAACGTTTAACAAGAACCTAGAAGAACTAAACAGCAAACAAACGATGATGAACAACACAATAAATGAAATTAAAAATTCTCTAGAAGGAATCAATAGAAGAATAACTGAGGCAGAAGAACGGTTAAGTGACCTGGAAGATAAAAGAGTGGAAATAACTACTGCAGAGCAGAATAAAGAAAAAAGAATGAAAAGAAATGAGGACAGTCTCAGAGACCTCTGGGACAACATTAAACACACCAACATTCAAATTATAGGGGTTCCAGAAGAAGAAGAGAAAAAGAAAGGGACTGAGAAAATATTTGAAGAGATTATAGTTGAAAACTTCCCTAATATGGGAAAGGAAATAGTCAAGTCCAGGAAGCACAGAGAGTCCCACACAGGATAAACCCAACAAGAAACACGCCAAGACACATATTAATTAAGCTATCAAAAATTAAATAAAAGAAAAAATATTAAAAGCAGCAAAGGAAAAACAACAAATAACATACAAGGGAATCCCCATAAGGGTAACAGCTGATCTTTCAGCAAAAACTCTGTAAGCCAGAAGGGAGTGGCAAGACATATTTAAAGTGATGAAAGGGAAAAACCTAAAACCAAGATTATTCTACCCAGCAAGCATCCATTCAGATTCGATGGAGAAATTAAAACATTTAGAGACAAGCAAAAACTAAGAGTATTCAGCACCACCAAACCAGCTTTATAACAAATGCTAAAGGAACTTCTCTAGGCAGGAAACACAAGAGAAGGAAAAGGCTTACAATAGCAAACCCAAAACAATTAAGAAAATAGTCATAGGAATATACATATCGATAACTACCATAAATGTAAATGGATTAAATGTTCCAACTGAAGGATACAGACTGGCCTAAGGATACAAAAACAAGACCTGTATATATGTTGTCTACAAGATACTCACTTTAGACATAGGGACACATACAAACTGAAAGTGAGGGGATGGAAAAAGATATTCCATGCAAATGGAAATCAAAAGAAAGCTGGAGTAGTAATTCTCATACCAGACAAAATAGACTTTAGAATAAAGGCTATTACAAGAGACAAAGAAGGACACTACATAATGATCAAGGGATCAGTCCAAGAAGAAGATATAACAAGTGTAAACATTTATGCACCAAAATAGGAGCACCTCAATACATAAGGCAAATGCTAACAGCCATAAAAGGGGAAATCGACAGTAACACAATCATAGTAGGGCACTTTAACACCCCACTTTCACCAATGGACAGATCATCCAAAATGAAAATAAATAAGGAAACACAAGCTTTAAATGACACATTAAACAAGATGGAAGTAATTGATATTTATAGGACAGTCCATCCAAAAACAACAGAATATACTTTCTTCTCAAGTGCTCATGGAACATTCTCCAGGATAGATTATATCTTAGATCACAAATCAAGTCCTGGCAAATGTAAGAAAATTGAAATCATATCAAGTGCCTTTACCAAATACAATGCTATGAGACTAGATATCAATTATAGGAAAAAACTGTAAAACAATATGTATACATGGAGGCTACACAATACACTACTTAATAACCAAGAGATCACTGAAGAAATCAAAGTGGAAATCAAAAACTACCTAGAAACAAATGACAATGAAAACACGATGACCCAAAACTTATGGGATGCAGCAAAAGCAGTTCTAAGAGGGAAGTTTATAGCAATACAATCCTACCTCAAGAAACAAGAAACATCTCAAATAAACAACCTAACCTTACACCTAAAACAATCAGAGAAAGAACAAAAAAACCCCTAAAGTTAGCAGAAGGAAAGAAATCATAAAGATCAGGTCAGAAGTAAATGAAAAAGAAATAAAGGAAACAATAGCAAAGATAAAAAAAAACACTAAAAGCTGGTTCTTTGAGAAGATAAATAAAATTGATAAACCATTAGCCAGACTCATCAAGAAAAAAAGGGAGATGACTCGTCAATAGAATGAGAAATGAAAAAGGAGAAGTAACAACTGACATTGCAGAAATAAAAAGGATCATGAGAGATAACTACAATCAACTATATGCCAATAAAATGGACAAACTGGAAAAAATGGACACATTCTTAGAAAAGCACAACCATCCGAGTCTGAACCAGGAAGAAATAGAAAATATAAACAGACCAGTCACAAGCATGGGAATTGAGACTGTGATAAAAATTAAAAATCTTCCAACAAACAAAAGCACAGGACCAGATGGCTTCACAGGCAAATTCTATCAAACATTTAGAGAAGAGCTAACACTTATCCTTCTCAAACTCTTCCAAAACATAGCACAGGATGGAACACTCCCAAACTCATTCTATGAGGCCACCAACCACCCTGATAACAAAACCAGACCAAGATGTCACAAAGAAAGAAAACTACAGGCCAGTATCACTGATGAACATTGATGCAAAAATCCTCAACAAAAGACTAGCAAACAGAATCCAACAGCACATTAAAAGGATCATACACCATGATCAAGTGGGGTTTATCTCAGGAATGCAAGAATTCTTCAATATACGCAAATCAATCAATGCAATACAACATATTAACATATTGAAGGAGAAAAACCATATGATCATCTCAATAGATGCAGAAAAAGCTTTCAACAAAATTCAACACACATTTATGATTAAAAACCCTCCAGAAAGTTAGCATAGAGGGTACTTACCTCAACATAAAAAAGGTCATATATGACAAACCCACAGCTAACATTGTCCTCAATTGTGAGAAACTGAAACCATTTCCAATAAGATCAGGAATAAGACAAGGTTGCCTACTCTCACCACTATTACTCAACATAGTTTTGGAAGTTTTAGCCTCAGCAATCAGAGAAGAAAAAGAAATAAAAGGAATCCAAATTGGAAAAGAAGTAGTAAAGCTTTCACTGTTTGCAGATGACATGATACTATACATAGAGAATTCTAAAGATGCTACCAGAAAACTACCAGAGCTAATCAATGAATTTGGTAAAGTAGTAGGATACAAAATTAACGCACAGAAATCTCTTGCATTCCTACACACTAATGATGAAAAATCTGAAAGAGAAATTAAGAAAACACTCCCATTTACCATTGCAACAAAAAGAATGAAATACCTAGGAACAAACCTACTGAAGGAGACAAAAGGCATGTATGCAGAAAACTATAAGACACTGATGAAGAAATTTAAGATGATACAAACAGATAGAGAGATATACTATGTTTTTGAATTGGAAGAATCAACATTGTGAAAATGGCTATATTACCCAAGCAATCTACAGATTCAATGCAATCCCTATGAAACTTCCAATGGCATTTTTCACCGAAATAGAACAAAAATTTTCACAACTTGTATGGAAACACAAACGACCCCGAATAGCCAAAGCAATCTTGAGAAAGAAAAACAGAGCTGGAGGAAAGAGGCTCCCTGACTTCAGACTATACTACAAAGCTACAGTAATCAAGACAGTATAGTACTGGCACAGAAACAGAAATATTGATCAATGGAACAGGAAAGAAAGCCCTGAGATAATGCCATGCACATATGGTCACCCTATCTTTGATAAAGGAGGCAAGTATATACAATGGAGAAAAGACAGCCTCTCCAATTAGTGGTGCTAGGAAAAGCTACATGTAAAAGAATGAAATTAGAACACTCCCTAACACCATGCACAAAAATAAACTCAAAATGGATTAAAGACCTAAATGTAAGATTAGACACTAAAACTCTTAGAGGAAAACATAAACAGAACAGTGTATGACATAAATCACAGCAAGATCCTTTTTGACCCACCTCCTAGAGTAATGGAAATAAAAATAAAAATAAACAAATGGGACCTAATTAAACTTAAAAGCTTTTGTACAGCAAAGCAAAATATAAACAAGATGAGAAGAGAACCTTCAGCATGGGACAAAATATTTGCAAATGAAGCAACTGACAAAGGATTAATCTCCAAATTTTACAAGCAGTTCATGTAGCTCAATATCAAAAAAACAAACAACCCTATCCAAAAGTGGGCAGAAGACCTAAATAGACATTTCTCCAAAGAAGATATACAAAGTGCCAAGAAACACATGGAGGATACTCAATATCACTAATCATTAGAGAAATGCAAGTCAAAACTACAATGAGGTATCACTTCACACCAGTCAGAATGGCCATCATCAAAAAATCTGCAAACAATAAATGCTGGTGAGGGTGTGGGAAAAAGAAACCCTTCTGCATCGTTGGTGGGAATGTAAATTGATACAGCCATATGGAGAACTGTATGGAGGTTCCTTAAAAAACTTAAAAATAGAACTACCTTACAATACAGCAATACCACTACTGGGCACAAACCCTGAGAAAACCATAATTCAAAAAGAGTCATGGGGCTTCCCCTGTGGCGCAGTTGTTGAGAGTCCACCTGCCAATGCAGGGGACACGGGTTCGTGCCCTGGTCCGGGAAGATACCACATGCCGTGGAGCGGCTAGGCCCGTGAACCATGGCCACTGAACCTGCGCATCCGGAGCCTGTGCTCTGCAACGGGAGAGGCCACAGCAGTGAGAGGCCTGTCTACCACAAAACAAAAAAAAAAAAACAAGAAAAGAAGAGTCAAGTTGGGGCTTCCCTAGTGGTGCAGTGGTTGAGAGTCCGCCTGCCGATGCAGGGGATGCGGGTTCATGCCCTGCTCCGGGAGGATCCCACATGCTGCAGAGCGGCTGGGCCCGTGAGCCATGGCTGCTGAGCCTGCGCGTCCGGAGCCTGTGCTCCACAATGGGAGAGGCCACAACAGTGAAAGGCCCATGTACCGCAAAAAAAAAAAAGGAGTCATGTACCACAATGTTCATTGCATCTCTATTTACAATAACCAGGACATGGAAGCAACCTAAGTGTCCATCGACAGATGAATGGATAAAGAGGATGTGGCACATATATACAATGGAATATTACTCAGCCATGAAAAGAAACGAAATTGAGTTATTTGTAGTGAGGTAGATGGACCTAGAGTGTGTCACACACAGTGAAGTAAGTCAGAAAGAGAAAATCACACACCATATGCTAACACATATATATGGAATCTTTAAAAACAAAAAGTGGTTCTGAAGAACGTAGCATCAGGACAGGAATAAAGATGCAGACGTAGAGAACGGACCTGAGGACACTGGGAGGCAGAAGGGTAAGCTGTGACAAAGTGAGAGAGTGGCATGGACATACATACACTACCAAATGTAAAATAGATAGCTAGTGGGAAGCAGCCACATAGCACAGGGAGATCAGCTCGGTGCTTTGTGTCCACCTAGAGGGGTGGGATAGGGAGGGTGGGAGGGAGGGAAGAGATATGGGAACATATGTATATGTATAACTGATTCACTTTGTTATAATGCAGAAACTAACACACCAGTGTAAAGCAATTGTATTCCAGTAAAGATGTTTAAAAAAACCCAACATAATTTTTTTTTTTTTCTTTGCGTTACGCGGGCCTCTCACTGTTGTGGCCTCTCGCGTTGCGGAGCACAGGCTCCGGACGCACAGGCTCAGCGGCCATGGCTCACGGGCCCAGCCGCTCTGCGGCATGTGGGATCTTCCCAGACCGGGGCACGAACCCGCGTCCGCTGCATCGGCAGGCAGACTCTCAACCACTGCGCCACCAGGGAAGCCCCATAAATGGTTTTGATGGTATCTAAACTGAATCCTTAATGATCTTTATTTTAATAATTGGCTTGCTATTCTCTCAAATAAAAAATTGCCTGTGTGAGGTTGATTAAAGTTTAGTTAATTTCAGAGGGTTATTTTTGACATTGATCTAAATTGGGATAGACTCTAGCCAAGATTTTACCAAGAATGGGGAAAAATAAATTCAAAGTTGAAAACGAACAGAAGCAATCCATTTTACCATCATCATATACTCAAGAAAACCAGTCTTTAGGAAATGACTCTTTCACCTTGATAATGAGTAGTGAATTCCAGCATTTATATTCTTACCTATTCTTGAATATTTTCCTTGATAATTTCACTGTACTTGCTGAAACTAAAATTTGCAGGCCCAAGGAAACCAAAGAATAATGTTTACTGTTGCTGCCATTCTTTCCAGACTGGTTAAGTCTGTAGCAGACTGCTTCAGGATGGGTTTCATTATCACCTTTAAGCAATTAATTGATTTCTTGATGGCCACTCTTCTTTCACAGTACAAAGAAGATTTCACTTCTTGTCACATCCTCTCACTAAAGAGGTAATGCACCTCTCAGAGGTGTTCTGTCTGTAGAAGGATGCATTGTCTCCTGGCTATTTTCCCAGTCTCATACTCTACGTAAGAATGAGGATCACACTAGTTCTTCTGAAATACTTAGATCCAAAATGGTCCTTTCTCCCTTATATGTAAGAAAGTCAGCCAAATACTGTGCTGATATTCATATCATGGTCTGCCATTGCCTTGTTTAATATTAGATCAAGGCTGATGAAGTACCTAAATTAGATTAGCTATTTTGCCTTCTGCCATCACCAATACCACTTGGCTCCAAGCAGTTTTTTTGGAGTGTGGTAATTTAAATCTCTCTCTCATCTTTCATTACAGCTTATAACTGCAAAGATTCTATACATTATGTAGGTCATTTGTATGTTCCTATGTAGTCTCCACTGGGGCTCAAACATGGAGTTTTCTGTAGAAAAATCTTACTGCCTTGATTTTACATTTTCTTGAGGGATGTGGGCATAGACCTTATCGCCAATTCCATGTTATAATATTTTTTACCAGAACTAAGCAACATGCAACAGTTCAAGCTGAAAATAAACTGCTACCTGATTTTTTTGAAAGGATTTAAAATGCTCAAATATTTTTTTTCAGAGAAGAAGCTTATCTCTGCCTGGATGAAAAAAAAAATGACAGCAATGCAAGGATGACTGCACTCAGCTGAATGGGGCAATAGCAGAATGGTCACATAGAACTGGAAAATGATTCTGACAAGTTTCCATCAACACTGACTCAATCAGGTGGACCCTGGAGGTCTCTGGACAAGCACACCAATGTCAAAAATGTTTAGCTGTTTCAAAAAGCATGGGAGGGACTCTTTATGATGGTTTTTCCCGTTTCATATTTAGTGTTCAGTTTCTCTAATGAAAACTTGTATATATGTCCAGAGACTTAGATTTCTTTCTCAAAAGCACCAGGAAGCAAAAGTTTACCATTTGGAAAATAGATGAGGAACTTGAAGCCTGTGGTTTAATTTTGAGTGCAGCCTTTTAGAGGGATTAGTGAATGGAAGCATCTGCAATAGGCTGTGAGGAGCACAATTGTAGAACCATTATTCCCAAGCATACAAGCTCTAGATAAGATGCCTAGAAACCTGATTAAATTAGATATTGTTAGGGAAGATGGACAGAATGGCATCCCTACCTTTCTGATCTGAAGTTTATAGCAGGCTAGGCCCTCCAGGCCCCAGCAGTAAGCAAGGAACGGAATAGTTAAGTGGCCTGGCCTTTGATCTTTCTGAATGAGTGCTTTGGTGCTGCCCCAGTTTACATCGTTCACACTAACCTGTCTTGCCCTCCTAGACTCTAGAAAAGATGCAATCTTTCAAGTACTTGAGAGTGTGGTCTGAGGTAGAGGATGATAGGAAACCATATCTTACCCAATTTTGCATCCCGGTGTTTAGCACAAAGAAGATACTCAGAAAATGGCTCACAGAATAAAAACTATTTCCAGCTCCAATTTTCAAGTACATTAACAACTTCAGTAAGACTCATTTTCACTATCATGTAGACTAAAAATACTAATGGTCATATGTTATGGGTCATTTCAAGAAATCAAAGGAATAATGCATATCAGTGCATTTAAATTCTAACGCTTAGAAGATACATAAAGGGTTATATATTTGAAAGGTTTCTTCAGGTAGCAAATATTTTGAAAATTAATATTGATTTTTCTAAAGTATTCTCTATGCCAAGTGGTCTATTAAAATTGTTTGAAGTTTAATATTTGTTTGGTTGTTTTCTTTTCACCGAACTTAACAACATGAAGGAAATACTTGCAAGAACGTCTAACTGAAAATCAAGGTCTTTCATTTTTTAACTGAAAGTTTAATGATCTTGTAATATTTTGGTACTTGTTAATAATTAAAATCTACATCTTTATCATCATGTATTTTTTTTCCTACACAAAGACAGTCAACTATTGGGATCATTGAACACTGACTTATCGACAACTGTGAGATACCCCCAATGGTGAGCACCATTATCAGGTACCACTGAAGAAAAACTTTGAAATATGGCAACCTATATACAAATTTAAGGAATTAAGTTAGGTCAATCAATCTTGGGGGGGAGATGGGCTATAATGAAATAGTTCTTCATAGTAACATCTAAAATATGGATATGAAGTTAATGACCACAGTTAATTCCTCAAAATCCATCTTAAGTTCCTTATCCTTGGGATTTGGTTGGGGAAGGGGGACACAAAGCAGGAACATTTTTCATTAGTGACATTAGCTTGTATTGTTTGTTCTTCAAAAGAATCTCAGTCTGGGGAGAATTCTTTTCTTGCCTAGGTATAGGTGGGGGAAAAGAAAAGAGGGCAGTAGTTTAAATTTACTCATAATTATCTTTTCAAAAATATTGTCTATGTCATGATTCCTTTCTTCTATTTCAAGAACCTAGGCTCCCTCAAGTCAAAGCTTAGTGAGAGGAAATCTTTATTTTTCTTCTTTCTGCTTATAAATCCCCTTTCTAAAATGTCAAAGAGCCTAGTTGCTTCATGAATAAAAAGAAAGCCAACTTAAGAAATATTGAAAAAAAATTAGTATTTCTAAAGTATTATTTATCTATATCTGAAACTGGGGGAAAAATCTGGTGAAGTTTTATTCTCAAGAAATGCTTACAGAATAGAATAAAGACATACCTGATATAGATTTTAGAATAAATTCTATTTAAAAATCCTTTATGGTTGATATCACAATGCACTGATATGTTCTTTCTTCTAAATTTATTCAATGAGAGTGAATATAAAGGTTCCTATAGCAAGGATGGATTTTGTTCCCCCAATAATAAAGTCAGTAAGCAATTCATAAATTGCAGAGCATAAATTACTACTGCTGAAGGCTACCCTTGTCTAATAGTTTTCCTTTAAGGAAGATTTAATTCTACTTACTGAGCATAAGTATTTCAGGCACAAGAACTTGGAATGTTCTTTCTCCAAACCTTTGTATATTCTGAATGTCATTTGTTTACAATTATTCCTGTGTGTGAAAAATAAAAATAAAAATAAGCAGAGATGAAAGTATAAAGAATTTTTTGCATGAATTATATCACAAAATGTGAGCTATCTCAGAGCAAATACATATTTTTTTCTGACTTTCATTTAGACTTTAAAGTTATTTTCAAAATCACTGATGGGTCTACATGAAAAATGCTTGAATGGACATATTTGTGCATTGTAGTAAATTTCCCATTTCACCTTGAAACTATTGTCCCACTTAATGTATTTACTTTCCCAGGGCTGCTGTAACAAAGTGCCACAAACTGGGTGGCTTAGAACAGCAGGAATTTATTGTCTCACAGTTCTGGAGGCTAGATGTTCAAAACTGATTTGTTGGCAGGGTTGGGATTTGTTTTGCACCTCTGTCCTTTGCTTATAGATGGCATCTTCTCCCTGTGTCTCTTTATATTGTCTTCCCTCCAGTATGTCTGTTTCTGTGTTTAAATGTCTCCTTTTTCTATGGATGTCAGTAATATTGGGCTATAGCTTATCCTAATGACTTCATTTTTAACTAATTTTATGTTCAGTTACCCTATTTCCAAATAAGGTCACATTATGAGGTATTGGGGGTTAAGATATCAACAAATGAATTTTGGGGGGCACTCCAAATATGTAAGTGTATGTTCAACCCATAACACTTACATAGCTTTTGGCAGGAGGTCTCAGTTCCTCACTGGTGGTTGGCAGGAGGCCTTAATTCCTTACCACACAGGCCTCTTCATAGAGCTAGTTAACAGCTCATGATAATTTTTTAACATTTTAAAAACAGCATTTACAACTGCAAAATCTATATTCAAATAATATCATGCTATCCTGAACATGTCACTAAAAGTCCCATGCAATGTTTCTAGAATTTATAAACGATTTTCGTGGGATTGATTTAACTTAAGTGGCATTATTAGGTGTTACACTCTTTAAATATAATAGCAAAAGTATAAAAAATAATGTAAATTATTTAAGCATGATGATTAATATTTTCCAGATCCAAATGTGTGGAAAAAAGGGAGAAAAAAGATTTAAGTAAAATTCAAGAATATCTGAAAATAGAGCAATGCTTTACATTAAAAAAAAAAGTTTTAACTAATCCTAATTTTTCTCAACGTAAAAATAATCATTTTAGAAGAGCAAAAAGCAGATTCCCTAAGATTTTCTCAAGATAGTAACTAATAACGTGGTCTCTGTATTTTGCTTTTAGTTGAAAATTCCCGTAATTAGTTTGAGTTAGAACAGGATCCCTCTCCAAGTAACTGCTGTAGATTTGATAAAGTTAAGAATATTCTAGAACTTAATTGTCAGTTATAGATGAATTATTTGTAAATCCTCTCTCATAATGGAATATTCCAGCTGCTAGCTTCTCTAATGATAAGGAGATCAAATACAGACACTTCTCATAACTCCCCACCACAGAGCCAAATGCTTTCTTTACCTCTAAGATTGAAACCTGGGGACACAATAAAGTTTTAAGGGCTCAGTAAAAATATACCATGGAGTATGTATTTATGCTTCTATCTCTGTTTCACTATGCATTTTGCAATGATAAACTTTAACTTGATTTCTTCCCCCAAGAAATAGACATATTTGCAAACAGAAAGATATCTACCTACTCTCATTAGATATCAAACCAAATTAAGCCAAAACAAGTCAAGCAGCCAACAAATTACTTTTAAAAATTTGCTAAAGAATTTTTAAGCGTATATTTACATTTTGAGTTGCAAAAAAGAAAAATCTTATTTAAAAATTTAATGTCAAACTGAAGGTCAATCAATATTTTTAGTTTACAATAGTGTAAGATAGTAAAATATGTTTAATATACAATATTAAACATATATATGATCTTCTAATGTTACCTAATAATTTTTTGGTATTAATACAGTTGATATTATCTCCTTATCCTCTCAAAGGAATTAAACTTTCTGTGGAAATTATTGCAGCATTCATTTCACTGCACATTAATGTGTAAGACATTATTACTTTGAGCTCCAGGAATTACCAGTGGCAAAGGGCATTAAATCATAATATCCACACACTGCCTTTTTAGTTTTCCTGACATGATAGACTTATATGTTCCCTAAATTCAGCAGTGACATTATGATGTGACTTTGTGTCCTAAATTTAATTGGAATAGCAGCAAATTTGTATTTGAAGAAAAATGTATCATAACCACTACATCAAAATTATTGCAATTTTATTATTTTTAATATTTCATTACAAGATTTCCATGGGAACAGCTGTTTCATTTTGAAAGTCATGAATAAACACACTGAACTTTACATTTCCTATTTTTCTCTATCCTTAATATCCTTTGATCTCTTTTGTTTATCCCTATCTTATAATATTTGCTAAAAATCATATATGCTAATCTGTTCTTAAATAAAAAGAAGTTTAATATTTATCAGTGAATACTATTTAGACTTAGTTCTTAATAGTTCATTACATCCATATTAGAAAAATGTATATGGTTTATACAGACCTTATACTTTTTATTCAAAGTAATTCTCAAAGTGATATCTCATCATAACCTTTGGCTCCACTTTAACTGACAACACTACTCAACAAGCCAAGGAAATATTTTCTCTCCAAAGATCCCAGATGTTTACTCTGTTGTAAATGTGTTGGTTTGTGTGTTTTGGTTGTGTTGGTTTGTGTTTTTTCTCTTCTTCAGTTTTCCATAACATCTCGAGAGTGGAAAACAAGGAGTAGGAATGAAGAACAGAGAAGGGTTTGAGACTTGTCATGCCACAGGGAAAAAGCCTTGATTCACCATATGTTCAGAGATTGGAGAGAATTTTCAAATGCAGGACAGTTTAGGGTATGATTTTAAGTTTATAATTATTATCCCATTTATTTAATTTTTAGCTTTTTGGTTTATAATAAGAAACCTCATAATGACCCTTAATTACTTAGAAATAGGTACTCTACTCAATGGTACCAAAACTGTAAGAAAAAAAAATGGGAAAAAATATAAATGGACCAAAAAATCATGGATATCCTATCTAGGTCCCCCTATGGCTTATCTTAGTTTTGCATTGTTTTTGAGATATTTTACAACTCTGTAAGTGTAGATAAGTGATAACAAAGCAAATGATTCTTCTCCATAGAAATTAATTTCATCAGAAACATTTAATTGATTCTTACCCTAGAGATAAACTTAATTTGCATTTATTTATAAATTTATTTCAGCTTACCTTATTTCCCTGTCTATGTGTGTGTTTCTTTTAATTTTCCTTTGAACCAGCTGTAATGTCTTACTGGTCTTTTTTATTACTTTATAAACTAAGTAAAATTTTTCAAATTCATTTATTTTTAAAAATTTATTACATATCACTTCTGGAAGTCATCCACCAAGATGCCCAATGAATTAACTTGATAGGAACAGGTAAATGTGTTGTCAGTGAAGGGTTTCTCAGGAGCAGTTTGAGCTCAGGTATATATTTCCTTGGTTCTCAGGGGTAAAATACAAGTGATAAAAGAAGTTTAACTTTGATATTTCTCTAGTTTTTTGTTTTATTTTCTTTCCTTTTTACCCTCTCTGCTGATATTGTATTATCCTTTAGATATTGGTTTGCTCAGACATCTGATGTTTGTACCCCATTGGTGGCAACAATAATTGGGAATTTCATTTTATGATCTATTTAATGATCAATAATTGATGTACAGATGGTCCCTGACTTAACGATAGTTCAACTTAACGATTTTTCAACTTTATGATGGTATGAAAACAATATGCATTCAGTAGAAAACATATTTCAAATTTTGAATGTTAATCTTTTCCTGGGCTAGCAATATGCAGTAGGATACGTTCATGGTGCTGGGCATGGCAGCAAGCCACAGCTTGCAAACATGAGGGTAAAAACCAATACACTTACCACCATTCTGTACCCATACAACCATTCTGTTTTTTTACTGTCAGTACAGTATTCAATAAATCATCTGAGACATTCCACACTTCGTTATAAAACAGGCTTTATGTTAGGTGATTTTGCCCAACTGTAGGCTAATGTAAGTGTTCTGAACACGTTTAAGGTAGGCTAGGCTCAACTATTATGTTTGGTCTGTTATGTACATTAAATGCAATTTCAACTTAACAATATTTTCAACTTATGATGGGTTTATCAGGATGTAACCCCATCATAAGTTGAGGGAGATCTGCAATGGAGTATAGAAATTTATGAGCTATTGGGTGAGAGCCAAAAGAGAAATTTGGTTTGTTATTCTGTTTGTTGTTTGTATGTTTGATTAATTTAAGGTCAAACAAATTAAGACTTTCATACATACCAGGAAGGAAAAGAGCTTTCTGAAATCTGGACTAGTGAATTTTTGTCTTCTGTGTTTCTTGAATTGCAGAATTAAAACTATAAGCTGTCTATGCATCTCTAGGTCTATGTGTCTATAAATCACTAGGGCCTTTACCTCTATAAGGCTCTAGATTTCTAAAGAAAATCCTAAAGTAGCCTTTATGGTTAATTAGCACTCTTGAATGTATGTAAATAATCAGATCAAACCTACTGAGAGGAGACATTTTGGAATAAAGAATAATGTTTGAGAATATTAAGATCAAAGGATGTGAGGGTGGACACTGTAAGGAAAAATTGTGAAAGACTTTGAAATAAATAAAACGAGATTATGGGTTTCCTGTCTAGCATACTCTTCCAGGTGATCTAAGTCTTTCATTGTCTTTGAGCTATTTTAAAACTATATAAAATGTAGAAAACTGATAATAATGCAAATTATTCTGATTCATACAAATAAAATTAATTTTGTCCCACAAAATGCAGTAGGAGTTTGTCTGTGGACACACCTGTTTTATATATATTTTAAATTCATTTCAAAATTTCTTAATTGTCTATTTATATATGGTTCTTCAAATTTACTTTTGAACCTGTTGTAACATCTTTCTGGTTCTTTCATTAATTACCAAATTAAATAAAACATTTGACATGCATTTATTTTATATGTGTATGAGAGTATAAGTCATTAGTTTATCTTCTTAAAATATTTATTCTCAGGTGGTGCAGTGGTTGAGAGTCCGCCTGTCGATGCAGGGGACACGGGTTCGTGCCCCGGTCCGGGAAGATCCCACATGCCACAGAGCAGCTAGGTCCGTGAGCCATGGCCGCTGAGCCTGCACGTCCGGAGCCTGTGCTCTGTAACGGGAGAGGCCACAACAGTGAGAGGCCCGCGTACAGCAAAAAAAAAAAAAAAAAAGTATTCTCTGAGAAGGTTTTATATTGTCGTTTGCTTGTCTGTTTTCTGTATATGTGTGTGTGTCTGTGTATGTTTTGTTGGAAACCAATAAGAGCCTGAGTTTCATCTCTGGGTCTATAGGTAAAGGAACAACATACATGAGTCAAGAAGCAGAGGGAACCACAGGAAATGTACTATCTCAGAAATTATAATTTTAGGCACACATTTGGATTATCTAGACTCTAGGATTAGGGAATCTAAGACAAACATTTCTAGATTTCAAAGGTCTATGTGGCTCAAAATAACATTGATAGTATAGTTCTCACTATTTTATTATTATTATGGCTATTATAATTATTATGATAATTATTGTTATAAATTAAGTAAAGCACTGACAAATGGCAGGACATGTATGTAATGCGAACTTCAAGTTAATTGAAAACTGGTTTTCTGTTTAAAACACTTAATGAACCCTTTAATTTTAGGTTCTACCAAACTTAAAACATCCTACGATGTAACCTGAAGTTAAGTCAACTTCAATTTATAAATATTTAAATTAGGAAAATACAAAGTACAGCTAATTTATTTTAATATCTAGTTAGAGAACTATTTAACTGACAGATAATACTACTTTAATATGAAATATTTAATCAGAACAAGAGGATTTAAAATTTTACTAGAAGAAGAATATAGATAAACCATGGCTTTGATGAAACAACTTGTAGAACCAAAAGGAAAAGGAAAAGTAAATCCTGGGAACTAATCAGCATCATTAATTAATGTCAGGTAATATGCAAGAGAGCAATGTTAATGGCTAATAAGCTTCATACGCTACAGAATTAAAAAATATAGGACAAAAATGTTAATAGCTCTATTTCTGTGAAAATTGCCATTGTAATTTTGACAAGGATAAGTATCGCATTGAATCTGAAGATTGCTTTGGGTAGTATAGACAGTTTAACAATATTAAGTCTCTCAATACATGAGCATGGAATACTTTCCATAGATTTGTCTTCTTTAATTTCTTTCATTAATGTTGTATATTTTCAGAGTACAGGTTTTTCACTTCCTTGGTTCAATTTATTCCTAGCTAGTTTATTCTTTTTAATGAAATTGTAAATAGGACTGTTTTCTTAATTCTCTTTCTGGTGGTTTGTTATCAGTGTATAGAGTCACAGCAGGTTTTTTGTATACTGATTTTGTATCCTGCAAGTTTACTGAATTTGTTTATTAATTCTAACATTATTTTTAGTGGAGTCTTTAGGATTTTCTGTTTATTATATCATCTATAAATAGTGACAGTTTTACTTCTTCCTTTCTAATTTGGATGTCTTCTTTCATTTTCTTGCTTATTGCTTTGGATAGGACTTCCAATACTATGTTGAATAAAAGGGGTGATAGTGAGCATCTATGTCTTTTTCCTGATCTTAGAGGAAAAGTTTTCAGTTTTTCACATTTGAGTATTGTATTAGCTGTGGGCTTGACATACATGGCTGTTATGTGGAAATATATTCCCTCTATACCCACTTTGTTGAGAGGTTTTTGTTTTTTTTTTGTTTGTTTTGTGGTACGCGGGCCTCTCACTGTTGTGGCCTCTCCCGTTGCGGAGCACAGGCTCCGGACGCGCAGGCTCAGCAGCCATGGCTCATGGGCCCAGCCACTCTGTGGCATGTGGGATCTTCCCAGAGTGGGGCACGAACCTGTGTCCCCTGCACCGGCAGGCAGACTCTCAACCACTGCGCCACCAGGGAAGCCCCTGTTGAAAGTTTTTGTGATGAATTTATGTTAAATTTTGTCAAAAGCTTTTTCTGCACCTGTTGAGATTATCATAGGATTTTTATTCTTCATTTTGTAAATGTGGTGTATCACATTGTTCTATTTGTGGATGTTGAAACATTACTGAATATCTGGAATAAATCCCACTTGATCCTGATATGTATTCCTAAAATTTGTATAGAACCACAGAAGAGCCTGAATAGACAAAGCAACCTTGAGAAAGAAGGGCAAAGCTGGAGGCATCACACTTCTATATTTCAAACTATATTAAAAAGCTATAATAATCAAAACAGTATGGTATTTGCAAAAAATAGACACATAGATCAGTGGAGCAGAATAGAAAGCCGAGAAATAAACTCAAGTATATATGGTCAATTAATTTATGACAAAAGAGCCAAGAATATACAATGGGGAAAGGATAGTCTCTTCAATAAATGGTATTGGAAAGATGAGACAACCACATGTAAAAGAATGAAACTGGATCAGTATCTTACACTATACATTGAGGGCTTATATGCTAGCTATAATTTAAATTTAGATTTTATTATTTGTTATTTTTACTAAAATTTTCACAAGTGAGGAAACTGAGGTGAAATTACATACCTTGTTCAAGGTTTGTCAAGTAATTAGAGGCTGAGCTGGTGGTTTATCTGAGTAAACTGAATCTATTCATTTAATTAATTTTATGAGAAATTACCATACATCTGCAAAGTAACCATAAAGAACATCGTTGCTGAATAAGAAAAACATATTACTCCCCCTCAAAAGTATATATATAAATTGTTAGAGGCAACAGCTGACAGACACTGTATTTTCCAACTGAACCCTCCTCTCACCTATGAACATGATAACACACACACACACAGTTGCTCTCTCCCTGGCCCTGGATACAGTACAGAGAGCATAATGGCCTGAATAGCATTACCACATGGGTAGTATTAATGTACAAAACTGGAAGAGTGCCAAAATATGGTAGAGATTTTCCAGTCATTCACTGATTTTACAAATGTAGACAGACAAAGGCATTGATACCAAACAGAAAGAAAAAGATTTTTCAGTAATGTATTACCTACTTTGAATATATAAGAACAAAACCCATCCATATTCACAGAGATATCTACATTAACATGGCTTTTCTATTCCACTTCTTTCATCAAATTAACTTACTATTCCTGAAAACCCTTGCTGAGAAAGACAAAACTCCTTTCCGGGATTTTCTGAAAGAGTCATCAACTACAGAACACATCAAAGGACAAAAATCTTTGAATCCCTCACTCTAAAATCTTCTCCTTGCTGTGTTCACCAATCCTAAATTATTTTATTATGATCATTATCCAATCCTAATCAAGGCCTATGATGAAAGACCCTCCTTACCCAGACCTTAAAACCTCATAAACATGACCTTGCCCTCCCCTCTCCAAACTGCTGCTAAGATTGTCAAGGTGGTGCTTACTCTAACGAGGATAAGCTCAACTCAGCTTTGATTTATGAATCAGGTTGTTTTGGTAATTATTTGGGGCAACCAGAATTTTAAAATAGGTTTATTAAATTCACTGAAAAATATCCAAATTTGTATATCACTTTGTGTTTTTAAGTTATATCTGGAATATATAATCCCTGTGATTAATTTCTCTTGGAAAAATCGGGGTAAGATACTTACAAGAAGACTCCCCCATGGGTAACACGAAGCAATAGTTGTCTTATGAAAACCACTCTTTAGTGATGAAAACACAGTCAAATTAAATTAATATCAAAGAAACAGAAGACATTTGATTATAAATGAATCACAAGTCTTTTTGTAACATACCTCTAAATCTTTAGTTTTTTAAATTTGTTCTTGAATTTTTTCTTTATTATTTTTTAAGGTAAAGAGAGAACAATCTATATAGACAAGAACAAATACTGGGAAAGCCCTTTCTCCAATATGCTAAAGAAAGGGTGGAAATGAAAAGGTGGCTATTCCAGAACAGCTGAGGAGATGGAGCAAAGGGTATTAAAGATTCAACCACAGTAGCTGAAAGTATGGTACGTTTGTAACTTTTGGGAGTGCAAGAGTCCTGGAACCAAGGGTCAACTTTCCACTAGTGTGGGAACCTATCAAGTAAAGACAACTAATAAATATTAGAATTGGTTAGCTCTCTGCAGGGGAACCAGAATAGAACAGGAATCAGAGACCTGTGTTTGGTACTGGCTTTGCCCCTCTGTAGATATGCTCTAAGCCATAACTTTGAGATGTATTTGTCATTTGATGTCAGGTTTCAATGAAATTATATTTCAAAAAAGTCACGTGGAAAATTTTTTAAATGCTTTAAAAATATAAATAATTCACCTGCTACTTGCTATCTCCCTATAGTTTCATGTTTATAAAGTGCAAAACATAAAGAATGACTATTTCAAAGTTGGTCTGTAACCTTTGTTTTCACTTTTTAATTTATATTAGAAATACAGAACTGCTAGTTTTATTTTTGTTTGTTTTTGTTTTTTTTTTTGCGGTACACAGGCCTCTCACTGTTGTGGCCTCTCCCGTTGCGGAGCACAGGCTCCAGAGGCGCAGGCTCAGCGGCCATGGCTCACGGGCCTAGCCGCTCTGCGGCATGTGGGATCTTCCCGGACCGGGGCACGAACCCGTGTCCCCTGCATCGGCAGGCAGACTCTCAATCACTGCGCCACCAGGGAAGCCCAGAACTGCTACTTTTATTTCTACTCAAGTGGCATTAAAATATGAATCACATTACCCTGCTTATACAAAGATACAATGTATCTTCACCATCTCAGATGTTGCATCTTATTATTTTCTTTAAAAAACTGCCTTATTTCATACAATCAGTTCCGTAGTTGATCTATAATCAATAACTAGTAATCCTTTCCTTTCATTTTGAAAAATACATGGCATAATATCTGGAACAAATTTTGGGAAAGAATGAATTAATTTTATATGTGATTCACTACAGAGAAAGACTTAAAATAGGTTTTATGACATATGAGATTTCTGGAGCTTCCTTAGTGTTATTAGAAGATGTATGTATTTTCTTTATCATGTTGTATTATTTCTCAAATATTATTGCACTGCTGAAGCAAAATATGGATATAAATGCCTAGAATAATACATACTTAGTTTCTGCTAGAGTAAGTGAAATTGGTGATAAAATACCGCTATACACAAAGAAAGATTTCTTTTTTGTGTGTGGCACATGTTAAAGCAGTTAGTCTTCTGAATTTAGTTATAAATATGAAAAAACTATGTGGATGTCCACTTAGAGTTTTAAAAAAATTTACATACTCTGTTCTCTAACACAACCCTGAAGGGTTTTTATTGATTTCAGTGCTTTGGCCTAATTCAGGATTTGGACTTTCACAGGCCAGTGAACACTAAAAATTCAACACTTAAGGTACTTTCAAAATGTGAAAGGCAATCTTTTTTCTTTGACAAATCTAATGAATTCTACCCTTCTCCATGGTGATACCAGGAGAGCCAGAAGCCTGAAAGTCATCCTTCAAACCTCTTTTTTATTCAAACAATTTCCAGTTGAATGTGGCCATATAAATTTCACCACATTAATATCTTTCCAAGCTGGACTATTTTTTTTTAATTTCCACTGACACTGCTAAATTTAGTGCCTCATTATCTCTTTTATGCACCATTGCTATAATCTTGTGAGAGAACTTCCTTCATCAAAGCTTACTACCTCCAATATATCCTCTACACCACTGCCAGGCAGATTTTTTTTTCCTTTTCTTTTAATGATCATCAGAACATTTTTCTTCCCTAATTAAAACCATTTATGACTATCTCTCAAAGAATAAAGTTCAACATCATGTACATGAGGTCCCGACTCAGCTGGACCCTGCTGCCCTCTTGCCTGTATCCTTTTACAGGTGGAGTTGTCAATACCATCACTGTACTCTGTATATACCTCTATGGTGGGGATTACAAAATTCTATAGTACTTATTAATTCCATGACTGCAGCCTCCCCTAGTGTATAGTACACTTTTCCATAATACGGGCATAGGGTCTAGTAAGAGATAGTCAATAAAGGAATGATTTGTTAATCAAATAAATGAATTAAAGTATTTTCTGGGACATTGTTTTCATTCAATCTGGGAAGCTGTTCCAGTTTTGTAGTTACTAAGTTGGTGCACAACTCATGATCAAGGCTGAGGTGGTGGAATGACGAAGAGCCATACTTGTGCCTTCAATCTTCTGCAGTTAACACTCTTCTGAACCTCACAGCAGCAGGATGCTATGGGACTATTTGTTGTAAAAGACAACCTATGCATATGAAATTTCCTGGAGAATTGGTTGAACAATTTACATTTGTTATGCTGGTTTACTAGTCTCCCCCGACTTTTTTTTCACACAAACTTAGTATTTTGTGGGAAATAAGAGGTTTTAAAAAATGTATATGTGGTATTAGTGTCTGAAATACTACATATATGCCTTCTACCCTAGGCAGGATAGGTGGAACAGATGGGTAGATTAGAGATAAAAACAGAGATAGAGATATATAGATACTATCTTATAAAACAGAAATAGTTAAGGAATGAGCACTTCCTTTAAGATAAAAATAGAATACCCTCCCCCTACAGAGAGCTAACACACATACCACTCATAAATTAATACTCTGAAGACCTATTTAATGCCTCTAACAAATTTTTAAAACTTAGACGTAAAATCCCACCATCCCTTTATCTTCAACACAATTTCCAATATAAGCTATTTGCTTCAAATAATTGTTTATATTAATATCTATGAGCTTCAAACTAAATGTTAAGCTAGATAACACTGTTGGATTCATGGTTGTTTTATATACTTCTCAAAAGTTAAAAACGTGCCCAATGTTAATATTCTACATCAGAAAGAAGGATATTGTGTTATTTTAAAAATTTTATTCATAATGAGAGTGAAAGAGATAGTTATACGATAAATTTGTGAAATCATTATGATTTAGAATCAGCATTTTAGAAGTGAAATAGAACTCAGATATAAATTAGTCTTACTTTCTTTCATGTATGGGTGAGTGAGACCCACAGAAATAAAGTATACTGTCCAAACATCATACTGTTGAGTAAAAATATGGCAGGCAGTGGGCCCATAGTCCCCTAACTTTGGTTTCCCAGAACTTAAAACATTTAATTTTACCCTCTGATCTCTCATGCATTCAATAGGTATTTTTACTGAGTAGTTATTTGTGGTAAGCGTGTTTGACATTATATACACAATTTAGCAAGTTTAAAATATAGTGGGAGGGCTTCCCTGGTGGCGCAGTGGTTGGGAGTCCGCCTGCCGATGCAGGGGACGCGGGTTCGTGCCCCGGTCCGGGAGCGTCCCGCATGCCGCGGGGCGGCTGTGCCCGTGGGCCGTGGCCGCTGAACCTGCGCGTCCGGAGCCTGTTGCTCCGCGGCGGGAGGGGCCGCAGCGGTGAGAGGCCCGCGTACCGCAAAAAAAAAAAAAAAAAAAAAAAAATAGTGGGAGTCGATTATTCAAGCCCAGTTAGGGGATAGATATCACACAATGATTTAAAAAGAGAAATTTTAATATAAATAATTATTAAATATTCTTTAATATAGAGAATTATTAACAGAGGAGTGGAGTGATAGGGAATTGGCTAATGAGAATTAAAGAAAATTAGAAAGAATACTGGAATAGTTACTATAAGGGGCAACCTTGTCCTCTAAAGCTGAGGTAGAGCCCAAGATCCAGACCTCATTGGAAATGTCTTGGGTCACTGAGTCGGAAGGGCCTGGCTGGTGAGACTTGCTGGATATCTGCCCTCTAGGGTGCCAGGTAAGATCATCCACTAGTAGATGCTGAGCCCCAGAACTTGGGAGGTACTGGGAAGCTGCTGGGAGCTCCCTGGGTGCTGCTGGCACTGACTGCTTGAAAGGCCACTGTGCAAGAATCCAATGCACTTCTGTGCACAGCTCCAGCTTGGGAGGCCTGGACAGTGTGCCCAGCAGAAGGTCAGGACTAGGGCTTATTACACTGCCAAGCCTCATAGGGCCTCTCGCGAGTACACACATTTTGGACTACAGAGAGTGTGCTGGGAGCAGTGGCCTGGGCTGGGGAACACACCCATGCCATCTTGGGCTCCGGGCTACATTGCTGACAGTGCTGGAGTAGAGAGCTGGAGAGAGAACTGGGGCTGGGGAGGGAGGGTAGCAAACACTAGAGAAAGTCATACCCTGCAGGAACATATTATTGGAGAAACTGCGTGAAACTGAGCAGTGGGGCAAAAAAAAAAAAAAAAAAAAAAAAAAAAACATACTGCAGGAGCCTGTACTAGTGAGCCATACCAGAATCCGGAAAAGAAAATTCCTCCTTCAGTGTCCCTCCATGCCCTCTAATGACAAGGCTTAACATTTTTGGTTGGAAAAGGAGAAATGCTTATCAGGCCCAGCTTCTATGGAGCAGGCATAAGGCATGAATTTAGTGCTGAGAGGGACCTGTGATGATGTTCCTCTCTCGTTACTAATATTTATTATTGCTCTTTCTTCTTTTGGTCAGTCATCAAGAAGTTGGCTTTATTAATTTTTCTCTTTTTTAAAAAATATTTAACTGATTTGTGCTCTTAATTTTTATTATATTCTTTATTCTGCCTCCTTTGGCTTTAATTTGCTTCACTTTCTTTAATTTATTAAGGTATTTAAAATTTTAAGCCTTCTCTCCTTTTCTTATATGTCTTCAAAGCTGTTAATTATGTTTTAAATACTATTTAGCTGTTATTACACAAATTTTGGTACCTTTGCTATGTTTTCATTTTCATGTTTTGTTTTCATTTTCTAATTTCCTTTGTGGTTACTTCTCTGAAGCATGGGTTATTTAGAAGTATGATATTTAATTTCCAAATATTTAGGAATCTTCCAGATACTTTTCTGTAATTGATATATAGTTTAATTCCATTTTAATCCTTTGTGCTACTGTTGCCATACATTTTATTTGTACATGTTATATACTGCACAATAAATTGATATTATTTTCATCTTAAACATTCAATTATCTTTTAAAGTGGTTTTAAAATTGAAGCAAATGCCTGTTGTATTTATCCATATAATCATCATTTTCATTGTTCTTTTTTGTATAAATCCAAATTTCCATCTTCTAACGTGTACTTTATAACTCCTAACATATCCTGAAGGACTTTTATGCTTTTTAAAGTCTGGATCAGCTGGCAAATAATTCTCTCAAATTTTGGGAGGAGTGATTTTAAACCTCTCTGCTTATATTTACTTTGAAATATAATTTTTCTGGACATAAAATTCAGGTTGACTATTTTTGTTTGTTTCAGCACTTAAAGATGTCATTATCACTTTAGTGCAGCCATTTGACAAGAAGCCCGCTCTTATTCTTATCTTTATTCCTCTGTATGCAATTCATCCTTTTTCTCTGTCTACTTTTAGGACTTTATTAATATTTTTCAACAATTGGATTACAATGTACCACTGTGAGTTTTGTTTATTTGTTTGTTTTTCTGCTTCCCCCTCGTTGAGCCTTTTGGATTTGCAGACTTATATATATATATTTTATTACCATTTCAGCCATTATTTCTTTATATACTTTTTTTCTTTTTTTCCTGTTCATCCCTTCTTCCTTTCTGGAGCTCCAGTCACATGTATATTGAACATCTGATATTTCCCACTGCTCATGGAAGCTCTGTCCAATTTCTTTCAATCTTTTCTTTCTGTGTTTAATCTTAGTTTCCTTGCAATGAATTCAAGCTTATTGACTTTTTTTTTCATATTTAAAAAAATTTAATTTTATATTGGAGCATATTGATTAATAATGTTGTGTTAGCTTCAGGTGTACAGCAAAGTGGTTCAGTTATACATATACACGTATCTATTCTTTTTCAAATTCTTTTCCCGTTTAGGTTATTACAGAATATTTAGCAGAGTTCTTTGTGCTATACAGTAGGTCCTTGTCGTTTATCTATTTTAAGTATAGCAGTGTGTACATGTCAATTCCAAACTCCCAATCTATCTCTCCTCCCCCTTCCCCCCAGTTAACTGTAAGTTCCTTCTTTAAGTCTGTGAGTCTGTTTCCATTTTGTAAATAAGTTCATTCGTATCATCTTTTTTAAGATTCTGCCTGCAAGTGATATCATATATTTGTCTTTCTCTGTCTGACTTACTTCACTTAGTATGATAATCTCCATGTCCATCCATGTTGCTGCAAATGGCATTATTTCATTCTCTTTAATAGCTGAGTAATATTCCATTGTATATATGTACCACATCTTCTTTATCCACTTCTCTGTCGATGGACATTTAGGTTGCTTCCATGTCCTGGCTATTGTAAACAGCACTGCAATGAACATTGGGGTGCATGTATCCTTTTGAACCATGTTTTTCTCCAGATATGTGTCCAGGAGTGGGATTGTTGGATGATATGGCAACTCTAGCTTGTTGATGTTTATTTCTATTTTTTAATCTTCTTTTTAATCCCATCCAATGTAAATTTTATTTTAAATTGTGTATTTTTATTAATAGAAGGTCCATTTGGGTCTTTTAAATTTTTTCCTTTTATTCCTTCCTTCATTATGTTCACATTTTCCTTTACATTCTTGAACATAAATTAAACCTATTAACTTATTATTTTTCTCCTCATTATGGATCACATTTCCTTGGTTCTTTTTATGCTCAGTCAATTTTGAGTATATGAATAAAACTCTGAATTCTACATTTTTGAATGGTGCATGTTTTTGTATGGCCTTAAAAAGTGCTAAGCTTTTGTTTTTGTGAATAGTTGCTTATGGATCAGCTTCATCTTTTTAGAAGTTGCTTTTAAGTTTTACAGTGATGACTCCAGAGCAAATTTTACTCTGGGGTTAAATTTGCTCCATTACTAAGGCATGACACTTATAAGGATCCTTCCCAATAATCCATATTACAAGGTGTCTCCATTCTCATTGCTGGAAACAAATACTGTGAGGGAGCACTTGCTATTGTACAGCCCTTTGTTATCTACGTTCCTTTTCCTAGTCATGGGCAATTTCTTCTAATCTATGTATATGTCAGCACTCAGCCAAAAGACTTAAAGGGCCCCTTCTACAGATTTCCAAAATACTGTCTCAGGTGCAGCTCCTTCCTTTCTGCTGTTCTGCTCCACAAAATATAGCCATCTGTACCCTACTGATATCTGATCTCTTTCTCCTCCATTTGAAAGCACAGGGTTCTATTTCTGATTCTTTGTTTTTTTTCTAGTGTGACCTGGTAACTACCTTTAGGCCACAGCTGGGGCAATTGTAAGGCTGACCTTATTTGTTACACTTATTTTAGGGATCACAGTCTCATGCTTTCTGTTATCTATGTCCTGAACATCATATGTTTCTCATATTTTATCTAGGTTTCTAAGTTTTATAGAAGGAAGGTGACTCCCATAAGATGGAAGTGGAAATCTTCCTCAGTTTTTGTTTTTGTTTTCAATATAATGAGTCTATTCTTTCTCTTCAGTTTTGAAAACAATATGACAGTGGCTCTTGTTGCAATCACACACACACATTAACAAACACATGCATATTTAGAAATATTTACTTTCTTTTTGGAAATTTTATTGTTTGTTAAGCTCATGAAATATTTTAATTTTATTTTTGTTTCTCAGATCTAATTTAATTAGTTACTTGATAAATTCATATATTCAGTTCTCAACTTATACAACTCATGGTGCATGTTCTGGATAATTTATGCTTCAAATTTTGCATTGTGAGACTAATTCCCATGGATTTAATATCCAATAAATAAATACAGATTAAATTTCCAATTTATGTTTGTATATACAGTGATTTGGACTGATTGGCACTGTGGTTGTAAGAACTTAAAACATATGAGGAAGAAATTTCCATAATGTTTAAGTCAAGATGATGAAATAGTCAAACTCTTTCAAATATTGTTCTTCAGAAGAAAACAGTATTAAATCAAATAAAAATGTGACATAACAAAACACACCATAATTTCTTTCTAAAGATGAAAAACAAAAGAGAAAAACACAATCACTGTTTTTTCTCCTTAATAGTTTTAACTGACACCACATCTCAGAGTTTAATTAACCTTTGTCCTCAATAGGTAGAATTCTCTTAAAAGATTAAAAAAGAAGGCCTATAAACAGTTTTTTCAGTCTTAACTTTTGTAAATTCTTTTAGATCCAGCTTGAAATTTTTCAGATTTAACTCCTTCTGTAATGTTTTACAAATTTAACAAAAACACTTCTATATTACCTACCATCTGTTAAACTATCCTAGATATTGAGGAGGACAAAGTAAAATACATGAAATATAAAAGATAAAACAAGATATAAGATATGTAAAATACACATGACCTCTCCCTTTAAATTTTACATATACCCAAATATAAGAAGAGTTGTCCAATTAAAGTTAGATTTGGAGAATAAATAACAACAATAAAAATAATATAAATGGAGAGAAACAAGAGAGGTGTTTAGTTGGGAAGCATACGTATGAATAAAGAAAGAAAATTGCAGATTTAGCAATTGAGCATAAAGGGACAGGTTTTGTGTCTGTTGGGTGTATTGGAAGAAAGAATTAAAGCAGTAATTTGGATTTGTATGCCAATTTTCAAAGCTGCATTATTCACAATAGCCAAAAGGTGGAAATGATCCAAATATCTATCAACAGTAGAATATGGTATATATACACATTGGAATATTATTGTCTGAATAAAGGGATGAAATTCTAATAAATGCTACAACATAGATGAACCTTGAAAGTATTATGCTAAGTAAAATAAGCCAGATGAAAAAGGACAAATGTTATCTAATTCCACTTATGTAAGGTACCTACAATAGTCATATTCCCAGAGACAGAAAGTAGTATAGTGGTTACCAGGGGTTGGGGGAAGGGAGTAGTGGGGAACTATTGTTTAATGTGTGCAGAGTTTCAGTTCTGGATGATGATAAAGTTCTGAAGATGGATAGTGGGATAGTTGCACAACCATACAGACATACTTAATGTCAGTGAACTGTACACTTAAATTGCTTAAAATGGTAAATTTCAAGTTATGTATACTTTATAATAATTAAAAATTAATTTGAGACTAGATTATAGATTATATTTTTTAAAGAACTTAAGTTTTTGTCTCATATATCAATGGTGTTCAAAATGAGATAAAGTACCACTGGGTCATGAACACTTTCCCAGAGGTATGTAGAGAAGTAATTTTCATATTTTTTTGCTTCCTAAAGGATCTCAATTTTTACCTGGTTTCACAAATGCTTTTCTCCCACTTTGCAAAAGAAAGGCATACTCTCAGCTCTCCAGAATCTTACTTTGATGAATTGCTCTTGAGTATAAGAATCTTTTGGGTATCAAGTAAAGAGATAACTCTGGGAATCAACAAACTAGCAATATGGTTATATTTCATCTGATCTATCTTTCTTAGAATTAAATTTCAGATATATTTCTTATGGAGTATGTATTATTGTATATTTTTGAACTGACAGATTATGTCAGATATTTTGTCTTTTTTGACTAATTGGTATGACACTATATATTCACTTAATCAAATAGGTTATATACTGAACATATTTCATAAAATTGATAACATATATGTGTAGTTTTATAATTTTGACAAAAATAATTAAAGCAAGTGATAATTAAAAGTATTACATAAAATGCTACAGAGACAAAGTCATAATAAAATTCATACTATTCCCATTTTTATACCTTTTAATCTATCAGGTTTAAAAGCTGCTTCTAAGTGAAAAAAATAAAAAGTATAATTAGTAATCATTTGTTTATACTAGTGAATTTTTGGAATATTTTTCTCAGGGTCACATACTTTTCTAAGGCAGGTAGTTTCATACTATCTTCTTTCTTCTTCATTCTTGTTTGTAAATAGAAATTTAAACTACTTTTATATTATATTCAGCTTATAACCTACAATGAGTTTTAAAAATTGATACATTGTTATAAAAATTTTCTACAATTTCAATTGATTTATTTTTGTGAACAGTATTTTCTCAGAGTTAACATGTTCAGTAATTTAAAAAATTAGGAATTGAATTGATACCAAACACTGTCTCATTTTAGCCATAATTCATTTACTCCACAAATACATACACTGATTAAAAAGCAAAACAAAACAAAGCAATCCCCATCAACTCATTAAGAAAAGAACTTGAGATAAATTTTGCTTTTTTACGTTTAATGATTGTAAAATTACATAGTATTTACTGCTGAAAAAAGGTTAAAAATATACGTATTGTTCAAAATATAAGTATTGTTTGAAATATAAAATTGTTTCAAACGAAAATATATTGTTATTAATTATAAGCAAAAATCTATACGCTAATTTAAACATTAGCTGACATTCTGATACAAGGGAAAGGATACAGATCGATTTGTGTAGACTCCTATATAATATCTCTGCCATTTTTATACACGAGCATAAAAGTATCTTTTTATTAGCATTTAACTATTAAGATAATTAGAGAAAATATATGTAAAGCACCTTATAGTGCATTTGATAAATGGTACATATTGTTTTATTATCTATTTACCATCACTCAAAGCAATGCTCCAAGACAATTTTAAGTTAAGCAAGTTCAGTTATAAAATATATCTCCTCTAAATATAATTTTTAAATACAACTCTATAATTTATTCTTTTTAACAAAGTTTGATAGTTACTTTAAACAAGTATATTCTCAGTGTATTTGGGTTTGTCTTGGTATTTTCATATGAGAACGTCAAGATGGTTTTAAGCATATTAAACTGTATCTAACTTTATAACTAACTCCTTAGGAGGAGGAAGCTTTTCAAATTTTATTTGAAGATTCAGTGATTAATTACATTTTAAAGAGAGAAAGAAAGAAACTTATTCTACATTTACATAATGCTTAGGCAAGTATTTTAAGAAATCTAGGTACTTCATAAATTTTACTACTATAATTGATAGAAAACCTGCAATACAAATATACTCCAATTTCCAGAAGCAGTGTTCTCACCACTGGGAAATTACTGGTCAGGAAAATCTCTTGAAATATTATGCCCAATAGAAATTCCTTCAGGGTAAGTGAGTGAAGTAGATAAATGGCCTCTTCATTCAGAGGCTTTCTATTTTTAAACTAATCCCTGGTTATAAATTAGGCCCCTCTGAAAACTCTATGAACTACTTCAGAATGTCACTAAATAGCACCTGAGAGTCCCCCAAAACTAATTTTTACTATCAAAGACATTCCATTTTCACAAAATTAGAAATGTTAAAGACTCTTTTTGATTTTTATCCTATCCAACATTGGGTCCTTCTGAGTTAATCCCAAAATAAACTCTGTTGACCAATACAAAACAACCCAAAATTTAGAAGAAAGCAACAACAAAATACCAAAATTAAATCAAACAAAAAATGTATATATGTATAAGGAGAGAAATTCTGAAATGAATTTTGCTTTACCTACTGTAGTATGCATTTTAGATTATAGTAAGACCTGTTGGAAAATATTTTGTATGCTTAAATAGTCCTAGATAAGAAAATGAATTAAATGTTCACAATGCAAACATATGAAACAACTGGAAAAAAAAAAAAAGAAAACCTTGGATTGATGGCAAGTTAAAATAACTGAATGAAAGACTTTTTACTAGTTTCCCGTACATTTTTGCCATTGTATACAAAACTGCATTTCAAATGCGCTAAATCTGGTTTTCAATCAGTCATTAGAAAAGAAATATTTAAAAGTATGGTTAAAGTAAAATGTCCATTTCAGGAACAAAGTAATTTAGTATTTCATCAACCATGAAATAAAATTAACCCTCTGAGATTATTATTTTGTAAATCTATAATATTAAATCTTTAGAGGTGACAGGCATTTTTCATCTGGATTGACAAAAATATATTTCATATAACAGTCTCCTAGGTTAATCATCCAAAAATATTACAGATATTATGTACTAATTAATTATGTATTAATTTTCTAATGATATAATTAATTGGAATCTAACAGGAGACAAATTTTATTCTCACCAAGCTAAGTGTTTTTCATGACATTAAAAATACAAAAATAGAACAATACTCTGCTCAGAACAGCAATACTTAAAATTTTATTATTTGCTCTCAAATTTTATAAACCACTGTGTACTTAAAATATATTTGAATAGGATCTTAGAAAATTCAGTATTGTTTACTGCTTAACTACTTTAGAATTTCTAACCACTGACCCCAAATAAAAACTTTCTATAGACTGTTTTTAAAACAACTGTGACTTCTTTGTTTTTGTTTTGCGGTACGCAGGCCTCTTACTGTTGTGGCCTCTCCCTTGCGGAGCACAAGCTCCGGATGCGCAGGCTCAGCGGCCATGGCTCACAGGCCCAGCCACTCCGCGGCATGTGGGATCTTCCCGGACCGGGGCACGAACCAGTGTCCCCTGCATCGGCAGGCGGACTCTCAACCACTGTTCCACCAGGGAAGCCCAACAGTGACTTCTTTGAAGGGCCCTTTGCTAAAATTCTTCATTTCACCGAGTGATAAGCATTGTTTGTTTTGTTTTGTTTTTCTGAAGGAAAGGAGAAAAATAAATTTTAAAAATAAAAGTATCAGGTATCTGAATTCTCTATATAGTTTTAAAATGTCAACTGATGTAAAAAAAATCCAATATAAGTGTTTGAAACCCTGTCTGTTTCAAACAGAAAGATCTGTTTTAAACTTGAGGCTCATTGCATCCTTCACTGCAGACCTGTCTGTGACTAACAGACTTGTCAGGCTTATTATCTTCACAGACACAGACACTCAGAATGAACCACTGGGCTCATTAGAACACACAAAGCAGGGAATATCTCAACAATTCATACCAACAAATTACTGAGACTCCAGAAAGCTTGCTGTCTACAAATTTAAGTGAAATAAAGAGTTATCAGAAGGCATGAAGTAATCAGAGCTAAGTCATGGTTTAACAGATGTTGGACTTCTAGAAGCCAGGTAACTATCATGAGGAAAAATAGTAAGCTACTAATTTTTCTCCCTGTCAAAGTGAAAATGAAAAGAATTGTTAGAGTGACATAAAGAAAAACCTGTGGGCAGAAGAGAATTAGAAGATATCTTCAGTGACATATGTGTGTGTGTGTGTGTGTGTGTGTGTGTGAGAGAGAGAGAGAGAGAGAGAGAGAGAGAGAGAGAGAGAGAGGAAACAGAAACAGAGACAGATACAGAGAGACAGAGAGAAAAGAAAACTGGTGAGATCCTTGAAAAACCCTTGAACATTTGTGAAGTAAACTTCCATAAGCGTACACTTGGACTAGCGTGGCATTTATCTTTATTTTTTTAGTTTTTTTTTCTCTTTTGAAAATAGAAGGCTCTTAATATCCGAACAAAATCATGTGGCAATATCACCACAATTTCCTCCTATATTCCATTCAAGAGATATTTAATTATTTTATTCATAATAAAATGTGTGTGTATTTCTTTTTTTAATTTATTTTATTGAAGTATGGTTGATTTACAATGTTGTGTTAGTTTCTGGTGTACAGCAAAGTGATTCAGTTATACATACATATACATAAATATATATGTATTCTTCTCATATTCATTTCCATTGTGGTTTATTACAGGATATTGAATATAGTTCCCTGTGCTATACAGTAGGACCTTGTTGTTTATCAATTCTATATATAATAGTTTGCATCTGCTAACCCCTAACTCCCAGTCCATCCCTATCCCACCCACCTTCCCCTTGGCAACCACAAGTCTGTTCTCTATGTCTATGACTCTGTTTCTGTTTCATGGATAAGTTCATTTATGTTGTATTTTAGATTCCACGTGTAAGTGATATCATATGGTATTTGCTTTTCTCATTCTGACTCACTTCACTAGCATGATAATCTCAGCTGGGATTTTTTCAGAAGTCATCATTTCTTTAAGTACATTATCTTACATCACTCAAAAGAACAGGACACTTGCCTACCACCAAACCAAATTCACAGGGAATTTGGAGGCTAACCTGTGTGCCATGTATAAGAGTTCTCTGAGGTCAGTCAAAAAAAAAATGATATAACTATAATCATGATCAAGACTCAAAACTGTCAGGCAAAGATGTGGAAGACATGCCACTAAGTAGCTTTTAAAAGTCTTTTAAAATAATAAATGATTTAACAATGATTTGTTTGATTAAATTTAACTTAAATCCATATAAGATAATTTTCATCAAAAATGTATGTTTTATGTGGTATTTTGGTATCTTTTTTCAGTGTTTTTGAGGGGTGATATCCTTTATAGGAAAGAATAATGAGCTTATGATTTGTAGGTAACGGTTCCAGTCATAGTTCTGCCATTGACGATTCCTACCAATTTTTCAGATTCCACATATATGCATTAATATATGATATTTGTTTTTCTTTTTCTGACTTACTTCACTCTGTATGACAGTCTCTAGGTCCATCCACGTCTCTATAAATGACCAATTTCGTTCCTTTTTATATTCCATTGTATATATGTACCACATCTTCTTTATCCATTCCTCTGTTGATGGACACTTAGGTTATTTCCATGTCCTGGCTATTGTAAATAGTGCTGCAATGAACATTAGGGCGAATGTGTCTTTTTTTTTTTTTTCTTTTTTTTTTTGCGGTACACGGGCCTCTCACTGTGTGGCCTCCCCCGTTGTGGAGCACAGGCTCCGGATGCGCAGGCTCAACGGCCCTGGCTCACGGGCCCAGCCGCTCCGCGGCATGTGGGATCTTCCTGGACCGGGACACGAACCTGTGTCCCCTGCATCGGCAGGGGGACTCTCAACCACTGCGCCACCAGGGAAGCCCGCATGTGTCTTTTTGAATTATGGTTTTCTCTGGGTATATGCCCAGTAGTGGTATTGCTGGGTCACATGGTAATTCTATCTTTTTTTTTTTTTTTTTTATCATTTTCAAGGAGAACTGAGAGTTAAAAAATACGTTTACACTTTTTTTTAATCATATATTATATTTGAGAGGTTATATTCCATTTCAAATTGCCAAGAGTACTGTCCATATGCATTTTTATCAAAGTACATTTATATCCGTTTGGAATTATTAGGTCCTGACAGCTATACACAAAGTTTAAATAATGGGATTTGGCATCTGAGAGCTCCTTAATCTTCTTTCATCACTATAGCTATAATAACTGCAAATGTCAAGTTGAAATGATTGCAAGCTGCAGACATCTGTCACTTATAATCATAAAAATTTAGCTATGATTACTAAATGTATGCATCATTTCCAAGCCTATTATAGAATGAACAATTATTTGCAAAGCTTAAGTATGTATCATTTTATAGTGAATATATATAAATAATAAAATATGACAGTAATTTACAAAAAGAATTTAAAATACTTCTCAATATAGTTGAAAATGTGGGGTAATCACATATTGATGTTCAAAAATACAGTACTTGAATAATTTGGGGAACTGGATAATACAGTAAGTCACAATTCTATGGGAATTGGAAGTGGGAATCTTCTCTTTGTTCCTGATCTCTAGACACATAAATAAGAAAACAAAACAAAACTTTGACTTATAAAAATTCTTGAATCCAAGTGAGACCTTTTGATAATATTTTAACATAATCTTACAGTTTTTTTCTAGTTACTTTGTTTTTCTGGTACTATGGTACACAATATCTTTTTGAAATTTTATGGTCTAATTTTCCATTGCTAGTGTTAAAACTGTGATTTTTCGTTATATATTACAGTTTTCATACCCAGCAAATTTTTTAAGTTTTCAAATAATTCTAACAGTATGTCTACAGATAGCTTTTTGGTTTCTATGTAGACAATCATATTATATGAGAGTAATAGTAGTTTTATTTCTTCATTTCCAGTTTTAAAGCTTGTATTATTGTCTCTTTATTGTGCTAATTTAGATATTCAGCACTAGTTTAATTAGAAATAAAGTGTTAGTGGGCATTCTTATTTTTATTTATTTATTTCTAACATGAAGAGTTTGCTTCTAATAATTCCCAATCAAGTAGCATGTTTAATAAATATTTTGGTTCCTCATTGTTAGGTTAAGTATGTTGCTCTCTTAGTTTATTAGGCTATTTAATATTATCATTATTGTTGTTGTTGTTATTATTATTATTGTTATGAATAACAAACTGAATTTGCCTTTGAGAACGATGGTGGAGCTCAGTCAGAAAGGGGTCTATGAGTATAAAACATAGTAAAGGAGACTTTCTATGTGTGACCTGCCCAGGAACACCTCATCTGCACATGCACTGAGGAATACTCCAGAAACTCAAAAATCAAACGGATAAAACAATTTAGCTTATCCAGTGAAGAACAGAAAGACAAAGCACAAGACCAAATGCCTCTCACTAAGACCATGAGGTTCATATAAAATTTATTTGAACCCCCCCAAAAAAGAAAGTGTAGGAATAAATCAAGAAACACCATTTACCCAAAGGAACTGAATAAACTGGAAAAAGTTATGAGGACTTTGAGGGTATAAAGTTAGATTTCCCTTACCCATACTCATGGGCTTCATATGTAATTGATTTCATATGTAGAAAAATGAAGACTATTTCTGTACATTCAATTTATAATTCCAATTTAAATTGGGTATTCTACAACTTTATTCATCATTGATAGCATAAATTTTGTCAAGATTAATTTTGCTCTATCATTTCATACAATTTCAAGAACATTTTTTGTAAAATTATACTTATTAGGAAACCATCTTTCTATTATTGGTTTCTTTTCATTAATACTGTGAAAATTAGCATAATATCAATAATGCTATTATTTGTTTTAAGTCTTTGAATTCTCCTTCTTATTTACAATATCCCCGGAACCAATTCATTTTGGCAAAATTTCATTTTTTCTTCTGGTTCAGAAAAAGAAATCCTGGTAATAATTACAATTTTTTCACTTTTTATTAATAATTATACTTTTCATAAGGTTCTGAGTTTATACAAGAATAGTATTCTAGCTGCAATCTGATATTATTTCCTGAAGTTTATAATTTGTTATTTTCTAAAAATAACATTGAGACAATAAAGCATATGTTTTCTTCATTAGAGTTACATAATGTGATTTTTTTCTTTCAGATTCCAACTGTTTCTCTATTACTAAATCCCTAGGCAATTTTATATTTAAGATTTATTGCTTGATTTTCATCTAGTTGTCAGAATATAATTTTGTAATTAACATTTACCGCATTCTCTGATTTCATGTACTTAGAAAGGCAACTCTTTGTCTGAACTTTGCTCTTTTTTTTTTTCGCGGTACGCGGGCCTCTCATTGTTGTGGCCTCTCCCATTGCGGGAGCACAGGCTCCGGACGCGCAGGCTCAGCGGCCATGGTTCACGGGCCCAGCTCCTCCGCGGCATGTGGGATCTTCCCGGACCGGGGCACGAACCCATGTCCCCTCCCTGAATCGGCAGGCGGACTCTCAACCACTGCGCCACCAGGGAAGCCCTGAACTTTGCTCTTTTACTAGAGGTACAGGGAAGTTTCTCTTTTTACCTTAACAATTCTGGGTTTGCTGCTTTTATATCTTTGTTTGAGTGCTATCTTTAGTTGAGGGAATACATTTTCACAAGTAGAGAAACACTGTGGTTGTCTCTGTGTCAATTTAATATTGCAGGTAGTTTTAAAAGGCTGCTTTCTATAGTAAGAGTTTAAGGAAATAAGCTGAAATGTTAATAACATAATTGAGAATTCTTACCTAAATAAACATTATTAACAAAAGATTTGGGCAGCTTCCCATATCTTTACCTGCACCTTTTTAATATCCTTCAATCAAAATTTCTTCTCCAGAATTCAAAACTATAATTTGAAGAAATACTTTCCATCATACTTTTCTGAGTGGTTTTACTTCTGTTTTGTATTTATTGTGCTTTAATTTTTTATAACATTGGCTAAATACAAGAGTTGTTGCAGGCATATTAAGTCTCTTTATTATTTCATTTTCAGCTAGGCCTTATTTAAACAAAGCATTATAGGAGGAGCACAGAGGTCAGATTCTGCCAAGAGACATGTTTTCTAACATGGGCTGCACATTGAAATCATCTAGGGAGTATTAAAGATAATACTGATTATGGCGTCTCCTCCTCCCCACTCATTCCCTTTTAATTAGTTTGAGGTACGACTTGAAAATTGGAATTGTTGAAAGTTCTCTAGATATTCTAATGTATGTATAACTGAGGTTGAGACTCTCTGGCTTAGAGTAACATGATTTTCACATGCAATCTTCCTAACGATAGCCAGGGAAATTGAAATAACATCAAGGGTATGAAATTTTGTCTAATTCATGTTTTCTGTAATTCTTGGCATTTTACAATAAACTTATATAATTTTTTGTAAAGAGAGGGAAACTAATAAAACCTTATGTAAAGGTTTTAGACTAGGGATCAATAAACTTTTCATGTAAAGGTTGGATATTAAATATTTTAGGCTTTGCAAGCCATATGGTCTCTGTCACAATTATTACACTCTGCTATTATAGCATGAGAGGAACCATAGACAATACATAAACAAATGTGTACAATAAAATTTTATTTAAAAAATATGCAGTTGGCCAGACTTGAACTTCAGTCTGCCAACCCATGTTCAAAATTGTTATCAATCTTTTGAAAAAAAATTAAATTCAAGAAATAAACTGAGAATTGCTTAATTGCCTACTTCCTTATTAGTTTCTTGTGAGGGCCACTGTTTTTATTTCTGAAAACAAACTATTATATCATATAGTTTATTCATGTTCCTGAGTTTGGGTATTCTGTTGCTTCTACTGGCTTTATAATAATACCCCAAATTCCAGTTGTCAACTGAAGGAAATAAAATTATCTTTCTATGCAATCTATCCATCCTATATATCATAATTCAATTTGGCATGATAGAAATGAAATAATCTTAATCCTAAATTCCCAGATTTAGGAAACAGAAGACATATAAATGCCATTTTTATACTCAGTAGACAACAAAAATAGAAGATAGCACTCTAATCATTATAATAAGCATTTCTCTATATTAAACTAATTCTGCTACATTATACTTTTTCCTTTTTCTTAATTTAATATAATCTTTCATTTGAATTGAAATGTAATTTTAACTACTGAAGTGTTTTTGAAATAGTTAAATCAATATAGATTCTTCCCCCAAATCAAATAATTATCTATACATCTATACCTTCACCTTAAATTCCTTCTTTTAATAGCTATACTGTTAATTTTCTTGTAGCTAGATTTCTACTTAATGAACCAAACATAGAATTTCAGGACTTGCTGTCATCTACCTGAAGTAAAAATATTTACCCTGAAAGTAATAATCTAATCTAAATATATATTAACTATACATATTTATATGTGAATATACAGTACTTATACAGTCTTTCATATATGTATTATCAAGTACATGTTAAATATGTATACATGTGTGTATAATTTATCTACCTATTCATCTATTTATGTCTATGTATTTCATGGCATGTGTATATAAAATGAAACACTTCCTTAAGAAATTCAAGAGATTTCAATTTTTAGTCCGAAAGCATTTATTGTTTTGTATTGTGTCATGAAAACATCTTAGCCAAATTCTTTTATCTGATACCTACTTTGTCTGATATCAAATAGCCACTGTAGCTTTCTTTTCTTTAGTGTTTTCAAGATATATCTTTTTTGTATCCTTTCATTCTTCTTCTTTTGGTCCTTATTTTTTTTTTAATTTTTATCTTTAAGCTTAATTTTAAAAAAATTTATTGGAGTATAGTTAATTTATAATGTTTTGTTAGTTTCTGCTGTACATCAAAGTGAGTCAGTTATACATGTACATATATCCATTCTTTTTTAGATTCTATTCCTATATAGGTCATTACACAGTACTGAATAGATTTCCCTGTGTTATACAGTAGGTTCTTACTAGTTATCTAGTTTATATATAGTAGTGTGTATATGTTAATCCCATTTTCTCAATTTATCCCTCCCCCTTTTTCCCCCCTAGTAACCATAAGTTTGTTATCTACATCTGTGATTCTATTTCTGTTTTGTAAATAAGTTCATTTGTACTTTTTTTTAGATTCCATATATAAGCAATATCACATGATGTTTGTCTTTCTCTGTCTTTCTTACTTCACTCAGTATGATAATCTTTAGGTCCATCCATGTTGCTGCAAATGACATTATTTCATTCTTTTTTATGGCTGAGTAATATTCCATTGTATATATGTACCACATCTTCTTTATCCATTCCTCTGGCAATGGACATTTAGGTTGATTCCATGTCTTGGTTATTATAAATAGTGCTGCAATGAACACTGGGGTGCATGTGCCCTTTTGCATTATGGTTTTCTCTGGATATATGCCCATAAGTGGGATTGCTGGATCATACGGTAGCTCTATTTTTAGTTTTTTAAGGAACCTCTGTACTTTTCTCCATAGTGACTGTACCAATTTACATTCCCACCAACAGTATAGGAGGGTTCCCTTTTATCCACACCCTTTCCAGCATATATTTTTTGCAGACTTTTTGATGATGACCATTCATTGTAGTTTTGATTTTCATTTCTCTAATAGTTAGTGATGTTGAGCATCTTCTCATGTGCTTTTTGGCCATCTGTATGTCTTCTTTGGAGAAACCCATTTTTTGGTTGGGTTGTTTGGGTTTTTTTGACATAGAGCTGCATGAGCTGTTTGTATATTTTGGAGACTAATCCCTTTTTGGTTGCTTGTGTTTATCTTTAAAATGAACTTCTCATGGCAGTGTATAGTTGTTTTTCCTTCTCATCCAATCTGGTAATTCACCTTTAATTGTAGTGTTTTGATTTACAACTAATAGGATAATTGATATGTTTAAGTTTAAATATACCATATTAATATTTATTTTGTATTTTCCTCTTCTTTTCCTACATTGTTTCTGCCTTCTTTTGCACTATTTACATTTTAAAAATGATTCCATTATGTATCCATTGTTGGTTTTTAGCAATTATACTGTTACACTAGAAGTTGCTTTTGAGTTTATGTCTTTATCTTACTACATTCAACTTTCAAGTGTTACAACCATTATAAATATAGTATAAAAATCTGAGAATGATATAGTGCTATGTTCCTCTTCCTGGCCTTTGTTCTTTTGTTGGCCTATATTTTGGTACTGCATAAGTTGTAAACTCCACAGTATGTTATTATTTTTGATTAAAAAGTTAACTATCTTTAAATATTTATTAATAAAAACAACCTATGTATTGATCCACGTTGTTACAATTTCCAATGCTTTTCATTTTTTCCCTATATTAGCAGTTAGTTTCTGCCCTCTCCACCACCCCAGCAAGGATTTTAACTTTTCTTGTATTGTATTCTGTTGGTGATGATTATTTTTAACTTTTATATGTTAGAAAAAAAAAATTTTTGCCGGAAAAATTTTTTTTTGCCTTTTTTTTTAAGATTGTTTTTGATGTGGACTATTTTTTTTAAGTCTTTATTGAAATTGTTCCAACATTGCTTTTGTTTTATATTTTGGTTTTTTGGCCATGAGGCATGTGGGATCTTAGCTCCCCAATCAGGGATCAAAGCTGCACCCCCTGCATTGGAAGGCAAAGTCTTAACCACTGGACCACCAGGGAAGTCACACTTTTTTGCCTTTCTTTTGAAAGATATACTCACTGGGTATACAACTATAAGTTGATTAAAAAATATATATATATATTTTAAAGGTGTTGCTTTACTGCTTCTTCACTTGCATTGTTTCTAATGAGCAATTCATATCTTTGTTCCACTGTACCTAACATGATTTTTTTAAAATCTAGATGCTTTTAAGATGTTTTTCTTTATAACTGATTTTGTGTGATTATTCTTTGCCTTGTTGTATTTTTCTTCATGATTTTTAACCTTGGAAATCATGAGTTTCCTGGATCCTGGATTGTATAGTTTTCATCCAATTTGGAAATTATTTGACCATTATATTTTCAAAATTCCCCTCATCCTTCAGGGTCTCAATTATACACATTTTAGGCCACTTGAAGCTATCACATTGCTCAATGATATTCTGTTTATTTTTTAAAGTGTATCATTTTTCCTCTTTCTGTTTTGCCTTGGGTGGTTTCTGTTGCTATGTCTTCAAGTTTGCTAACATTTTCTTCCGAAATGTCTAATCTGTCATTATTTCCATGCAGGATCATTGTCAATGCTGAGATTTGACTTTCATTTCTAGAAGTTTGATTTGGGTCATTTTGAAAACTTCCTTGTCTCTATTTCACATGTTCATTGTTTTCTCTGCATTTCTGATGATATGAAATATAATTATAATAATTTTTTAATGTCCTTGCCTACTAATTCTAGTATCTGTGACATTTTTGGGTTTGTTTATGCTACTTTATTTTATGCTAATTATGGATCATATTTTCCTGCTTCTTTGTATACCTAGTAAAATTGGAAAGCATGCCAGACATTGTCAGTTTTACCTTTTGGGTTCTAGATATATTTATATCCCTATACACATTTTTGAGTTTTAATCTGGGTTGTAGATAAGTTACTATGAAACAGTTTGGCTCTTTTGGATCTTGTTTTTAGTCCTTCCCTTGTTAAACAGGACTAGAGCAGCATTTAGTGTAGAGCTAATTATTTCCCACTACAAAGGCAAGATCCTTTTGAGTACTCTATTTAATGTCTTATGAATTATGAGGTTTGCCTTTCTGACTTGAAGGTACAGGTATTATTTCTGGTTTTAAGTGAGCTCTGGGTACTGTTCCCTCCCTTTTTTGGAAATGATATCCCTCCTCCACCCTTTGGCATCAAGTAGTTTTCTCACATGCATGTGTAATCAGCAGTTTGAATTACTTGAGTAGGCCAGTCTGCAGATTTCCAGGATTCGTCTCTGTCTAGCTCTTCTCTCTCCTCTACACTCTAGCTGCCTTGGTCTTCCTGGACAATCCACTGTGGCTCCTCAAGTGAAGAGCTCACTGTGTTCCAACCTGAATTCTCCTCCACACCACTATGATCCAGAAAAAGCGTTAAGTTGGTAAATCATAAAATACACTTTGTTTCCCATGTCTCAGAAATGACTGTGTTTTGTTTTTTAATGTTTTAAAAACCATTGTTTTATATATCCCATGGACCACCAAGCTATGACCAACAGGCCAAAGTTGTCAATGTTCATTCGTTTTCATATTGTCTATGACTAATTTTGAGATAAAGTAGCAGAGTTGAATAGTTTCAAGAGAAACTTCATCTCTCACAAAGTTGAAAATAGAAAATGTTTTCAAAGTCTTGATTGATACATTTTTTGTTTGTTTTCAGACAAGAGGATAAATCTAGACCCTGTTACTACACTTCAGCCAAAAGCAGAATTACGTTTATTCTTTATCAATACCTCCTTTGGTTATCTTAAATCATAATACACATTCATGCCAATCCCTGCAAGTATTAACAAGAAAAAAGTAAAATGCATGTATATTTTCATGTGTAGAGACACCCAATAACAACCCAGGAGCCCACCTTATAGAATGATTTCTCAAGTCTTGCTTGTTTTACTCTATCTCAAATATTTTACTCTCTGAACAAATTCTTAATATCCAAGAGAGTAGATGATGCTGTGTTATTTTATGGTACTTAAACTTTTGAGTTTTATTCAGTTGAAATTTGATTCCTGATTTTTTTCTCTAAATGATGGCTCTGTTAACTATCAGACTCTGTTTTTGAAAAGGTTACATTAGTACAAAATGATATGTTCAATTTTTTCTTAATATAACATAACATTAATAGTAATATATCTTGTGTATTGCTGATTTATTAAACTTTTTCCTTGAAATTTTTTTTCTTCATGAATACTTGAAAGTAAATCCAATAAGATCTGTACTGATATTAAGAAGCCCTTATATCTGAAAAATAATGCTACCATTAATTGCTTTTCTGGTCTAGTTGAATACTAAATTTCTAATACTTTCCCAGAATGTTTCATAAGCACTTTACTCTAAATGATTAACTGCTGTTATTTTTAATTCCCCTTCTTTATTTGTCTCCCTAATTCTTATCCTTGCTATAAAATATTGGAGCAGTACATTTTATTCATTAAAGAAATAAGCATATGCTCTAGGTATATACTGTCATTGAAATAACCTATTATATTGGACGCTGATTTTGACTATCAAACATTAGAAAATCCAATAATTTTTTCTACTAAACAACATTCCAAAAATATAATTATAAGGTACTTCAGATTCTAATTATTACATTTATTTTTCAATAGCCTGTGCTGTAAGTTAAATTCCATGAAACCCTGAGATGAATGTGTACATTCATACTTGCTTAAACCAAGAAATATTAGGCTGATTGACTCAGATCAACCTCAAAGCAGTAAAATAACAAATTAACTTCTGGTAGCACCTGCTGATGAGACATACTGGCATCTTTGATTTATTTAAATAGACATGTTATTTTGATATAGTAGTCTAAAACATTATTTAGAAAATCAGTATTCAACTGCCTACCTAGGAGGTTTTTGAAAAGGTGTAGAAACATTTGTGATTGACAGTACTGAGAAACAGAAATGGTTACTATAATTTTGTGGTTAGGGCCAGGAATACAAAGTAACTTGCAACAAGTAGGAAACTCCTGCACACAAAAAAATCATCTCTTCTGAGGAGCAACAATGCCCATGTGGGAGTCATTGATACAAGTAATGAGTAGTTAATATGCCAATGTGTCCTCATATTTCCATGACCACATGACCACACTTCTTTGAAAGTACAAAGTGCTATCTATTTTTATGTATGAAATAATTGAAAGACGGCAAATTGCCCTTAAGCTTTTTTTTCCCCTGAGTGTTTTATGTCATGCCTACTAGAGAGGAACACTGATTTCTCACTTCTTGAATTTCTATGGATAGATATATTTTTAAAAATATTGCAGGAGCTCTTCTAGGCTCTCTATTAGGAGGAGAAATGATACGTTTATCAACATGTTTAGGAGAAGGAACTGAACATGTGCCTTTCTTTTCCTCAGATTGTAAAATCTACTCTTTAAAGGGGTGAGTTCTGATGTACTTCACATGTGGTAAATTTAGATATCATTACCCTTCAGGGAGTCTTGTAGTTTTGGTTTATGTTGAAATATTGAGGTTTGGAGCTGAAGCATATTTAGTCAAAGATTATAGCCACATTTTATCGTTCAACTTCTGCAGGAAAATCACTGATATTCATTTAACAAATATGACTTTATTTCTGGCAAAACAGACAAAAATAACTTCATTTGTGGAGCTTACTTTCTACTGGAGAGTGATAGATAATAAACTAAATAAATGAATTATATAGTATATTAGGAGGTGAAGGGAGACAGCGAGGAAAATAAGACACGGAAGAGGAATATGTAGATGAGGGTAAAGGGGTTGTATTTGTAGACAGCATGGCCAGGGAAGGTCTTATTAAGAATGTAACATTTGAAGTACAGAGAAAGGCAATACTGTATGATTTCACTTGTATGTGGACTCAAAAAAAAAAAGAAAGTAAAAGACTCATAGACACAGAGAAAAAACTGATGGTTGCCAAAAGAGGGGGTGGGGGATGGGCTAAATAGGGGAAGGGGATTAAGAGGTACAAACTTCCAGTTATAAAATAAATAAGTCATGGGGATGTACAGCATAAGGAATATAGTCAATAATATTGTGATAACTTTGTATGGTGACACATGGTAACTAGACTTATCATGGTGATCATTTCATAATGCATAAAAATATCAAATCACTATGCTATGCACCTGAAACTAATATAATACTGTAATTCAATTATATATTTCAGTAAAAAAGAAGAATGTGACATTTGAGCAAAAACAAGAAAATGTTATGGGAGCAAGCTATTTGTATAGCTGGAGGAAGGGCTTTCCAGGTAGAAGAAATAACAAATAGAGAAGCTCTAAAGCAGGATCCTGGCTGGAATCTCAGAGTAAGAGGTAGGTGGTCATTGTGGCTGGAGTGAAGTGTACAAAGTGAATAAGAAGGATAAAAGGCCAGAGAGGTAACTGGGGTGTCAAATACTGTAGATCCAAGTAGATGATTTTAAGAGCAGTGACGTTCACTTCTTTTTAAATAATTTTTATTGAATATAGTTGATTTACAATGTTGTGTTAGTTTCAGGTGTACAACAAATTGAATCATTTATACATATCCATATATCCACTCTTTTTTAGATTCTTTTACCATACAGGTCATTACAGAGTATTGTGTGGAGTTCCTTGTGCTATACAGTAGGTCTTTACTAATTATCTATTTTAAATACAGTAGTGTGTATATGTCAATCCCAGTCTTCCAATTTATCCCTCCCCTCCTTAACCCTGGTAACCATAAGTTTGTTTTCTACATCTGTAACTCTGTTTTGTAGATAAGTTCATTTGTACCCTTTTTTTTAGATTCCACATAAAAGTGATATCATACATTTGTCTTTCTCTGTCTGACTTACTTCACTCAGTATGACAATCTCTAGGTCCATCC